>NW_021130758.1:0-326118 GCF_004193835.3 Ostrinia furnacalis | reverse complement strand
GGCTTATTATTATTATTATTATTGGCAGCATATAGCAGGTTTCATGATTGCTGAACTTTCTGTACCTTGTCTGTTATGTTAACAATACATTGTTTTATATGACGTCCATTTTACGTACACACTATCAACAAATGAAAAAATATTAATAATGTTCCTAATTCATTACTATCCTTTTAAGACTGATTGTTTTATCTGATTGTACTTAGGTACTAGGTACTTATTATTTCTTATAATAGCGAGTTTTTTTATAAACCTTATTTAGTTAATTTATGTTTTGTCCCTAACTCTTGTTGATGCCAGTATTTGACATTGATAGAAAGTGAGAAAACATATTTTAACTAAAATAGGTTAGTAGGTAATTTGTTTTAATAACCATTCACGTGGGTACCGAAATTCCCGAATTTCCCGGTTTTCCCGGTACTGGCTTAGACCTGGTACCGGTAATTCAGTAACACTCCTTAGTACCGGGACTTGCAACCCCTAGTGCAACGGCATGATCGCCTCACACATAGGGCGACCTAGGTTCTACCGGGCCATGGGTGCTTCGGGCCATTCCTCCACCGTATAGGCCAAGAGCCTGTAGATGGTTGTCAGTTAACACTGCAGTCTTGGCACGTGAGTCACCGCAGCAGACTGACACGCTCCAACAGTGCCCAGCCTAAGCGAACGAGTGGCGGTTGGAAATGACCTCTCCCTACCAATCGGGAAGAGGCGTGAGATAGATAGATAAATTGTTTATTTGTTGTAACACACTTTTTATAATGCTTTTAACACACACATTATGTATAGTTGCTATTGAAATTCAATTCAATATCGAAATAAAGTTAGTCAAGAAACACACTAGGTGACACCACTGGTATTTTGTTACACAGGTTAATAATAATTTCAACAGTTGCAACATAACAAAAGTGACAAAACAACATAAGATAAAGATGACTAGCGTTTCAAATAGTCCCCTGCGTCAGAGTGATGTGTGCCGCAGCGATGCAAAAAGCAAAGAGCTCAGTATAAACACTACCCTCAATAGGGCAGAACACTGATTTTCAGCTTTTGCTAGAGAACGCATAAAGCGTACAGGTACGGAATGAACCCGCTCGCTTTCTAAACAATATCTACATTAGTATAAAATATATTCTTATGAGACAAATAATCTTATGGTATAGTGTGCAGTGGAAAGGGGGAGCGAGAGGCCTCAGCCGACTTTCCGGTTATCCACCGCCGACACCCTGGGCGCAAGAGGACAGCTTATGGTCTCCAACTGTCTCTTCTTAACAGGCCTGGGTCGCTAGACATGGAGGTGTCTGGTGGCGGCTAAGGACGAATACTACAGGCAACAGCCAATGGCGATGTCCCGCGTTTCCTCATATCACTCATATGGATCATGGCAGAAACAGTCAGGTTTTTAGTGGGTGTAGGTAGGGGCTACCCACCTTTTCTGGTAGGAAGAACCCCACATAACCCACTAGCTGCCCCCGCAGCTGGTGGGTATGAAATGTTATGCATTTTCCGGATAAAAAAAGAATAGTTAACAGGAAAAGTTTGTTTTGAATAGGACCGATTTGAAAAAAATCTCTCATCATTAAAATTCAATTTTTTTTTCTGCTGAACATAGGCTGTATAAAATATTCTCAAAATAGTAAAAAACCTTTGACAATTTACTATTTGATAAAGAATTTACGTATTTATTATTGATTAGGACTAATGTATACCATGATTTATAATTATGAAGTCGGTGTTGGAAGATTTGAAGATTTTAAAGTTTCCTTGAGCTGTCACTTGACAGCCTGGCACACTTTTACGATGGTGGATCAAAGTATTTTGGTTTGACTATAGAGCGTGAGAACACGCACACAGTCACAATTATTTTAGTGTGAATAAAAACAGCATCGAAAATACCTAAACTTGACATGCCACGCTAGACGTAAACGCTCTTAAGTACTAAAATGCTACAAATGCCGTCCAAAAAACAATATCAATTAAAATATTGTTTTTTGGACGGCATTTGTAGCATCAATTTGGCCTAGTAGTGACATAAAATATTATTCAAAATGATTGGCAAAAAGCAATGTCATGTATGAAAATATACATTTTATATCGTCGACAATAACAGTGCCAATATTAATAACTGACCCAACGTAATATTTTGTGATTTTATAACGCACCACCTCAGAATATACATGCACGAACCGTAACTTGACATGAACCTACCATAAAGTTACTTATACTCAAGACATAATGTTCAAAATGCATTGTTAATATTTGTGAAATGCTGGTGGTGGTTGAAACGTTTAACATAGGAAAGACATCTATGCATTAATATTCAGTTTCTTTTAGATTTTGCTTCAATTTGTCAGATATTGTCAACAATAATATTGACAAGTCGGTATTTTAGTGTTATAATATGACATTCAGCCCAGCATAATAACATTATGAGCTTTATTAACAACAAAATGCATTATTTTTAAACATTATACCAAGCAGACCCCATTTCTGTTTCATCTAGAAATAATGTAAATAATCTATCCTCAATAATGGCTAACTGTAGTCATGAGAAATTGTTATCAACTTGTATGAAAAGGAGAACAACCACTTTCTATGAAGCGTTGGGCCCAGTACTAAGTTATTTGTACAGCTACAAATTTTATGTCGTTTTTATGCCTTCATAAACTAGTTTATTATTGTGTTTATTTGAGGTTGCTAACTAGTGTCATTCTCGAGAAAACTAAATTAGAAAAAAACTAGAAAAAATGTTACTTTTATACAAAATCAAGTCGTCAGTTACCCAAATCGCAAGCAGAATCCGTTAGAAATAGCATAAAATGTTATTAATCGATAGTTTTATTTCTTCTTCTTCTTTTAATTAGTTTTAATTCAACAAGCATTCGCAACAGTCTCATCCTTTAGATCCTTTAGACATACTCTCTAATCTGTGGTCTCATCTGTGATTCGCAAGTGACATTGCTGCATTGACAGATGACAAAACGAATTATTTTCATTCATTATTTCATTCAATCATTTTAGTTTTGTCATCTGTCAGTACAAACCTTCTTAAAGATCAAATACACTGAATTGTCCCACCCGTGACATTGACAGGGGGCGCCACCGTCAATACCGGATCGCTGGTTCCGATTTTTGCCATGTTAGAAACTATATAGTTGAACGATGGTGGCGCCCCCCTGTCAATGAGTTTGGTGGGACAGTATAGTGTATTGAGTCTTTAATCGATTGACTTTTAACGTTCCATTTTACGTTATCTTAGATTAAATCATTAATTCGTTTTTATTATTGTATACGACTTACGACATCAGTTAAAATTATCATTTTTACCGTAAAATACTCCCTAATGTATGCGTAATATAATATCAAAAACCTACCAATGTACAACTCTGTACAAACTTGGGCCCAAAATGGTTGTTCTCCTTTGGCACAATTAGGAGAAAAAATATGTAATACACATACATATTTCAAAGCAATTTGTATAAATTACTATACTCAATCAAACTCAATTCAAATTAGGTATACCACATGTGCCCAATGTGAAATACATAAAGGAGTTAATAAATGTTGTAGATCAAAATCAAGAGTACTTTAGTAGGAACTATTGCTAGATGTATGTACAAGACGTGTAAAAATAACGTGGCAATGTTACGTCTAAATTACTCATAGATTAATGCAACATATACCCACAAAAATACATACAAACACCAACATTGAAATGTACATGTATCTCCTATTAAAAAAACCAATATTCATTGTATTAATCTATGAGAACTTTGCGCCATGTAATTACGTCGACTCGTAAAAAATGACATTTTAGATCAATACTCATATCTATTTCAACATTACTTAGAAACCTGGCTAGGAGTTCACTGCTGCCGATATTTTATATGATATCAATTTAATAAAAAACAAACAGCACGTTGACAAATGTTGACATTTTGACTTTGTTAAGGCAAAGTCATATTATACATACGGGTCAGAAAAGAGCCAAGAACGAGGAAACCAGATTGTAATAGATTATCTATAGTCTGGTCTGTGAGCACGTAGAATTTTGTCCAATGACCCCAAGCTACCAATCCTTATCACTCGCGCGTAATTATGTTGCTGTCGCGCTCGCACACACACTGCGGGTGCCAGTCGCACAGTCGCGACAGTAATATAATTACGCGCGATCGAAAAGGATGGGTAGCTAGGGGTCATTGGACAAAATTCTACGTGCTCACAGACCGGGCTTTAGTGTATAATGTCAAATCTGTGTGACTTGCCTACCCAGGTGAGTTACGATGGCCGCGAATGTATAATTAAAATCCAAAGAAAAACAACACTTCCTATTTTGTATCCAACTCTGTCGTGCTATCCAACTATCAACATTAAAAAAGCAAGCCTCCGACAGTTGGGAATGTATATCGGCTGACTAAAATCTGATGTCTACCAACACAGTGAAATGGAATAGTAAAATGTCTTCGAACTAGAGCGTATCAATTTTTTATTCAGCTGAGCATAATGTGAGTGTATAAATAATTTATTACCACGTGTTGTCGAATAATTGACAACTTTAACCTTCTGAAATCTTGTTACTTCTTAAAACATGTTGTGTATCTACTGAGTGATTGCATTGTCCCAGTAATTTCAACTTATCTTTGTAATAATCGTAACAGTGACATTTGTGACAGTCCTTTTTTCGAAATGCTCCACCGAGCTAAATACATACAAAATATGCCAGAGTGAAGCGATTTCGTAATTTATTACGCCTGTCACCTTTATGTTAATTTGAACTCAGTACGAAGATGCTTTACTTTCTCATTCCACTGTGACAAATTATACTAGTACAAAAGGTATGAAAGGCGGGCTGTAACAGTGACAGTAACACAGTGACAGTACCTAGAGCGTGACCTCGGTGGTGGCTCGGTAGTTGCTGAGTAGGAACGGCGTCGGAACCAGCTCCGCTCGCCGCCGGAGCCGCTGCAAAGAGCGGCTGCGGTCGTGTGCAAGCGGCGCAACTGGAATGACAGACGGTCTACTTAGCTTGATACCCATTGTAGTACTAAAAAAGTAGTTGAAGCTAATCTTATGAAGATAGCAAAGTAAGTTTATTCAGAAAATGTATCTATTAAACGTCTAATACAGAGTATCGACCAGAGTAAATACAAATGAGTAGGTCATCTTCATAGAAACGCACGGGCGCGGTTTGTATGTGAGCGCGCCAACACGTATGCGGCGCGCACGCACACACTGACAAAATTTAGCGGGGATTAGCGGGGAGCCAGTCGTGGTTGCGCCGAATTTTGTCAGTGTGTGCGTGCGCGCCGCATACGTATATTGGCGCACTCACATACAAACCGCGCCCGTGAGTTTCTATGAAGATGACCTACTCATTTGTATTTACTCTGTTGATACCCATTTTAACACGAAAAAAGTAGTTGAAGATAATCTTATGAAGATAGCAAAATAAGTTTCTTCAGAAAATGTATCTATTAAACGTCAAATACCGACATTTAATTCGATACGAAGTATCGACCGACAGACATTAAATATCGGAGTAGAAAAAAAACCAACTGAACATCTTGCTGTCACAGTTAAGCTTCGAAAAAATAGTAGTTATCTACTAAGGCTGGCTTGCACCATCTTACTTCAACTTAAAAATCACTCTATACAAAAAAACACCGGTTATCGTTATAGTTACGGTCAAAGTTAGGGGGTGCAACTCAACCAAGTATAAATATTTTGACCAGTTTTTGTAACTTGAGTCGCATCACGTCATGCCCTGAATAGGACGTTGCACACCTCTTCTTTTCTTCTCTTATTTCTTCTATAAGGGCTATATTTCACCGGGACACCGTGGCGGCGCAACCAGTCGACGCTACCAACAAAATGTATACAGCTCTATAGAGAGTTACTCACCTGGTGTCCGTTTGGTTGCGCAAAGCTGCATACATTTTGTTACATACGGTGAAATATAGCCCTAAGAGTGGCAATAAATGTGCATGAGTCATGAGTGAGTTCATGGGTGAGTGTAGCATCTAACTGATAAGTAGTTCACATACCTGGGTGACGCGGCCTGGGCAGCGAACACGTGTGCGCGGGTCAGACCCAGTACTGGTTGCGGCGCAGCATCGGGTTGGCGGGAGCGGCGCCTCCGCGCACCGGGAACGCCGACTCGCTCGCCTCGTAACTGCTCCAGTCTTCGGCCTGCTCAAGATAAAATTATGACACGTCAACACGGTAAGACTTATTGACAAGACTGACAGCGATGTGCAGCTGACGAGTATATGGAGAACATACGGAGTCCATGAAACACCTACTGTGCGAATGCGACGCGCTAGCTAGAACTAGAATGGGTCTCCTGGGGTCGGCTTATCCGACACCAGAAGATTATAGGTCCCTCTCACCCAAGCACTTGATTCACTATATGAATAGGATCTTTGCGGATAAAAAGGTAAAAGGGAAGCACAAAAGATCCTAATGGGTCGACGTGCACTGCGCCCACGCGCGGCCCTAGATAAAATAAGACAGCGATGTGAGAGTATGCTAGGCTGATGAACACGGCTACGCGTACTTTACCGCATGTTTTGGCCGAACGGACGCGGTTGGCCGCAATCGCAAACGCGCATATGCGCGACGGTCGCCGCTGCGCGCCGTTTGATGTGAATCCCGGATTACTAATGTTTGGCCAAAAAACGTTTCCCAAATTATCACATCGCAAACAACGTTTCGCAAATTTTCATTTGGCAAATTCTCATTTGGCAAAGCAACTTATTGCAAACTTTTAATTCGCAAATATTGTTTTTGGCATATTATTGTTTAGCAAATTATTGTTTGGCAAAGTATGGTTTGCCAAATGTTTCATTAGGCAAAAATATTTCACGATAAACTATTTACAAAATAATTTGATTGGTGCATAGAATGGATACAAATTAGCTTGTGGTTATTATTTTGTTTAGTGGGTAGTTAATATAAAATTTGTTCTACATTAATTTCCTTATTTCATTCTTTTTATCGAAATTTCCAAACGATTCATTAACAATAGAGGTGATTCTAGCGCTCGGCGGCCGCTGCCGCGGCACGCTTCGCTCGCCTTCGCGCATTAAGGGTCACTGTTCTAACCTAACCTAACCTACTTTTTTCTGTAATACCTACTTTTTGCAACCATACTATTTCCTGCAATGTTTTACATAAAATTCTTGTGAAAACCATGATCATGTGCCTTATACTTTGATTTGTGGGTAACGGTGGGTAAGTATGTGAAGTGTCAATTTGGCCAAACAAATTATTTGGGATATAATATTTGGCAACATAAAACATTTGCTATATAAACGTTTGCCAAGTAAAATTTGCCCAAATGATAATTTGACCAAATGAATTAGTTGCGAAAAGTACAGTTGCTAAAAGTTGATTTGGGAAATGAAACTTTGGCGATAAGTTGTTTGCGAAGTGAAATTTGGCGAAAAGTAATTTGGCCAAACGGAAGGATACCGTGAATCCCGCCTTAGTTCACATCACCAAGTCCACCAAGATAAAAAAATCGCAAGATTCAATAGCTTTTATTGGGGGGGGGGGGTCTACAACTTCATACACCAGTGGACTAAACTCGATGATGAAAAATAAAAATTGGTCTAAAGTCTGTTCGCCGAGAGTTGATAAAAAAAAATATCAGAGGTTCTAGACTCATTATAAATTGCGGCCCGCTAATTATTTTTGTCGATATAATGAAAAAGTTGGTAGATTATCATTATTATCTCTTTTTAATTTACGGGAATTATTCCGGTTAGGGCATACGTGGGGATACGGATCAAACACGTGGCGTCCATGTGTTGGATAAAAAGTATTTCATTATTATCAAGTGGCTTATAGTGTATCCCAATGTTGGGCCCTACCCACTGTCATACCATTCATTTCGGTCTTATGTAAAATAAATCTATTCCGTTTCACACATTGCGGCCCACCGGCCGGGGCGCTTGACGACAGCTACGTGGCTCGTACCATGGTACTCAGTGCGCGTTGTGACAAACGACGCCCGCCATACAGAATGCGATAATTAAGCGACAGTCGCTATTGCAAGACATTTCATAATATTTATTAACTCTCGGCGAACAGACTTTAAACAAGGTTAACTTACACTTACATCTGTGTGGTCCTCAGTGCCGTAAGGGTAGCGCGTGTTGAGGTCCAGCGCGGCGTCGGCCAGCGGCGTCACCTTGCACGCCACGCTGCCGCTCGACGGCAGAGGCGTGCTCGCGCCGGTGTGCACTGACTGCTCTGACGACACGTACCTAGGGAAAGATCAATGTGAAATGAAAACGACTGTCAAGTGCACATGAGAGCTACCCTCGGAGATGACATCACCCCACCATGTACCTCGTCAGCGCAACCACGACCATGGATTCCGTGGAGGGTAGTTGAACGGGAAGCATGGTCGATCTGTTTTAATGGTTTCAATTTATTATTTAATGGACTTTAGTGTACAAATTTGGTGTTATTTTGTGTTCTAAAGTGCAGTGAAGTGATAAATTATAAAAACCATTGAAATACTTCGAATTTGAGCGCGCATCGAATGTCGAGTGGGTTGTCGTATGAACAACCCGCTTTGGACCCGGTGGCGTCTCGAAACCTGCTTACAGGCATACTTAACTCCACGGAATCCATGAAAAATCAATAGAACTGAAACACTACGTTCTATTGATAATAACTTTGTCAATTATTTTTCACTCGACATTGGCAAAAATAAACCTCCCAGAGAGGTTTGGTTGCCATTTAAAAAAAAAACCACGACCATTCTGACAAGAGACAAAGAGTGTCCGACTAAGAAAAAGAAGCCAAGTGACATCATAAATCTATACTAATATTATAAAACTGAAATTGTGGAACATGACGCTCAACCACCATAAGGAGTTAGAGCATTTAATTTACACAATCTTGGTTTGTCTATATATACTGGGCAGGGTAAAAAACTTCGTCACCGCGATGCAGGATTGTATGCGCGGTGGAGTTTGCCATAGTAAGATCGTAACAGCGCCATCTGTTGGTACGGTTTGTAGTGGCGCAATTTATTAATCACAGTTTGTTTATTTGGTTGAACGCGCTAATCTCAGGAACTACTGGACCAATTTGAAAAATTCTTTTTGTGTTGGATAGTCCGTTAATCCCTGAAGGCTTTAGGCTATATATCATCACGCTAAGACCACTAGGAGCGGAGCACCAATGAAGAATGTTTCAAATCAGTGATTTTTTTCCTTTTGAGAGCTGACGCTGCGTAAACGGTTAAAGTTTCGCATAAATTATGTATGATAGGATTTTCCCCTTTAAAAGTTCTACAAAAAAGTCCGCTACAGCATATGTCTATCTTTTATGGTTGGCTCACTGTAACCTTTTTGTCTGGATGTCTGGATGTTTGTTCCTCTTTCACGCAAAAACTAATAAACGGATTTTGTTGAAACTTTACAGTATTATTATTTATAACCCAGGCTAATATATAGGCTACAATTTATGACGATATGTGACAAACTAAATTTCAATAAATAGTTAAGAGGTGAGAAATATCCTTAAAAACGCCATCTATCGACGTGCTTTTGACGGTCGTAAACATTCATGAGAGCGAAGCCGTGAAACGTATCATTAGTCCTAATTAGGAACTAAATATTACATTTATAGAACTGTTCATAATATTTAAAATTTAGTCATTATAGATATTTTATGTAATTGAATAATTCACTGTGTTTAAACGAGCAAATCAAAGTCTAAATTAGTGACCGCCATCTATCGACGTGCTTTTGACGGTCGTTAACATTCATGAGAGCGAAGCCGTGAAAAGTATCATTAAAATTTTATGTAATTGAATCATTCACTGTGTTTAAACGATCAAATAGTATTCAAACATTTAGATAATAACGTTAAAAACCATTTAAAAATCCTATGAGAACTTTTTCGACTTCTACACGGACGAAGTCGCGGGCAAAAGCTATTTGTAAAATCATCATCATCATCATCATCATTTCAGCCATAGGACGTCCACTGCTGAACATAGGCCTTTGTAAAATAATTAGACTAAATTATTAAAAGTGCCTATCCAAAGTCATTAGTCCACGCGGACGAAGTCGCGGGCACAGCTAGTAATAATGATAAAAGTGATAATTTAATATTTTTTTTGTTAATTAAATATTATTAGTAATTTGTGAAATATCAAATTACTAAAATTACTAATAGTCCCGTTAGCCCCTCGTACTAATCCATACATGCCGCATGTGCCCACCCATTAATGTGGAAACAGCGCCCACCCCCCGCCGTGCGTATAGAAACGTAATACGCATGTGCGCTACTTTCAGCGAACGAAGCGACCATAGCCGAACGGTGAAGGTGTCGCACTGGCCGAATCGTGATAGGTACGGCTAGCACGAAAAACTTTCGAGTTCGAATCGTTTGCGTATTCGAATCGCCATCAAAAGATTTAGTACGAAAACTACAACAGTGCCCTTGTGAACGTGTCGTAAAGTAAACTTAGAAATGAAAGAAATGGTTACAAGAAACTTATTTTGAAGATCAAAATTGTCACGTTATCGTTTAATTCGAAGGTTGAGTATCGAATTTTGTCGAATACGCAAACGATTCGAAGACGAAAGTTGTTCATGCTAGAGGTACCGAGGAACCCGGATTCGATCCCCGTCGCCGCTCGATTATTGTGGTGAACCCAACTCGTATCTCGAGCATATTTAGCTTATCAAGACGGGTTAACGGGACTATTAGTAATTTTTATTTACACATTGCGAATATTCTTTTAAAAAATACAAAATCTGTTTATACTATTTTCGATACATAGCTGTTCGCCCGCGTTAATTTTAAGAAATCTTTGAAACTCGAATGGAAAGATGTTGAAAAAAAAACAGTGGTTGCTGTGTTCCTAACTGAAAAGACATTGATTCAACCAAAAAAAACCTCGTCCAGACTTTTAGACAACTAAAGACGTTAGTGTGTTTATGGAGGATTTCCACCTTTTATGTAGTTTCAGATGATAGGGGAGGTAATAGCTTAAATGTATGTGTAGTCAAAACATTGATTCAATCGAGTAATACAACGTTGACAGTGCATGACACAGTATCTACAGTAGATTATGACATCTCATTCAATCTATAACCAGAGCCCCGATTACGGTAACTTTTAACGTTTCCAATCCAGACACGCTTCTCGATTCTGCGATACGATTGGTCGTTCAACAGCGTACGTCAGCTGTTTTGACCAATCGTATTGCAGAATCAGAAACGCGTCTGGATTGGAGACGTTAAAAATTACCGTAATCAGGGCTCTGGGCTGTTGTTAAACTGTATTTCTGAAGTTCACAATGTAACTTACCGTTTAATCGGCGGCGTGCCCGACGAAGGCGAAGGCATTAGGTGATCGGGCGGCCTGGGCAGCGGTATGGGAGCGACCGCGCCCTGGCTTTGCCCGTGAATCTTGACGAGGGCGTTCTGGTCCCGCATCAGGTACCGGCGGCATTTAAGCAGCCCGAATATCACTACGATAGCCAGGACTGTACCTGACAGTGCCATCAGTATCATCATATAGTAGGACGCCGTTTCGCCGTTTGATACCTAGGAAAAAGACATGATAGTTTCATTGAAGATTATAAATAATGACAAGAATATCACATAAAGAAG
Source organism: Ostrinia furnacalis (assembly GCF_004193835.3). Lineage (NCBI taxonomy): Eukaryota > Metazoa > Arthropoda > Insecta > Lepidoptera > Crambidae > Ostrinia > Ostrinia furnacalis. The sequence continues at coordinate 314,473 of NW_021130758.1, read as the reverse complement.
AAATGTTGTCAAAACTTACCAGAACTCCCTCATGACTCTCCGGATCATTGGGTCCCGGCAAATTCTTCTTAGGCCTATTGCCAATGAACACTTTAACCTCCCCCGCCGCAGGCTGGAAAATAGTCGCGGCCAAAAGAAACTTAAAACTATCCTCTATCCCATTTAAATCACTTATCTTCTTCTTAGTGACGTAGTATATCACACCGGCTTTTATGTCCTCGTGAGTGAAATACGTCACCTCTCTAACACTCGCACTCGTTTTCTCCCCTGAACTCCTAATTATCTTCTTTATAACGCCGTGTCTGGGCTTTCTTAGTATGGTGTACACAGGATCACTTGCAGTCAGTTTTGCTAGACCCGTGGCATCCATAATATTGAGATTGATCTTAGCTTTTTCAGCTTCGACCTTCAAATCTCCTAACAGCTTCATCAAAGGCTGCACTATCACTTCTATCGTGAAGGGCCTCGTTGAATTACTATTATGAACATATGCTACGAGGTCGAAGCTATCATTAGCAGTAGTCATGTCATTCTGCATGTAAATAACGACCTTATCTATTAAGTCTTTATGAGAGAAGTAAGTCACTGGACTCCTGCCTACATAGATGATACCATGAGACGGTTGTCTGGTGATGTTATACCACACTTTAGTCTTCTTAGCATTGGTCTCCACGTATATCTGATCTGTGGTCACCGTGGCTACGTTTGAACCTTGTTGCAAGTTGATCGGGTGCATAGAAGTCGCATTTAAGATTACTGGCAAGACATCTATGGTGAATACAGTGTACGTAGGCTTGAACTGTCCGTCCCACACTCTAAAATAGAACGTCGCAGTTTGTAATATACCAGAATGTTCATATATGATGCGTCCGCTATTTATATCTTCTTGCGTGAACTTATTTATCGAAAGAGCTTCGTCTATGGTCTGGTTTTTGTCTAACATGACTATCCTCCCTTGAGTAGGGCCGCTGATGATGTCGTAATGAATGCCAGATGGACCTGTATCCGCGTCTTCGGTCAATAAGTCGTTTCTGGTAATCGTATAATTCTCTCCTTGGACGACTTGTATTTGCGGCGAGTCTGTCAGCAGTCGGAATGGTTGGTCATTGACTGGTATTATATGAATGGGGATCGTGACGTTACATAAAAGGACGTAATCTGGCAGCAAGTATAACGACATGTCGATTTTGTCCTGTAAAGTGTCGGAATCATCGTGCTCGTAGTTTACGACTCCGCTTTCGAGTTGCGACTGTGTGAGTGAGGACATGGACGGCTGTAACTCTCCGTGAGACGGCGAAGACCACTGTGCCTCAACTTGTGGCTGCCTCAAGCCAGCTTGAGTCTCTAAATATGATATTACGTTAGTCACATTCACTTTTATCGGCACCTTGCCTCCTTCTTGCACCTCAATTTGAGGCACGTAAACGTATTTTGACAAGCCGCCAGATGATACAGAGACCTCTATGTTAAACGTTTGGTCCATAATCGGTTTTGCCAATGCCGCTTCGACGGTAAAGATGAAGGAATCATTGGTGTATAGATCTGAGAAAGGGTGCGTGTGCTCGTAATACACTTTAGAATCGTTGACATCTTGTTGAGTGAACTGTTTTATTGTTCTGTGGTGGTTGTCACCATTCAGCATAATAAGTCTACCGAGGGTAGGAGCTCTCTCAATTTTGTATACAATTGTTCTGGTAAGATCTGAGCATTTTGACATAAGAAAGTAGTTGTTCAATGGCTCCCTCATGAGTGGGAATACGCGGAGTTTATTTTTTCGGACCAGTTTCAGTGAGACTGATTTTGTAGAGATTAGAAATGTGATTTTAGATAGTTCGTGCAGACCGTCTGTGACGTTGAAGATCATCTTGCCTTTCGTGCCATCTGAAAGACGAGCACTTAGATTATTAAAAGAGCTTACACAAAAATAGCATAGCTAAGTTGTTTCGCATATTATTATGAGACATAATATTTTAGATGAATCGTGAAGTGTATACTCACTCTTATGCACGAATATGACTCGTCCGTTGTCAATGTCGGCTTGTGTGAACCGACTGACGGCGGTCTCCAGGTCACCCTTCAAGGATATGTAGCCAGAGACTATGTCTACCACGCTGATTGTGACATTCTCCAACGGCGTGTCGATATCATTCACATCTGAAATCGGAGATTATAATACTTATAGTACATGTTGGCGTGCTGAACAAAAATGAAAGACTGACGTGAACAAAATTTGATCTGCCTCTATAAACATTATCCTAATCTAATAACGAATAATGTGGTTTACATTTGCCAAAACACAGCAAGGGAAAAAGCTAGGAGCTGGACCCTATTCTCTCTCATCCCACCGGGATAGGAGATAGCTCAAAGAGGACCTGACTCAATTCGTTTCATACCGAGCCGGGCAACACTGCGTACTAATCTCTCGTTTAGGTACTACATTCAGTTAATTTACAAACACTATAACAACTAATAATAACACTTAAACCTACAATCATTTAATTTACAAACACTAGAACGACTCTACTAATAATAACCATAGAGATAGAGAGATGCCAACTAATGCGCAGAGTTCGAAACTCAGTGTCACATTAGAAATTCACACACACAAAGTAATCAAAATATGTACTCATTATCCACTACGGAATCAGTACTCAACGTTCGAATAATCTTTAGTACAACGCAAGCAATGTAAACTGCTTACATTATGACGTCGCTGCTGTCATCATTGCTGTCACGAGCAACGTATTCTGTTTTTGGGCAAATTGCTGCGACACTGGCCCCGCCCCCTTGTCACATCTCCCTTTAGTTTCTGTGATCTGTGCTAATAACACTTAAACATACAAATACTTACACAACTCGTTCCTTGTGAAGGTAAAGGTGCCTCCCTCCCATACACAGAGCCCGGTGTTGGCAGCCACGATTGGCGTCTCATCGTTCACCGGAACTATGTTTATTCGGACGTGGAAGGGCTCGCTCTCTTTGCCGCCCTCTGTGATCGCTGCGAGTTTGAACGCATCTGCTGACTCTTCAGAACCGTCGTTGACATACTGAAAGAGATGTCATTTGAAGATGGAATGTAGTCATATTATTACATAAGTTAAAGCCTGGTCCGTGAGCACGTAGAATCCCGTCCAATGACCCCAAGCTGCCCATCCTTGTCGCTCGCACGTAATTATGTTGCTGTCGCGCTCGCACACTCACTGCGGGCGCGCGTCGCACAGTCGCGACAGCAATATAATTACGCGCGAGCGATAAGGATGGGTAGCTTGGGGTCATTGGACTGGATTCTACGTGCTCACGGACCAGGCTTTAGAGGTAAGATAGCCAGTTCCTCCGTGGTTGATTCCGGGTGAAGGTCGCTTGCACCTTCGGCCTGATACTGATCATCACTTACCATCAGGTGAGATACAGGCCAAGAGCTTCCTCGTTGTGGATAAAAAAAAAGTTTTATAAAACCTGGCTGGGACTTGAATACAATGGTGCAGCTTTTTCGTATGTCTCCGTATTGGACGAATTATTGAATACTGACGTAGGTAAGAACTTCAAATCCTGCGCTGTGCGGATTGTGAAGAATTTGAAACGTACGTTAAGTTTACCACAGTGGATATGTCGACATGTAAATGTCTTCCCATTTCGTTAATCATCTATAGATTTCATTATCATGAACTGTATAGCAATAACAAGACACAGTTATATATGAATAAAATTATAAATTAATATGTCATCACTGTACCTGTATATTTCCAGAATTGAGTTTCAAAACGGGCAGCAAAGTCAGTTCTTGATCAGCCATCACAATCTTGCCGAATTTGGGTTTGTCCAGGACCTTGTAGCTTACAACTTTGCCCCTATAATACTCCGTAAGAGTCTTGAACAAGTCTGGTTTGACACTGACCGTGTCTCCTTCGACCACGGTCAAGTTTGACGCAACCACGTAGAAGTGTTCGGGTATGATGATGACGCTAAGTTCTATGTCTCTCAGCCAGCTAATGCCGTTGGTTACGTCCATTTTGATTCGGTCTCGTGTTCGATTGACCCCCGACTGGACGTATAAAAGTCTGTTGGCGTTGATGATTGACTGATCGAAAACTTGGGTGTGGACTGGTTCTTCGTAGTTCTCCAATTCTATGGTGCCGGGAGTTGAGGCTATTTCTAGCCAGCCGTGGTAAGGGCCTTCGGTCACTTTGTATACGATGTTTGACGGCTCGATTTGCGGATGCATTACCTGAAGCAAAAACGTGGGCTTTAGACAGCTACAGATGTTATTCGGGTTAACGGCGCGCGCGCTTCCGAGCTTAAAAACATCTGAACCAGGGTTATTGACTACCCCAGTACACACATTACTGAAGTGTTTTGTGCGTAATTTAGCGTATTCATTTTTTTTTTGTCACCAACCGTGACTAGACAAGACCATTTGGATATCGTAACTCACGAAATATAAACTCTACTATAGTTTATACTCGTACATACCTCGAGGACATCTTTAGTGATGTTAACGCTAGTGGACTCTTCAACCACAAGCGGGCGAGAGGCGGTCACGCGCAAAGGCTCCCAGTAGCTCGACGGGAATATCCTGATCGGGTACGAGCCTTCGCCCCACGTTTCGAGGCACATCACTTTGAATCTACAAATATAATAACGTTATATCATCTAAAACATTATAAATCGTCTAAAATTCAAAAATGTTAACTAAGGCTTTTGACAATGCCACTCGGGCAATAAAATTTGTGAAGTTCTAGATTTTACACAAAAATGTGTCGATCAAGTAATTTTATCAAGGAGTTTTCGACGCGTGCTGCTGATGCTAAGCTTGAAGCTTATCAATTTCAGGTGTAAGGAATGCAAAGCAAATACTGCGCTTGATTTATGGAGCAAAAACTGAACTGCCAGCACCGAGCTGAATTGATAAGGCGACGTTTAGCTCCTGGTGAACATTATAACCTACTCGACCAGTCCACTAAAGATCTTATTTTGATTCAAGATTTACCAATAACAGATTATTCTTACCTGAACTGATCAGACGGCGTCTTAGGCTCCCTATGCCTGTACGCCACTCGGCCTGCCGCGACATCTAGTTGTGTGAACGTGTACGCGCCTTGTCCTTCGCCGACCTCTATCGAACCATGCTTCGGCTCTAAGGTCACCTCGTAGCGGATGTCTTCTTCAAGGCAGTTCATGTTTGTGTCCACCTGTGACGATAATAAACGTGGGTTTAAGAAAGGCATGTCAGATATGTTTTAGAGAAAACAACTATCACGAATCCTTACTACCCATTAAGTACATATAACGCCCCTTTTAAGGAAATTGGTAGCCAATGTCAATTCAAAATGAATAGAAAAAAATATTTATCAACCAAATATTATATGCAGTTGCTCACCTGCATATCTCTAGCTGTAATAACAACAGCTTTTCCATTTTCTACAATAGAACCATTTGTTGGGTACATCCTTATGAATGGCGGCGACGCCTGTATCTCCAAATTCCCGTTCACGTCGAACAACCCGTCTGATATCCAGAACGCCATCTTCCCGTACTCCTTCCCTTGATGCTTGAATAACACCAGATTCTTATTAATATCGTCCTGAGAAAACTGAGCGATCTGTTCCGCAGGATTGTCTGCCCTAAAAATTCCACCATTCGGAGGATCTTTCGTAAACCTTTGCACCGTGTAGATGATATCCGAAGGCTTAGTATCCAAGTCGGCATCTGTATAACTCAGATCCCTAGCCGTGATCAGGCGAGCTCCCCCGTGGACTATGTGAAACACGTTTTCATTGGCACGCACTGGACTATTATCATTCTTGAGTATTATATCAATGTGGAACACGCCTACGTATTGGAAATCCTCCGGCTCCGGACTTAGAGCCATGAAGTGGAATGAATCGTGCCTACTCTCAGAATCATCATGCGCATAGTAAACCCTATCTGAATTCAGTTCTTGCAAGGTGAAATAGGTCGTGTTATCTCGAGCGATTTTCAAGTTATCATTGATGACCTCAATTTTTCCATGCTTCGGAAGATGTGTTATGTTGAACACGAGATTAGTTACAGCATCTGTTCGGAAATTTAGATGGGTAGCAGGGATGACCATGCGAGATCCTTCCATGACTTGTAGTCTTTCTAGCGTAGTGTGCACTCGACCCGATGAATAGTCTGATGAAACTGACCCAGGAACGTGTCTGATCGTCATCACACCAGTAATGTTCTCGCACTCAGTAGCTCCCACTACGAAAGAGAATTCGTCTTGTATATGCGAATAGGCTCTCCTGTGTAAGCGATACCATAGCTGGTCCGTGTCTATATGGTGTTGGGTGAAGGTGCTGTGCACTTGTAGATGATGCTTCCCTGATGACAAGTGAAGTATACCATACTTGGGCGCTTTCAGAATAGTGTATAACACTCTGTCACTCGGCAAAGCTAGTGGTTTCGTTCTAAATCGAAGATGCTGAGCGGATATAAATGCTTCCCTTGTATTGTTCAGCACAAGCTCTTCGTTGGTCGATTGGTATAATTCGAGTTTGATAAATGTCAATCGAAAGTCGTATAGTGTGTTCGTTCGTATCGTTCCCACTGATGCTTTGAACTAGAAAAAGAAATCATATTTAGGACAAACAATTTTAAAATGTAAATAATTACTAATAGAACTAAAAATACCTTGAACTCATCATGTGTCGGGCTGCCCAGTAAATGCATGTAGCGGACGCGTCCAAAGTTGACCATCTCACTTGTGAATGAGTCGACTGTTTGCCACGTGCCGTCTAGCACTCGTAAGCGTTCCACAACGCCAAATTGTGGCGGTTTTACAATGTCGTACCTGAGGGATAGAAAATATGGTTACACTGTAGACTAGTAATTTTTAACATTATTGGTATAGAGGTAAGATACATTGGATTTAATCACATAAGTACACAATTTACTTTAGAAGGAACTACGACATTGATGGACAGACTTTTACAAGCGTAAATTTCGAAACTATACAACATCAATAAATCATTGATTTCGGCCGATAGTTGGGCCCGATTGTAATTTATATGAAGATTCGGCCGATACCAATGTGCGCACTTTCATACATGTCCATATTGATCAACAGCCCGGGCCAACTATCGGCGAACAAAAAGTCTCTAGTCTATGGCTAGGCTTAGTTATTCCAATACTCTTAATTTATCGCCGATACATACATATCACACTTTTTATTTATTTAAGGCAACATACAGTCATGTACAATCAATAGTATTATAGTAAAGATGAATATGATTAAAGACCAAATTAGTGCCCATTTATAGCTATTACAATATTGGTTACAAATGAGCCACTCTTAGGACTAAAATTTTTAACACCAAGCCAAAACCTGGTGCACAGACAACAGCATATCGAGCCAACCACTATGGAATCTTATGTAGTTGTAATAGTTACTTTTTGCAACTAAAATATATGTAGATATAGGTCCGACATGCTGTCAGTCGGAAACAAAATAAAATAAAACAGAAAAATAAATGAGGAACACAAAGATAGTGACAGATTGGAAAGCTATTCACTAGCCAACTTATATCTAAAGTCGGATTCTTTAGAAATTTCCCTAAATGTAAACAAATATGGCCAACTGACATTAAAACATTTTTAATCTGTGCCCTAGTGAGACGACAAAACCTCTCGTTAATCGCGGATTGAAATTATTGTAGTACTTACGTACCTATAGAAATAATTTATAATGCTTTATAAAGCAATGCATTAAACAATTAGTAGTACATTCAATGAAGAAAAAATACATTGTTGATTAAGACCCTATTTAAATCTATTTAAATGCAATCAGTAATAAAAATAATTGAAATAAAATCAATTAAATTTACCGATTATTGTCTATGACTTACAGGTTATAACACTGATGTGTCAGAGACAACATGGAGATAACACATAATTTTAAACTTCAAGTCAATTTGACAAGTCTCCCAAATTTTCATCTTTCACATAATTTTGCTAAAATAATTTGTTTAAAGATTGATTCCAAACTTGTATAATCGTGAGTATAAAGTTGGTTTCATGGGCTTGTGAAATAATGTGTATGATATTATGAACACGTAAGTGATTATGGTGTAATTGTGTGCAGAAGTGTTTGTTTACATTTAAGGAAATTTCTAAAGAATTAAGGTATACGACTCACTTCACGTGCACATTGGTCTCGTCGGCATTCGTGGTGAATGTCAAATTGTCGGCGAATATGATAGCGTGCGCGTTGTGAACCAGTTGCAGACCAGTGTTGTTGACCAGGCGCACTTGTAAGGGAACCACGGAGATGCGAAGCACGCCTGGCCCGCTTGTCTCTATGCCGTCTGACACCTGAGGGATGGAACAGAAAATATGCTTAAACTAAGTCAAATAAAATTTCATCAACAGCCCTTTACAGTCCACTGCTGGACTATGATCCTCCTCCACTATAGTGGAGGGTTTTGCCATAATCTCCACGCTTGGCAGGCGGGTTGGAGATCGCAGTTTAAAAGATTGATGTTTTTCAGAGAGCGCTGCTGCCCATTCTCTGTTTGATGTGTAGTCCCTAAGTCGCCTCTTACGACACCCGCGGGAAGAGTAGAGGTTGGTGACAAATGTATTCTACTCTGCCGTCACCACACGGCTTACACCCGCGGGAAAAGTAGGGGTAAAAATAAAATTTTGTCTCAGTGATAGGATGCACTCGAAAAGCGAGCTTTAGACCAGCAATAAAACTTGACTTCCACAAGCTATTTTTTACAACTGTGTAAATAGATGTGGCAAGCTAATTTCACAACAAGATTTACAGTGGTATTAGCTTGTAGAAGACAACATCTGCAAATTTTATATCTAAACCTCGCTTAAGACAGTGAAACAGCTTATTAAAAAGGGCACGTCGGAATATAGATATGTTACGGTTAAAGGGATAAATTAATCACATTTATCAGTGATTATTACATAATGTAACCTTAATACTAACAAATATCATAAAAGAGAACACCGGCTTATGTACAGCCTCACATTTTGAACGTTTTGGTATCATATATTAATATAATTTGGCAAAATGAGTTTGGACTGTTTCTTGCATAACATTACTTTGCCATAATGCCTATAACACATTGTTTTGATTTAAAGTGAAAAATAGGTTAAGGTGCGGCGGGGGCGGCCCTTGGGCCACCCCTAAGCCGCCTATTTAGTTTTATACACACATAAATGATCTCAGATTAATCACATTTACCAAATTATGAGGTAATTATTCATAACTAGCTTTCCGCCCGCGGCTTCGCCCGCGTGGAATTTTGTCTGTCACAGAAAAACTTTATCGCGCGCGTCCCTGTTTCAAAAACCGGGATAAAAACTATCCTACGTTCTTTCCCGGGACTCAAACTATCTCTATGCCTTTCATCAAAATCGGTTGCGAGGTTTAAGCGGGAAAGCGTAACAGACAGACAGACAGACAGACAGACAGACAGACAGACAGAGTTACTTTCGCATTTATAATATTAGTTGGGAAGTTGGGATAACCGGCGATTATTCATAATTTTCACATTTATCACATTAACGGTAACAGATATATTATTTGTCGTTTTAGCAGAGTAACAAGTTATATACCAGTAAAGAATAGAATAAAATCTCAGGTTACAACCCGCGAGTTAACTGCGCAGCCTCAGAGGTGAGCAGCGCGCTTGCGCGTGACGTCACCGTCACATCAACGCTCTGGTACTGACAGAGCGAACGCGGGGAGGTGTGCTAAGCAGTGGCGGATTTACNGGCATTGCCATTTGCCGCTAGTAGGCCATTCAATTTTTGCCGCCCCTACCTACTGACTTTTGAAATTCAATACGTTAGTTTAATCCCGTTATTAGTATGATTGTGAACTTAATGATATTTCTGTCAGTTACTAGATTATTATTGCAACCTGCTATGTAATGAAGAGTTTAATAATGTTGACCTAAAAACAGCAGTATGTACTAATCTATGTACTAATACTAAGGTGGGCAAAGGCATGACTTAAAAATAATATGAACACAGACAAAATAATGTGTGGTCAGTAAACATTGTTTTTGGTAAATATTTTTTATTGGACTTAACAGTTTAAAAACAATACAAACAATTTCTATTAAAATATAACATGTTAACAATTCAGTTAATGGTGACAGACAATGAGATCAAATAAGTTTTATATTATTTTCTTGCGAGATTTTAAATTAGCAAAATCATTAATTATATCAACGTATGAAATCTTTTTCATAAGTTCTGACTCTATGCACAAAAGAGATAAAGCATTACTTACTAGGCCAGAAGAATTAGATTTTAAATCGGAAATAATTCCTACAAAAGATTTTATTGCTTTAATGGCCTCATTGGTTGCCCATTAAGACTTTCCTAGGTTTTCGACTTCGACGGAGTTGTGCTTAAGTGGTGGGGGCCCCCGAAAGAGATGCTTTTTAGGTTTTCCGGTTATACCGCGTAAAGTACTTACCCTATCGAAAAGTGGTCTTCCTAACGGTTGAAGGCCATTTAATCCTGCATTAAATAAGACCTAATTAATATGTTTTGGACAAACCGTTCTCGTGCAAATGTTCGGCAAAGTAGAAAATATGTGTATAATTAATGGCCCTCTCCACGTCCAATAGTTCGTAACCCGTAGGCTCCCTACGGAGAAAGAGGGGCAGCCACAGTAGGTAACACAGAGTCGTTCAGGTGAGTGCCAGGAAGAGGTGCAGCAACCGCAGTTAAGGAACGGCTGGGACGAACAAGGATAGGCGCATCCAGCTCGTAAGCCTTGATAGGGTTACACTGGTTGAGGCGCTCCTTTTCAAGACTTGGAAGCCTGCGGGTAATGAGCCATTGGACGTGGAGAGGGTCATTAATTATACACATATTTTCTACTTTGCCGAACATTTGCACGAGAACGGTTTGTTCAAAACATATTAATTAGGTCTTATTTAATGCAGGATTAAATGGCCTTCAACCTTCAGGAAGACCACTTTTCGATAGGGTAAGTCCTTTACGGTTATCGGTATCGGTATAACCGGATAACCGAAAAAGCGCCCCTTTCGGGGGCCCCCACCACTTAAGCACAACTCCGTCGAAGTCGAAAACCTAGGAGAGTCTTTATGGGCAACTAATAAAGCCATTAAAGCACTAAAATCTTTAGTAGGAATAATTTCCGATTTAATTCATTTTTGTGTTTGATTCTACTGGCCTATAAGCTTTTCTTGACCTTAAGTTTTTAACCCGTTTTAAGCAAGAAAAGCTTCTCTGTGAATCTTCTCGCCTGAATGTGCATAATTAGCTAAGAACTACTTAAAGGTAAACAGCTTTCTGTTTACCAAGGCTTGGTAATACAGGGTGGCCCAGAAGAAAATTAACTTTTGAAAATTCAAGGAAACGAAAACTGTACCTACATTTTTACAGAACTTTAACTATTGCAATTTAAAGAAAATTTAATGCAATTTATTTTTAAATTTACTTTTATTAAATTACATCGCCCAGGAGATTTCCTTGACGCTTACAACATTCGATCAAAATACATCAAAATCTTGGAATGCGTTCGTCAGAATTACTTTAAAACCTATTTTCAATTTTTTGCCGAATGCTCAGCTTCAGTTGCTGCATGGTTGTTGGATTATAAAAGATACTCTATTCTTAATGTAACACCACAGAAAATAATTTTCTGGAGTGAGATCAGGGCTTCCTGGTGACCAGGAGATGTCACCCCTGCCTGAAATTATTTTTTTGTGTCTCTTACCATCTAAATGCTCTCAGTTGAACTGTGACACGTAGCCCCATCTTGATGAAACCAAGTGCTCCGGTCATAACCTTGCAAATCTTGCAGCTTTGAAATAAAAAAGCTTTTCAGCCTACCAGTATAGCGCTCCCAAAATTAATCATCCTTTCAATGCAACAAACCAATTAAGCAGTGGTGAAATCTCACTGGCCTGCCTCTAAGAAGCGCTAATCTTATTCCAGCAGACTTCTTTCTGTGAGGTTACCTTATGAGCAGAGTATACCTACTCTAATAATCCAAAAACTGTGCAGCATTCGGCCATCCTGAATCCATTTTGAGGTAACTCTAAGGGCTCCTCCACACGACGCTGCCACCGCGCCGCCGCGCCGACGCCGCGCCGCTACACTGTTCATTACGCACCGAGTAAAACCGCCGCCGCGCCGCCACCGCGCCGTCAAAGCATAAAATCGCGCGCGGCGCGGCGGCGGCGTGGTAGCGGCGTCGTGTGCATCAGCGCTTACGAAAGTTTTCCAAAATTGATGTATGTTGACCGAATGTTGTAAACGTCAAGGGAATCACATGTACGATAAAATTTATAAAAGATAGTACATTTTAAAATAAATTGCACTAAATTTCCTTTAAATTGCAATAGCTTAAGTTCTACAAAAATGTACAGTTTTCGTTTCCTTGAATTTTCAAAAGTGAGTTTTCTTCTGGGCTACCCTGTAAAACAATATACACGAAGTTGTGGAGAGATGGTGCTCGTGCTAGGCTCCGAAGATCCTGTGTTACTTAAGAGTTTTTTATTTTATTTTTATTGAAACGCTATTGGAATATTTTAAAATTCATGATCACATAAGTACCTAAGTATATATTATTACAGTCGTTTATTAATCGTTTATTTATATATGGATTGTGTAGGTATACGTATAATTATTATTTTTTTCCTGTAAAAAAAAATGGTAAATTTGCCGGCCCTCTAAATCTGCCGCCCTAGGCACTGGCCTACTTGGCCTATTGGTAAATCCGCCACTGGTGCTAAGTAGGTGGGAGGGAGAGTCGAAGTGCGCAATTTCCTCGATCGAGTTGTATGGACCATAGTGTAGAATATAATAGGGATGTTTCCTGGGTCAAAAAGCAAGAGTTTTAATTAATCAGGGTTAACTTATCAAAAAATACTCTACACGTATTTTTCATTTTTTCAAACCAATGAAAATTTAAAGAGATAAAGCGCGCCAAAGTTCATAAGAAGAGGCCCGTGACGTCAATGCGTGCATAAAAGTGCCGCACGTTGTGACGTCGTGCGGAACTTCAACGCACCATAACTATGTAATTATTTGGTAGATTGACAAATAAAAATATACGTGTCCAATATTTTTTGATATTAAACATGACGGACTAAAAAATTTTTTTTAGGAATCTAGCCTATTATAAATTCGTTTTCAAATAATGGTCCACGACAAACTGTACAATCATCGTGAAATAATTCGTGTCGTGTAGTTCGACACCCCATGAGAACAACAAGTTAAAAACAAACCTTATTTCAATGAGGGCTATCGTTTTAGCGCTCACCAGTTGGCGCCACTGTAGAGTAAGGTCCTGTCACTTGCTAGTAGCGAAGACAGTGGCACCAACTGGTGAGTGCTAAAGTGGTAGGAGGACTATCGCATTTGCAGTCATCGAGATGGCGCCACTGTAGAGTACGGTCCTGTCAATCGCCAGGGGTGCCAACTGCTACGTATAAAAACGATAGCCCTCATTGTAACAAAGACACGTTGCGAACTTATTAACTATTTGACGCTGACTGTACTGTTGATTGATTGTTGATATTACATTAGAATGTTTTGTAATAAGGTAATAAATAAAATTATCGTATTGACAAGGTTGTTTGCTAGTAGCATAACTGAAATATAGTTCCAAAATACTGGACTGTCCTGTCGATGACATTGACAGTGGGGCGCCACCGTCAATACCGGATCGCTGGTTCAGATTTTTGCCATGTTGGAAACCATATAGTTGAACGATGGTAGCGCCCCCCTGTCATTGAGTTTGGCGGGACAGTTCAGCGTGGGTTATCTATAGAGAACAACGCGTCATTTTTTACACTCCAAATGTCAATGTCCTGTCAAATGTCCTTTCAGACTCAAAATGTCTGCTTGTGACCACGGCTGTAGCCTAGCAGCCGAAACGTCAAGCCAGAGTACATATAGCTCATATAAAAATGTCACGTTGAGACCCGGTTTCTCTATTCAAGTTGAAATGGAACGCAAAAGTTTAAAATCTTATAGTATAGTTCCAAAATACTGAACTGTCCTATCCATGACATTGACAGTGGGGCGCCACCGTCAATACTGGATCGCTGGTTCCGATTTTTGCCATGTTGGAAACCATATAGTTGAACGATGGTAGCGCCCCCCTGTCATTGAGTTTGGCGGGACAGTTCAGCGTGGGTCATCTATAGCATAATGTCACAGAAATAGACACAACTCAAAAGAATGTGTAAACGATAGTTCTCTCTCTCGTGAACCAAACAGAAGCACATAATAAGTAAAATACATTTCGACGGTGAAGTGACAATAATACCTCCTAACTGCATTTATTTTTTTGGTTTTCAGGAGATACAAAAAAATACGTAAATATTACTTGCGCATATAGCAACTGTTTCCACAGTTTTATTGCTATCTAAAAAGAAATATAATGTTAGTTAGGAGGTATTGTCACCACTGTCTATTTGGACAATGACCAAATATGAGTTGTTTACCTGCAGCGTGAGACGTAGCGATGTTTTGTTGAGCTGTTTGTCGCCGTTGGCGCCGTGCACGTACGAGACCACGCCTGAGTCCACGTCCTGTTGCGTGAATGAGTCCACCGGCTGCCCGGACATCTCGATGTGCCCACTGTTGGGATAGTGACAAGCTTCAAGAAAAGCTTTGTACCAAAAAGAAGAACGGTCATCTGTGACCCAGGCCCGACAGAAACGAGACATACCTCAGTTTTTTTGTCATGTCTTAATTAGTTAAATTATATATTTTTTATATTCGAAATCTATTTATAACACTAAAATATTACCCTTTGTTTTTGTTCAGGCGTTATACAAAAACTAATATAAAATGCCTATATATCACCAAAATTGGTAAATGTATGTACCTAAATGTCTATTACAGCTGCTATGGAATGTATCTAAGTGACCTGGAGATAAAGCCGGATTATACAGGGTGGAAACGATAAGTGATCTCACTCGATTATTTCTAAACTATACAAGATATTGAAAAACTAGTTACTGATTTTGAAAGTGCTTCACGAGCTGTTTCAAATGGTACCAATATAGGTTACAGATTATGGAAGCTGGTAACATTGAATTTTTGAATTTTGTAACTTCTCGTTTCCAACCTGTATAATCCGGCTATATCTCCATGTCACCTAGATACATTCCATAGCAGCAGACATTTAGGTGACATGACAAAAAAATTGAGGTATGTCTCGTTTCTGTCGGGTCTGGGTTTTTTTTGTATGGGGCGTGACCGTTCTTCTTTATCGCAAGCGAGCCGATGTCGCGTGTTAAATTCCCGCACCGTATAGATCGTTTCATCCACGAAGACGCGCCCCACCAATTTTTGGTCGAGGGAAACGCGGGGTGCGGGGAGTTTGATCCGAGCAATCCGAGCCTCATTATTGTACTGTGCGTATGCACTCATGGACAATTTAGCGTGTACCGATAACACTCAAACATTAGCGGAAGGTAGCGGGGCGCGTCCTCGTGGATGAAACAATCTATACAAACATTTGTGTGGATGTACATATTTGTTTGTATTGGTCTGGATGTGTTCTCTCTATAATACGTATGTATTTACAAAAAAGCATTTAAGTATGATTATAATGCTATCAGTGTAGCCCATAGTACAAGCTTTGCTTACTTTGGGACTAGAAGCGCAGTGTAAAATGTCCAATAATATTTATTCAATAGCCGAAATTGTAATGACAAACCAGAAGCTTAAGGTTTACGCTAGAACTCGACGCATGTCTGTGTCGAAAAATAATATGAACAGCGCATGCGTGTGGCGGGAGGCGGGTTCACGCCGCGAGTGTGCATTTCCGTGCATAGATAGGCGTGTACGAGCGCAAGTTTTAGTGAGAGATCACACTGCCGGATTGCAATCGTTTTCAAAGCGGAGCGGCGACGCAGTAAATACGCCGCGCAGCCGCTTTGAAAACCTTGTAATCCGCCAGTGTAGCAAGGTCCTTAGCATAAGCCCTAAATGTTGCTAAAGCCTGGTCCGTGAGCACGTAGAATCTCGTCCAATGATCCCATCCCTATCGCTCGCGCGTAATTATGTTGCTTTCGCGACTGTGCGACGGGCGGCGCAGTGAGTGTGCGAGCGCGACAGCAACATAATTACGCGAAACACTTGCAAAAACTACCATGGAACATTGACAGGTAATACATCTTTATGATGTGTATCAGGTGATGTAATTAACACCATTTTGTTTCTGTTATTTAAATGACACCAACCAGAACATTCGAATCTAAAAGAATCTTTTAGATTCGAATGTTCTGAATCTTTTCTTTTTCCGAGTTGAAATGTCACACGCATGCACTGTTACGACTCTGACGCATGCACGGCGGGGAGCGGGCTCACGCCACGTTTGTGCATTTCCGTACATAAAACATAAAGTTAATATTGAACAAAGAAGAAAACTGTGTGATCTTATTACCTGTTAGCCTCGTTCTTTCCATGCAACACAGTGTACAGCAAATCTTCAGGCGGAGTGTCTGGATCCTCTGCCTTTAGGATGTCTGACGTTATGACTTTGCGAGTCCCCTGGAAAATTGGTAAAGAACAGTGAATTACTCAGCATGACACTTTTGGTATGTGTTTCCTAAATTTTCTGTGGCTTAGTAAACAATCAAGGAAAGCGCTACAACAACCCGATAGAGCTAACTGCGCAACTAGCTGGAATGAGTCTCCCTCCCACTTAGGGGTCATCCATAAAGTACGTCACACGTAAAGACGGGGGGAGGGGGTTGACAAAGTGTGACATGGTGTGACAAGGGGTG
Source organism: Ostrinia furnacalis (assembly GCF_004193835.3). Taxonomy (NCBI): domain Eukaryota; kingdom Metazoa; phylum Arthropoda; class Insecta; order Lepidoptera; family Crambidae; genus Ostrinia; species Ostrinia furnacalis. The sequence goes on along the minus strand of NW_021130758.1, from coordinate 297,701 downwards.
GGAGGGGTCCTAAGTTTCGTGACATCACATTTCAATTGTTTCAAATATTGAATATAATGTTGATTTCATATAAAAAAAATACTTAATTTAAATGGAAATAAAACTAATTTCGGAACTGCTGTTAATTTAATAATTTTTCGATGTGAAATTGCAAAACATGTGACGTCACACTAGGGAGGGGGGGGGGGGTCTCAGAAATGTGACCACCTGTGACAATGACGGAGGGGGGGTCAAAAAATCATGAAATTCGTGTGACGTACTTTATGGATGGCCCCTTACCCACACACCTCCCTGCGTTCTTCCCGTCCGTACCGGAACCACAGAATAATAATAAGTACTACGTACAGAAGTTTCACTTCGCGAAGGTATTTAAAAAATGTATGCTCAATGTCATTAACAATATGGTGTAATTTAGCTTGTCTCAAGAGTCAAGCACCATTTTGTTGACAAACGTCAGTGATCGGCACTGCGCCGAAGCTATAGGGCTGACTTCGGTAAAATGATGTGACGTGAGGTGCCAAACTGCGGAAAATGGCGGAGGAAATACATGATTTAGCATGAATTATCATGAATAATATTAACTACTTATTTACCTCTCAGTGTCTTCAGGCAACTTAAAAAAGTACATTCTGTGTTATTATTATTATTTAGGCAGTTAAATACTGCACAGTATTTAGTACACCATTTTCTTTATTTTTTCCATCATACACAAGAATACGCGTGCGTGTGTCAATGTTCGCTCGTATGTGAGGCCTTGTCGAATAGTATCCTGTAGGTGGGCCATCGTGCGTGTTTTGTTTTCGATGTAAACTCGTGGAGATGAACAGGCCTGCCGGAACGTCGATGTAACAACACGGCCGCCAGGTACGCAGTTAAAAAAAAACGGGTTGTAAAATACCCATAAAAGAATAAGTCGGTTAGACGGCCCATTTAAGAATCAATGCAGGCAATATGGCGGCGCACACGGCAACCATACGAGGTCGCAAAGTTGAAATTCGGAAAGAGCACATCGAAATCTATAATACCAATTTTCAGAACTCCCGGTGAACTTTCTAGGTGAAACTATCAAAAGACTGGACTCCTAATTAGTATTTGTAGCGATCGGTGACTTTTATTTGAATGCATTATTTTATTATTAATACAACCACCTCGCGGCGCTACCGGCACGGAAGGCTTCGTAGATATTCGTGTTTCGGGTATCATCGGCGCTCAATCGTGTATAATCGACTTTCTCCTACAGTGGTGATCCCCTAAACATGCTACCTTCTGTAACTACATATTGATTCACTGCATATACTTGCTTCCTATGTGTATTACCACAGAATAATAATAAGTGCTACGTACAGAAGGTTTACTTCGCGAAGGTATTTAAAAAAATGTATGCTCATTAACAATATGGTGTAATTTAGCTTGTCTCAAGAGTCAAGCATCATTTTGTTGACAAACGTCAGTGATCGGTGCAAGCCATAGGGCTGACTTCGGTAAAATGATGTGTGACGTGAGGTGCCAAACTGCAGAAAATGGCGGAGGAAATAAATGATTAAGCATAAATTATGATGAATAATATTAACCACTTATTTACCTCTCAGTGTCTTCAGGCAACTTAAGAAAGTACATTCTGTGTTTTTAATATACACCGTGTTACTTTGCATTCTTGCCATATTCACAGAGATAAAAGTAGGGAACAATACCTATTATCTACACTAATATTATAAAGAGGAAAACTTTGTTTGTTTGTTTAGTTGTAATGGATAGGCTCAAAAACTACTGGACCGATTTTAAAAATTCTTTCACCATTCGAAAGCTACATAACTCACGAGTAACATAGGCTAAATTTTATTTTGGAAAAAAAAAGGGTCCCGTAAAATATTTGGGATTTTCATAAGACGTGGAAAAGCGCCATCTATCGTCATTGGTTAAAATCTTCTTGCGCCTGACAAAAATTTTTGAGCCTACGTAAATATTCATGAAGGCAAAGCTGTCAAACGCCATCTATCGACATCATTAGTAAATTAGTAACTAAATATTACATGTACTATGAATAGCGCTGTTCGTAAATAATATTGAAAATTTAATATCATTAACAATATGGTGTAATTTAGCTTGTCTCAAGAGTCAAGCATCATTTTGTTGACAAACGTCAGTGATCGGTGCAAGCCATAGGGCTGACTTCGGTAAAATGATGTGTGACGTGAGGTGCCAAACTGCAGAAAATGGCGGAGGAAATAAATGATTAAGCATAAATTATGATGAATAATATTAACCACTTATTTACCTCTCAGTGTCTTCAGGCAACTTAAGAAAGTACATTCTGTGTTTTTAATATACACCGTGTTACTTTGCATTCTTGCCATATTCACAGAGATAAAAGTAGGGAACAATACCTATTATCTACACTAATATTATAAAGAGGAAAACTTTGTTTGTTTGTTTAGTTGTAATGGATAGGCTCAAAAACTACTGGACCGATTTTAAAAATTCTTTCACCATTCGAAAGCTACATAACTCACGAGTAACATAGGCTAAATTTTATTTTGGAAAAAAAAAGGGTCCCGTAAAATATTTGGGATTTTCATAAGACGTGGAAAAGCGCCATCTATCGTCATTGGTTAAAATCTTCTTGCGCCTGACAAAAATTTTTGAGCCTACGTAAATATTCATGAAGGCAAAGCTGTCAAACGCCATCTATCGACATCATTAGTAAATTAGTAACTAAATATTACATGTACTATGAATAGCGCTGTTCGTAAATAATATTGAAAATTTAATAAATAAAGATATTTTATGTAATTGAACCATTCACTGTATGTACCTATTTGAATCATTCACTGTGTTTAAACGAGCAAATCAAAGTGTTAATTAGTGACTTTTTACAAACTTCCTTGCAAATTCTTACTATGTGCCGCCATCTACCGAGATGAATATTAGGATACGGTTCAGCGGCGGACAAATGGGTTGGGCGCGTGGGCAATTGTAGTTAAATAGGATAAGAATTACTTCGTTTTTGTTTTCTGTATGTAATTTGTTATTTTTTTTGGTAGGGTCTTTATTTTAATTACTTAGGTTGGTAGGTACTTACTTATTTGATTTTAATGATAATTACTATAGGTACGTATAATTTTAGTAGAAAGAAAGGTCATTATTCAATGACCTTTCTTTCTGTCACTTAGTCATTCGACTAAGTGACTCACTCACTCATCACGAAGTCTCAGAAACTACAAGTCTCAAAAGAGTTCTCATAGGGTTTAATGGTCTATTCCACCTGGCTTTGATCACCAACATGATCAAAGTTATTGTAATGTTAGTATAGAAATTGAAATGATGAATTTTAATTTCTGTGACGGGTCTGGGTGTGACTATGTATAATATTTATGTATTTAAAAAAAAACAAAAAAAAAAAGGTATATAAGTAGTATATCCGTTAAGCTAGCACCCATAACACAAGCATTAAGTTGCTTACTTTGGGGCTAGCTGGCGCTGTGTGAAATTGTCCAAAGATTTATTTATTTATTTATTTAAAGTGGACTCCAGTTAAATTATTTTTTAGTGTTCTTTGATCACCTATAAATAAATCATACCTCTGAATTGTCACATACATGTCCAATTTGTTTATTGCGGTTTTAGAAAATATCAAAAATGTTACAAAACAAAATATGTAGTACAACAATTGGACATGTGACTATTCAGAGGAGGTGTGATTTGTTTGTAGATGATCAAAGGACACTAAAATAATAAATTTAACTAGAGTCCACTTGGCTCACCCAGGACATCGTATCCGTGGGTGATCAAAGGCACACAATAAATTCAAAGTCACTAAATTGTCGCTGTAAGTCCACTTTGATCACCTGGCTGATCAAAGCCAGGTGATCAAAGTGGAATACACCTCCTTTTAGAACGTAGGTAGACACTAAGACGAAATTTTGCAAAATTCAACCCTTATGGGAGTTAAAAATGGGTTAGAAGTTTGTATTGCAGTCCTCGGTGTTTAAAGTAAGGGACTTGAAAGTTAAAATGTATGCTCACTATGATCTCTAGATATTGTGGAGGTGTACATATACTGTTCAGTACACTGTGGTACTGTGTACACATCGGTTTGCCGACGATATTGTGGTCATGGCAGAATCGTTGGAAGATCTTGGCACAATGCTCGAAGACCTTAATCGATTTTCCCAACAGGTAGGCCTGAGGATGAACATGGACAAATCGAAGCTTATGTCGAATGTCCATGTTGCGCCCTACCCAGTTTCAGTTGGGAGCTCAATTCTCGAGATTGTCGACAAGTAGGTATGTCTACCTCGGCCAAACGATCCAGCTAGGTAGGTCCAATTTCGAGAAGGAGGTCAATCGTCGAATCCAACTCGGCTGGGCAGCGTTCGGGAAACTATGCAACATTTTTTCGTCCAAAATACCTCAATGCCTGAAGACTAGAGTGTATAACCAATGTGTGTTACCAGTGATAACTTATATGGCTCGGAAACGTGGCCTCTCACTATAGTCCTTATACAGAAGCTCAGTTGCACAGCGTGCTAAGGAGAGGGCTATGCTTGGTGTTTCTTTGCGAGATCGAATCAGAAATGAGGAGATCCGTAAACGAACCAAAGACGCTGACATAGCCCGGTGTCAGGTCCGAGGATCGTGGTGGTCAAGCTACTGGACCACTCGTCCAATCCACTGTTCACCAAACGTATTATTCGCGCACTTGACGTCCTTATTGTGGGGGAGCACCATCCTGCTGCTAGTAGAGCATTGTTTGGTGTAACGCTAAGGGTACGTCATCAAGCATTTCGTCTAAGACGTCTTGCAGACACTCCAGGCACCATTTTGATTAAATTATTCGTTGTTTGAATACACTTCAGACATTTTTGTATAATTTATAACGTGATTTGTGATTGATGGATTTCTCAGTTTTTTACAAGTGTCAAAAAGACATTTTAAAGACAATAGATTGCAAATATTGCAATAGATATTTAAAAATGCAATAAAAAGTAAAAAAGTCTTCATCGCCATCGCCAACAAGCAACAAGTGATGTGCATGCGTTACGATAATTAGTGATGTGTTTAACAGATTGTCGATAAAATAAAATACTCAAGATTAAAAAAAAAATTTTCGGGCATTATTTTTTAACGGATTTGTGATCAGTATCAGTAATATAGTCACCTCTGTAAATATGGCAAGAATGCAAAGTAACACCCTGTATTTAGGCAGTTAAATACTGCACAGTATTTAGTACACCATTTTCTTTATGTTTTTCCATCATACCAGGCCTGTTCATCTCCGCGAGTTTACATCGAAAACAAAACACGCACGATGGCCCACCTACAGGACAAGGCATCACATACGAACGAACATTGACTCACGCACGCGTATTCTTGTGTATGATGGAAGAAAATCATGCTAAATCATGTATTTCCTCCGCCATTTTCCGCAGTTTGGCACCTCACGTCACATCATTTTACCGAAGTCAGCCATATAGCTTCGGCGCAGTGCCGATCACTGATGTTTGTCAACAAAATGGTGCTTGACTCTTGAGACAGGCTAAATTACACCATATTGTTAATGACATTGAGCATACATTTTTTTAAATACCTTCGCGAAGTAAAACTTCTGTACGTAGTACTTATTATTATTCTGTGATCATACACAAGAATACGCGTGCGTGAGTCACTGTTCGCTCGTATGTGAGGCCTTGTCGAATAGTATCCTGTAGGGTGCCATCGTGCTTGTTTTGTTTTCGATGTAAACTCGCGGTGATGAACAGGCCTGGTATTACGCCCATTATTCCTTTACGGGTATCAAACTAATTCATATTACTAGATTCAAAAAAGGCAGATGCACAAAACAAAATTAATCTAGAATAATAAGTTATTGCAAAGTTACAAAAGTTAATTTATTAATAAATGCTATAATTGCAAATCAAAATCTTTAGTATACTTACATATCACGCTAAGTGTTAGTCTCGTGTGCTTTTGGTACGCGTGACAATACATTCATGCAACTACTCAAAAGCAAACCAATGAAAACAACTGAATCGCGGCAAAAACTCTGAAAATCAAAACAATACAAAATAAATTAGGCAAACACTGTTTCGTACTATACAGGGTTATTTATAACTAGCTGACCCGGCGAACTTTGTTCCGCCCTAATGGCAATAAATAAGCAGACTTTTTTTTTATTTCGAACGGGATAAAAAGTAACCTATGTCCTTCTCCTGGCTCTAAACTACCTCCCTGACAATTTTCAGCTAAATCGGTTCAGCCGTTCTTGAGTTATAAGTGGAGTAACTAACACGACTTTCTTTTATATACAACGTGTCCCAAAATTCAAGGATAAGCCGGCGCCGCAGGGTGGACCTAGTCATGACTGCTTTAGGAAAAATAAGAAAAAAAATCTATCTCAATTATTTTTTAAGTTACACAATAAATTATGAAATTCGTCGAAAATTGACACCCCTTATGATATTTTACATTACCACGACTACAATTTTTCAAATACTTCAGTTTTTTTGTTTGTATCGGCAACTTAAGTAGTGCTGCTGTCCACCCCAATTCTTAAAACCCTCAGAATCCTTGCAGTTTTTACACAAAAGTTAATCAAAATATGNCCAAACTCGATAAGCTTCCGCCGTTTCGTTTAGGAGTTCCTATGGCCAGCTCCTGCCACCTCTTGACTTCATCATCAGGACCCTGAACATCGTCTAGCACTAAAGTGCTCGAAAAGACAAGTCCAACGAACCCAAACTAGATGTAATTCCGCCGTTTCGTTAAGAGTTCCTATGGCCACCTCCATACTCCATCCAGCTCAATGGTACCATAATATTGCATTGTCATCGTACTTACACAAGTATACCAAATTTCAGCTCAATTGGTTAAGGAGAACTGGTTTTAAATTCAGTTGCAAGATTTATCTCATACTAACTTACAAGCGAAATGCTTGTAAAAATGGTACGCATATCTTTTTTGCGGCTAGTTTTCTTAGAGTATTATACCATTTCGGAATCTTGAATAGTTGCGTCAACTTTATAAAAAACTTGCCGCAGTAGTGTTTATACTGTTTTTTTACAAAACGACGAGTCAAAGTGGAGTGTAAGTAAAAATCGTTCAAAATTTTAAGGAAATATCATATTTTGATTAACTTTTGTGTAAAAACTGCAAGGATTCTGAGGGTTTTAAGAATTGGGGTGGACAGCAGCACTACTTAAGTTGCCGATACAAACAAAAAAACTGAAGTATTTGAAAAATTGTAGTCGTGGTAATGTAAAATATCATAAGGGGTGTCATTTTTCGACGAATTTCATAATTTATTGTGTAACTTAAAAAATAATTGAGATAGATTTTTTTTCTTATTTTTCCTAAAGCAGTCATGACTATGTCCACCGTGCGGCGCCGGCTTATCCTTGAATTTTGGGACACGTTGTATATAGATTATATTTCGTTCATTTATTTATTTAAACTTTAATGCCAAAATAAATTTGTACATAAGGCGAACTTAATGCACCAAAGCGTTCTACGAATTTAACGTAAATTATTAAGTAACATAAAATATTTTTGAAGTTTTCATAGTACTGAACATTTATTAGTCTATGGCCCAGAACAGACAGTGAAACGCAACTGCAACGAAACTGCAACTTTCTGATGGATTCTTATGAATGAAACTGAAACTAAAAGTTTCAAACTTGTCAACTTACGCTATGGCAGAAACTTAGATGCAACTCAAAAGTAACTAGCAGTTGCAGTTTCGTTGCAGTTGCGTATCACCGTCTGTTCTGGGGCTATGTCTCATTTATAAACGATGTGACTGTTTGCTTATCCCATTTATACACATAAGTCTCACAAATTCAAATAACCCTGTATAAAAGTCATAAAATCATAATAATTAAATACTCGTTAATACATGCACTAATGCATAAAAATAGTAAATATAGTAGGTAACCGTGCAAAATTAATATTCGGCATGGTAGTAAAAAAATTCTAAGCACGAATCAGCCTCGCGTGCATGTTTATGCAGTTTTATTCATGTCCATCTCTTCAAGTAATAGGCAATTAATATTTTCCAATTTTTGACCTCTGTAATAGGTCTTCTGCTAATATTTATTTATTTATTTATTTATATTAGGGAAACAAACAATTTTGATATACAGACATATAATATTACTAGTATTAAATTTATTGCTTAAGCTTTTAGTTACTAGTTAGAGGTGATGTGAATGTATTTATTGAACTTTTGGCATTGCTTTCATATGCGGTCACAGACTAACAGACAGATGTCAAGATGTCTGTTACGATAGTGGTATGTACAAATTTTCCTAGAAAGTTTTTACTCTTCGCTATTACAAATTATCATTCGCATTTCAATTTATCATAGTACGTTCATAATGTTTATAGTATGTCGCTACAGCGGTAGAAAATATTTCTAGTAATATGACGTCACACATCAATGTGCACCTTTATTATTATTCTGTCTAATGGCTTCAATGGTGCGTATTTGAAGCACACTAGTTTTTGCAATGTCGAGTGTTTGGAGAAACATCTTGACACTTGTCTGTGTACAGCAAATTCATTAGGTTCTATTAAAAAAAAAAACAAAAGATAGCTAAAATTTTTCTTAAAAACGTACAACATACTCCATTCATACCTGAGTCAATCTCAAAGCCTTTCCCGGCGTCAGAGCCAGCACGGGCGGGTCATTGACCGGCGTTACGTTGACATGGAGCACGAAGGTGTTCCGACCTTGCAAGTAGCTTGGCAGCGTGAACTTACTCTCGGGAACCAACTCCATGTCTAAAACGATCGCGTCTTGGTGGTTCTCTGACCCGTCGTGGACGTAACGAACCTGGAATTATTAAAAGTAGTACTTAGAAGAAGAAAGAAAATAAGTTTATTTGGCAACAAAAGAAACGTCCACATACATAATTAAAAAAAATGACAATGAAAAGATCACCCATCCAGTATCATAATGACCGCATAGCTGAGCCGCTAGGCAAGGCAATTAGATTTTCTCAAGTTACTAGCTCAGCCCGCGACTTTGTACGCGTGAAAACCCGTTTTTGTATCATTTTTCATTGTTGCTCTGCTCCTATTAAGCGTATCGTGATGGTATATAGCCTATAGCTTTCCTCGATAAATGAGCTTTCTACTAACACTGAAAGAATTTTTCAAATCGGACCAGTAGTTCCTGAGATTAGCGCGTTCAAGTAAACAAACAGACACTCTTTAGCTTTATATTATTAGTATAGATAGTTTTTGCCGACAGAAAAGTCTAAGAGCCTATACGCTAAAACGTCTCTATCGAAAAATAGTATGAGACCGCAGGCGCGCAGGCGTAAGATAGGTTACGATACGCGCGGGAGTTAGGAGTAAGATCGTTAATTATTCAGTCAAATGAAAAGAAAAGAAAATCAATACGCATGGTTATATTTTCATATTCACTAAATGCAGAAATAAATAGTCAGGTACTATTGGGAACGTGCGAAGTGGGTGGAAGGGGTAAAGAAAACGATCGCTGCGCTCGTCGCGGCACAAATGTGTAACATTATGGGCAAGGGAAGCAAACAAACTTGTCTTGTCATTGTCAATGTTGTTTTGATTTTAATGTGATTGTGTTAATTTATTCAATTGTATTGATGATATTGTACATGTATGTTGTGTTTTAGTTAATTTACAGCCTCCAATCTTTTCCAAGAGTAATACTGTTGTAAAAGGTAAATAAAATTCAACTTTTGAAAAACATAACTGTTTTTTATTTTATAAAGTTCTGCACTTATATTATTATCATTATAATATTAAATTAACACTTTCTTATCAGTATCATTACTGCAACACATCCAAACATAAGAAGTTAGCATAAATTGGAGATATTTGACGTAATATAGATTGTGGTTCACAACAGTCAGTCTTAGATACTGATCCAAACATATCTTGAAAATAGCTCCCTTTGGAATATTTGCAAGCTACAAATTGACGAATAATGGGTTCTCCCCATTGTTGTTCAATGCTCGTTTTTAAATTACTAACTTTGTTGTTAATGTTGTAACATATTAAAGCAGCAACATATTTGCACTTGCCACTCTGGTTATAAACGAAGTTGCATTTTACTCCTGTGACAACCCTAGCATGATCGATCTGTATTAAATGCAATGAATATTAATTGTATAACTTTCTCTAAATCTTTAGTCATATTTTTAGGTTAGGAGATTACTTACGTTTAAACTTGTTTTATAGGGTGTCGAGGTCACCGATGTTTGACGAATGATGGTGGCTCAATAAATAACTATTGCCATTAGTTCTCAGCTCTTCTACATTCCTCACATGCTCTGCTAGCACCAATTTTTTTTTCCTTTTAGCTGAGTTTGGGGTTGGAAACTTATTGTGTGTTTTACACACTCAAAACCAGTTTTTATAATGACGTCCATTTCTCCATAAACAGTTTTTATTAAATTCCATTCAACGTACCATTTATTGTGTTTTAAAAGTATATTTTATTTACTCTAATCAATAAAAATAAGAAAGCTGTTGTTATTTATTTTTTGACATATGCCCCTTAAAGTTTCGTTGGCAGATGGCGCTAATGTCGTGCACGTTCCCAATAAAATATAGCGATGTCTAATTTTATAACAATTTTTTCTTATAAAAGTTTTACGGCTTTGGAACAGATCCATACGGCATTTTATAACTATTTAACTAATAAAGCCCGGTCTGTGAGCACGTAGAATTTTGTCCAATGACCCCAAGCTACCCATCCTTATCGCTCGCGCGTAATCATATTGCTGTCGCGACTGTGCGACGGGCGGCCGCAATGAGTGTGCGAGCGCGACAGCAACATAATTACGCGCGAGCAATAAGGATGGGTAGCTTGGGGTCATTGGACAAAATTCTACGTGCTCACAGACCAGACTATAGTGCAGCTCCTTTTCACAATCTGAAGGCTGTAGCCGTATAAACTATTGAATAAATCCTTTTTAAACAACACTAATCTCACCTTGTCTCTAGTGAGGTCTAGCAGCGTGAACAGCTGTCGTGGTTTGCCCTCGCTTTCAGCGTAACTGGTATGGCTTCTCTGCAGCGACAGCTCCACTGCTATCCGGCCGTGTTGCGGCGGCGAGGCGACGTGTAGCACCACGCCCGATGGTCTCACGCCATACTTGTGGTGGTCTAACACCACGTCGATGTTCTGTGTGGTGATAACGGCTACCCCGCCTTCTTGCACTGTTAGCGGGTAGAGCGCGACTAGTTCCAGCTCACTGCTTGATCTTGAAAACACCTGAAGATGGAGTTAACGATTATGAAGATGTTGCATGTAAATTAGGAAAGACATATTAATCTTCTATTAGAGTAACTTACATTCATCAACACACAATTGAAATGAGGTAAAATTCTCAGCATAATAGGGATGATAACTGGGTAATGAAATCGAAATTCTATTTAACTAAATAGAATTTCGATTTCATTACCCCATTTCATAAAAAAATGTTGGACACATATTTTTGATTTTTTTTCATAATCCAATAATTACAGTATTGAGTTGAAACATCACGTGACGTCACTTATGAGTAAAAATTATATTCAAGCGTGACATAACGCGCCATTTCAACTCGATGTAGCACTGTTATTATTTAATTGTGTAAGAAAATAAAAAATATGAGTCTAATATTTTCTAATTATCTGTCTGACGGACAAATAATTGAAATTTTGTCATCTAGCTTATTATACCATTTTTATCCTCTGATGACCTTTACTAACCTTGTACTTCTCAGCATAGTCCGGGTTGATGCACAAATCAGAGTCACATTTACAAGTGAAGTGGTCTACTCCATGCTGTTCACACACTGCCCGGGGCACGCAAGGCGGGCTGCCCGGGCTCGAATGGCAGGGGTACCACCACACGCACTTCGGGCTCACTCCGTAAGTCACCACTGCGTTGGGAAGCCCGTATATCTTCTCATCCACTTCTACAGGTTTGATGCAGCCCTGAAAGATTAAAGTTTTGCTATTTCATGCAACCATGTTGTAAGACCTGTAAGTAATGCCAATCCGCTTCTAGGAAGATGATAGACAGCCCTGTGATATTTTGCCAACCTATTCTAGCGCATCATATTCAAAGGAAGAAAAATGCCTTGTATTATAAACAAAGTTTACATGGGAACGTCGACGTCAACAGTAAAAGTCAAGGGCACAGACTAATAGATACTGACAAGAACAATAATCATAAACTTGAAATTCACACTAACTTGAAATTAAGTTTTCAACAGCAAAAGCATGAGTACACCAAACAGAAAATCACACAAGTGTGTCACAAAATGAACATGGACAAGACCAAATGAGACGTGGGCGTGAGACCGAACTATGTCAAAGGGCGATGGATCGTGCTAAGCTCAGATTTTTCAATGTAATCTAGACATAGCAATAGCCCGTAGAATCGCCATACTTAAGGGTCTTATCATAGCGGTTTGCGAGCGGATGCGGGGCGGGACGGACGCGCAACAAATGGGTCGCAAACACGCTGCGGCTGAATAGCGAGAAAATCGCGGACGTGTCATGTGCCAGATACGTAACGTCTTCGTCGCGCGATTGTAGCGACTTAACGACGTACAATTTACTCCATAAGAAAATGGATACCGACGAGGAAACACTGCTGTTGGCTTTGTTACTTCGAAACGAAAGCTTAGACGAATTTGGGAGGATCCGTTAACAATTACCCGAATGGAAGAGAGCGACTATTTAGCGACAACAAAATGGCATCCACGCTGCTATTCACACAAAGCCATCTTGTTGCGCTTCCGCGATGAATTCACCGCGAATGCGTGACGTGTTCGTTGCGCAGTTACGCGCCCGCAACGGTTTCGTTGCACGCCCGCTCCGCTTTAAGGACGCTCGCAAGCGTATGACAAAGCACTAAGTGACAGTGGGTGGTGCCATAAAGTTAATATACCTAGCGGATTAGAACAGCAAAGAACTGAGCGAGCGAGATGTGATTAGCAGCAACACTGTATGTTAAAAAGAGATGCGTGATGCCATCGCCGTCAAGTCAAACAGAACCGTCTTTTGCATTTATTTGACAGTTCAGAGGCACTTATTAGCAGGCTGAAAATTTGAACTCTGAGATATTTTCAGATTCTACGTGAGTGAAATCGTGGATGTTTATGAGAAATAATAGTGCTTCAGAAACGTGTTGACTGGTTCAGTGATTGATTTATGACAAACAAAACAGTGAAATTTAATCTGACACTGACACATAAATGATATCCAGTGTCATCCAAAATCGGTTCCGTTTGACAGCTCGTGGTTGTTACTCTATTCCGAAGAAATATTAACTTTATGGGTGGGTCGTTTGGTTTGATAAAGATAGAGCCGATGGCCCGACGATCTGGTGAAGTTCGCGGATAAACGGGACTATTCCCACCTCTCGTTCCCACCGCTGCAACTCCTGTGTAGCCAGGATCAGCTTGACCGCCAATAAAAACCCAACCAATGAAGGTCGTTTATCCTAGGGGAAAGTTAAACTGACATTGGACCCGCAACGAAATTAATCAGAAGAACATAGGAGGAGTTCGAAGCCTTTATCCAAAAGTGGACTTGGTTAAAACGACCAAACGATATAATGTGACTTGTAATGCACACTGATACATACCATGATACTAGAATCCGCAGCTTTTATCCCTTTAGCGAACGCTCGTTGTCGTTTCTCACTCTCTATCCCGCCGAGATAGAAAGAGTCGGATAGATCGAGATATCTCGTGCCGCCGCTCTCGATTCGTGTGCTCATTGCTACGTTGTCCACAGACAGCTGAAATGGGAATATGACTTGTGACCGTCTAATGGCGCTTTGTTTAAAAAAAAGAAAGAAGAACAGAAGGGATATGTGAAAAAACAAAGAGCAGAAAGGTTTATTATGTCGCCTTGAGCATGTTAGCGTTAGTCTGTCGTAAATTAAAATAACAATTCGTCTCTTGCAGTCAATAATTTGTGCTGAAGGCCCTTATGCTACTTAATCGCATCAGACTTTTACGAAAATTCTCTGATTTGTTCAAATACGAACTAGCGAACTTTTCCTTTACAATAATGCTGATATTAGCTTTTGCCCGCGGCTTCGCTCGCGTAATATTCAGTTTATCATAAATTATTAGGAAAGCCTATATTTTATTCTTAAATAAAAACATTATACTGTACTTTTCAGTCGTTTCTGTGTGAGAGGTTTTAGATAATCATAATTATTATTTTCTGAATATTCAAATGTGACTGCAGTCGCATGGTCAAATAGGTAAACCAAGCAAATAAAGCAAACATTTCGCACATGTTTTTTTGCACAAATAATTATAGTCTATCGCTTTTGAAAATTCTTCGCAAGCAGTTCAGCCTTCAGAAAATAGGATTTTTAGGGAACAATTTCTCAGACAATTTCTGCAGAGGTTGTAGGATGAAACCAGTGAAGTTTGGGTAGGCTCCATGGAAACTTTACGCATGCTATAATTTTAATCAGTTTTCTTTAGGCCAATGGACTAAAGAAAACTTTGTTTAGGACTTTTACAGCTTGTTGTACAGGCTTTTTGTCACTGTCGTCTATGTTAGCATCTCACTTTGAGTATAGAGATAGACAGACTCGTGCTACTAAGTATAAGCTTTCCTATAACTGACAGTAATATTTTCAATTTTGAGTGCTGAGCATGTTATCATTTTAATAGGTCTTGCTTTGCATTAGAAATAGTATACATATACTATTTCAGCATTCGCGTAGCTTACACAACAATCGCAGAGAGCATAACGCAGTCGCCTTGCTTGCTTGCTTTGCATAAACATACACAGTTAAATCAATAAAAGTAAAATAACACAGCAAGGAAATTAAAATCATAAGCAACAAAAAATGCATAGCCACAATTGCAAATCATAGTAACAAAAAAATAAGTTTAAAACAATCATCATTATCATCATCATTTCAGCCATAGGACGTCCACTGCTGAACATAGGCCTCCCCCAATGCTTTCCATGTTGATCGATTGGTAGCGGCCTGCGTCCAGCGCTTCCCTGCTACCTTTACGATGTCGTCGAGTTTAAAACAATATTCGACTTCAATCAAGCAGCAGCAATAAATACAAGTCAATAGGGAAATATCAAGTGGTATTTATTACATTTGAGAAAAAATTACCTCAATAAGGGATGGGTTGAAAGACAAGTGCATTTTGTGCCACTGTCCGTCGCTGACTCTGAGCGTGTGGACAATTTGTCCTCTGGCCATCTTTACGCGCACCACTCCTTCCAATATTTCCACGGCAAGAAAGTCCGAACCGCGACCTCCCCCAGGATTGTACAGCACAATGGCGTTTTGAGTTATTGTCTTGAATTCTATGTGCCATCTGGAAATACAAGAAGGCTGATTAGAAACAAAAACTCATCAAAAATTCATAATGAGGGCTATCGTTTTTATACTTAAGGCTTGGTATTTCTTCTAAAGTAGGTATTTCGCGCTGTCAAAATCTGCGCGCGCAATTCTTCGCCGAAAACAGCGCGTCAAAGAGCTCCCGCCACAATTTCCAGCTACACAGTATAGAAATACGCAGTTGGTTAGGTTAGGTTGACTTCCTTCCCTTCAAGCGTCACACTCACAACACTTTCTAATAGAAATCATATCCAAGTGATACAAATTAAAACACCTTTCAGACTTTTTGGGAATATATTCTAGAATCGAATAAATATAAAATATAACTGCATAAGTAAACACTGTTCAAAGTGGCCGTGGCGTCGCCCGACCTTCTGGAAGTTCTGCGCCGGCTTAAAGAATTTCAAGATTACGTCACCCGACCTATCGGTAGGCCCTTGGGAGCTTGAGCGATTGGAATTTTTTTTTATGACAAGTTACTCTTAGTAGCGATTATTTAGAGCTTGGATAATAAATTTAATTATAGTTGTTGCAATTCACGAAGCTTTGCATGTGGTTAATAACATTAATCAGTATAGGTACGCATCAATTTTGTTCAGTCTCTTTGTTTATTAATAAATAAAAATATCATACTAAAATTGCACCCCCCCCCCCCCCCCCCCCCTCCCTCCCTACGGGCGGCAAATCTGTAAATCTGCCACTGGTTAAAAATGTTCTTAAACTTGCGTGTCAAACAGTCAACAGTGTCTTATACATTACATCTAGATTTGGACTCTTAAAATGTGTGAATTTGTGAATGTGTATGACGTATGTAGATAAGATTACATAGTGTCGTCCTTGCATGTAGGATGGTGATGCGAATATATTGCGGATTAGTATGATAATATCATATATTTTATGATCAATACGGCCGCCCGGCCTTGAGATTCATATATCCAGACATAAAGTAAAATTAACACAAATTCTATCTGTGGAAGGCGTTACATGTAACGCCACAGTGCTGTTGTTAACGCGACTATGAGATTATAGATATTTATACATTACATATACTGACTTCAGTCAACAGCAACTCATTACGTCATGACTGATCAAACACAATATAGATCGTTTCATCCACGAAGACGCGCCCAACCATTCTTCCGCTAATGTTTGAGTGTTATCGGTACACGCTAAATCATCGGACAAACTCCCCGTGCTTCCCCCGGGTTTAAAATTGGTGGGGCGCGTCTTCGTGGATGAAACGATCTATTAGAAGACAAAATCCTTACCGTCCTCCAGCCCTGGAGTTGATCTTAGGGAGTATAAGATAGGCTCCTTCGTCCACGAAACTGATGTCAGAGTTGAGATCAGCATCAAACTCAGGCGCGCAGTTCCAAGTGACTCCTTCAACATGTACTGATCCACTTCTACTTCTGGCTTTCTCCAAAATCTTTACGCTGTTGTAATATACCTGTGGATTGTGAAATAGTATTGATTCTATATCTGCTATTTTGTCTCTGTTTTCTGCTGTTTTAAAAAATTTAGAATTTATTTACCAGCAATGAAAACCTCGATTTAAAAATTAATAGATAAACATGCTGCTTTATCATAAAAAAAACTACATTGATTTCATCCAAGCTACAATTTGACCTAAAAAAATGCTTATCAGTGGTAAACACAATTTTATTTCTCATTCAACAACATGTTTATGTTGTTGTTACAATGAAACAAATAAAATTATATTGCACCATCATCAGGGCAGTTAAATTATAATGATTGGAGATTGAACAAAAACAATACGACAAATCATACGCACATCTTCCATGCAGCCGCGGAAATTCTCCATATGACCAAGAAATAGTTCAGAAAAATCTCCCTGTCCTCCCAAAAATATTCCAAAGTGTATGTTCAGCTCAAAAAATCTGCCAGGAAGCTTCTTTTTAACTGCACTGTCATCAACCTGAAAAAATATGACAGAAACAATAAATTGATTGTTATTATGTACGTTACTAATGAGATTTACAGCCTGTGTCCATGTGTGGTATACACACACTTTTAGATCATCACATATTTGGGTCATGACTGTCATGGACAGAAAAAGATTGTTTGGTTACATTTGGTTTCAGTTTTGATATACAGCCTATAAATTAGTTCAGTTGATTTCATCAAGTCTTCTCATGATTTTTTAATATTGGAGAAAAAATGAATAGAAATTAAATAGGAATCTTGTTCTGAAGAATGCACTTTCCACCTCCAGAGAATACCTCATTTACACCTCCAGAGAATGAGCATGAAGCACCATCTACATTTTTAATGTTAAAACATGAATCACCATCAGAGGACTTAATAAAATTATTATGCTACTTACCTTCATTGTCAAGTTGGCTTCCCGTCGAATGATGCTGACATGGTGCCATTGGGAATCGTTGAGAAACAAGCCTTTAACGGATGACAACTCACTCTCGCCAGCACCCAGGTTTATGTGCAGTTTTAATCTGCCACTTTCCAAACGGATCTAAAAGGATAAGCATACATCTTCTACACTCTAGCACGATTATAACATCTTGATAAACTCAGATCTATGTTGTGTCATCAGTGTTTCTTATTTAGGTAAGTAATAATAGATAAATAAATTATTGAGTATTGAAAACAAAATTGTACAAGGCACTTAGAATGAAGAAAAACTTTAAGCCTTTGTGGCCAACAATAAAATAAAGTCAGCAGACGCAGAAAGGCACAATTACTAGAGAGAACTAAAATAATATAAAAATTACAAAATACAGTGTGAGTCACGTTAAAGTGTACATATGAAAATAGATGAAACTAGACCTATTTTTATCGACAAAAAAGTGGTCAAAAATTTTTGAGTTTTTTTTTTAATTTTTTATAGAATTTTTTTTCTACTAATTACTTATTGTAAAGAAAACGTAATAAATTTTAAACTAAGCAGTATATCCTGATAAAATAAAAACAGTAATAATGCTAAATAACAGGCGATACTAAAAAAATACATACAATACACAAAAAATGCCAACAAATAATAAAAAATGATACTTTTTGAAAAAAATCTGCTTAAAAATTCGTGTTTTTTTGGTTATTTGATAAATTTCTCCGAAAAATGCCCCTATAACAGGTGGTTTTTATTGTTTTGTATTATTCTCTATTGTATTACCTTTGTAAAACCAAAAATTGCATGTCTCTATCCCTATCACAACATTTGCTATGATCGTTTGAACTAAGCCTCTCTGGGCGCGCTATTCAACGCTTTGTTAACAACGAAACTGAAAATGGCTCAAGATTTCAAGTAAAAACAAAAGATTTCGAAGTAAAATAAGCATTTTAGTTAAAATTAAAATTGTCCCTACCTGTAGAGGAGAATAATGTTGTGGTAGGCCTTTGTTCAAACTATCATAGCAAATGTTGTGATAAGGATAGGGACATGCAATTTTTGGTTTTACAAAGATAATACGATAGAAAATAATACACAACAATAAAAACTACCTGTTATAGGGGCATTTTTTGGAAAAAATTATCAAATAACCAAAAAAACACGAATTTTTAAGCAGATTTTTTTCAAAAAGTATCATTTTTTATTACTTATTGGCATTTTTTGTGTATTGTATGTATTTTTTTAGTATCGCCTGTTATTTAGCATTATTTCTGTTTTTATTATATCAGGATATACCGGTTAGTTTAAAAGTTATTACGTTTTCTTTACAAAAAGTAATTGGAAGAAAAAAAATTCTATAAAAAATTAAAAAAAAATCTCAAAAATTTTTTGACCTCTTTTTTGTCGATAAAAATAGGTCTAGTTTCATCTATTTTCATATGTACACTTTAACGTGACTCACACTGTATAACATTCCTTACCATGCAGTAATCCGTCTTCCCAGCAGCTAGCAGTAACAAGGCATCAGACAGATGGGTTCGGAAACGGAAAC
This sequence comes from Ostrinia furnacalis, assembly GCF_004193835.3. Taxonomy (NCBI): domain Eukaryota; kingdom Metazoa; phylum Arthropoda; class Insecta; order Lepidoptera; family Crambidae; genus Ostrinia; species Ostrinia furnacalis. The sequence continues at coordinate 278,414 of NW_021130758.1, read as the reverse complement.
TTATATCTGTTAAACCTTTGGCCTCTTGTAAAGGGTAGGATATAAAACTGGCCCCATAAAAGGAAGCTAAAACAAATAAAACTTTTAAAAAGAGAGTAAGCAGCTATACTAAAAGTACAAACAACAAAGTTTTATAACCAAATCTACACAAATACTGATGATAATATTAATAATTGATGGTGATTCATAATCTTACAAACAGGCATAGCATGTGCATTGATAAATAGTAGAGATGAAACGGATATCCGGTAACTATCCGGTAGGCCGGATATCCGGTCTAAATTTACTATCCGGCCGGATACCGGATAGTAACTCACTATCCGGCCGGATACCGGATATTAAAAATTTACGACAATTTCCTATTAATAAAATGAAATACATTAATCTTTGAGGTAAACATCAATAAAATGGCTTATAATGACGGCTTTTATTTAAAGTCCACAAAGTTACAAAAAAGCCATATTAATGTAATTAAAAAAACTAATTTCTTTTTTGGGCTATTCACTCTAATGACGAATACATAAATAGTAAATATCTGTTAATGTGGAAATAATGCCAAATAAAATAGGCGATCTTTTTTTCACTGATGGTCTGATGTCATGATGCATTACAGTCAGAGCCCCGATTACGGTAACTTTTAACGTTTCCAATCCAGACGCGCTTCATCGATTCTGCGATACGATTGGTCAAAACAGCTGACGTACGCTGTTGAACGACCAATCGTATCGCAGAATCGAGAAGCGTGTCTGGATTGGAGACGTTAAAAATTACCGTAATCGGGGCTCAGATTACGCAGCAAGTTAACTAATTTAATTTTCGCTGTTCAATCACACACTCACGATGGCAACCGAAATCGCCCGAATTGATCTGCCCCCTAGACAACTTGTCTAAGACAAGTGGCAAAATCTGAGATTATATTCGGACTGATTCGATTTTCGAAAAGTGTGACTAGTCTAGTCTACTAATAGACCCACTGATTGCGTTTGAAGCACCTGTGCGGCGCTAAACTCGTCACGACATGCAACAAGCCAATGGGCCAACTATCCGGCCGCCGGATATCCGGCTATCCGGCCACCTGCTAGGCCGTCGGTATCCGGCCAAACAACTATCCGTTTCATCTCTAATAAATAGTAAGAATGTGAACCCCTTCATAATTACAAGTTTAATGAATGGGTTGTTACATTATACTCAATACTCAATACGTTTATTGCTTCCTTAATAGTACATTTAGGTGTTACATAGTTATATTTGGAGATCATTAAAGACCCTGTTGGGCGCTGCAAACTAAAAATTTATAAGAGAGGAGGCTTCTTTTTATCATAGATAGAAAATTATAGTTTAGGTACATCGCTAATCAACTACAGCCATATTACAATATATCTTCTGTGATATCTAAGAGTAACAAAAATACTTCTGTGCATCATTTGATAAATACTACTGTATAGCTGGATATCAACAACATCAACAGTGGGCTAGTAGGTTGTTGTAATCTGTTTCCTTGCAACCGCATTCTTTTTCGAAAAGAAATCGCAACATTAGCATTAATATTCTTACCTTTATCATACGCAAGTCCCGCAGAAAGGAAGGATAAAATTAGAATTAGTTCCATTATAGAACAAAGACGAAATCTTGAAACAAAATTATCCATCATTCTTGACTAAAACATGTTACATTCAAGGTTTTGATGTAAGTCTAAACAAAAATATATTTCTTGATCTTTTGTGCAGACGATCATTGGAGACATCTCAGGAAATCAACAAGCCAGGCGTGGCGGCCCTAAGATGCAATGCTAATTAAAGGGCAAACAAGCATAATGCCCTGAATGAGTTTGTTTTTCCCCAGTTCTCAATAAATTGCCAAATGACTGTAACTGTCCGTAACAATGCTTTATCATAGAAGAAACAAAATTATTAAACCCGGAAAATAATTACACACACATGAATGCACATCATTTTAGCATGAAGAAACCAAGAAACTTCAACATTTCACAAGAAAACCATATTTGACGTTTAAATCACCATTCGTTCGCCGTTCATTCCAATATCATAGACTAGGATTTGCTCGGGATGGAATGGCTTTGTTAGAGCCAAAGATGATATAATTTATTATAATTACAAAACAAACTAGGTGTACTACAACCATTACTTTAAAAACTGGCAAAGGAAAGTCAACATTAAAAAAAAATTAAATGAGAGATTTTATGCGAAGGGAAGTCAACAATAAAAAATTTAACCTTTTAATTAATTAACCTCTAAACCAATTATGATGAGTATGAGTGTTAAAATTTTACGAACTACCTATATTATTTTTGTACCTAACTATGTTAATTTGTCGTAAAATCAATTTGAAAGTTTTATGCGATCTGAAAATTTTTTGATTAATAATTAGAGAATTACCTACTAGATATAAAGTCAAAATGTTAGTATGTGAGTGTACCTATCTACTATTTTATTAAAATAAAAAAAAAAACAATCAGTCTAAATGTTTTAGTCATCGAGTTAATAAATTAATGTAGGATTGTAACATCTATGGCGTAAATACTCTATTGTCTTAAACTCTTTGGATGAACGCACGAGTGTGAGCGAGACGAATGTATGGAGAGTGAGTGAGAAGGAAGGAGAGGGGTCATGGCGGCAAGACGGTTATGAGTAAGTGTGGCTCTGTATTTTATAAAAGAAGAATAAACATATTGTTGGAAGAAACTGATTTTCCTTGCGAAGCCCCGTCCCTACAAATTTTGGGGGCTCGTCCGGGATAATTATCTTCGCGGTGGACNGTAATTGAAGATTTAATAGATAAATTAAAAGATGCCAAAGTGTTCAGCGTGTTAGATTTAAAAAACGGGTTCTTTCACCTGAGAGTAAGTGAAGAGTCGGTAAAGTATACATCTTTTGTTACGCACAATGGACAATATGAGTTTTTAAGGGCTCCTTTCGGTTTAAGCATTTGTCCGAAGTCACTGGAAAAAGAGATCATAAAACAAGTTCATGATAAAGGACATTTTTCTATGAAAAAGATGAAGGAGATAATTAAACAAGACTATTACATACAAGACTTAGAAAAGAAGTTGCAAGAGTTTGTGGTTACCTGCATACCTTGTCTTATGGCAACTAAGAAGGCTGGGAAACAAGAAGGCTATTTGAACCCAATAGATAAAGAAGGTATTCCCTTACACACACTTCATATAGATCATGTAGGACCATTGACAGACACGAAGAAACAGTACAACCACATTTTGACAATAGTAGATGGATTCACCAAGTTCACATGGATATTTCCAACTAAGAGTACAACGAGTAAAGAGACAATTGAGAAGCTGAAGATGCACCAACAGCATTTTGGAAATCCTGTAAGAATAATAAGTGACAGAGGAACAGCATTCACCGGGGGTGAATTTCAAGATTATTGCAAAGAAGAGAATATTCAACATGTTACCATCACGACGGGTGTACCAAGAGGAAATGGACAGGTAGAAAGACTACATAGGACTATTTTGGCTGTGTTGACCAAGTTGTGTATAGAACATCCATCATTATGGTACAAGCACATCAGCCGAGTGCAGAGGGCTATAAATAGTACCTACCAGCGTAGCATAGACACGACTCCATTTCACCTGATGGTTGGTATAAACATGAGATGTAAAGAAGACCTGGAAATATTGGATTTACTAAGACAAGAAGAGATTGATCAATATGATGAACAAAGAGAAGACATTAGAATGAAAGCTAAGCAGCAAATACTTCAGGTACAGGAGGAAAATAGGAAGACTTTCAATGAGAAGAGGAAACCAAGTTCTCAATACAAAGAAGGAGATTTGGTGGCCATAAAGAGGACTCAGTATGGACCGGGTTTGAAGCTGAAACCTAAGTATCTAGGACCGTACCGGGTGACGAAGGTTAAGCGGAAAGATCGTTACGACGTAGAGAAGGTGGATACTGCTGCTGAAGGGCCTAATAAGACGTCCAGCTCAGCTGATCAAATGAAGCCGTGGCCTAATTAGGTAAAGTATCTTGCTATTTAAATAAGAGGTGATGAATGAAAGGATTTGTAAATTAAAAACCATTTTTATTACGATTGTTACGGTCATTCATTATTGTATATTTTATTTCACTTAAATGTAAAGTTTATTGTAGTTAATGTTTCACTAACTGTTTAATTTTATAGATGAACAATGTTACAGTTTTGGTGTGTTTAAAACTTGAATATCTTAAGACTTGATATTGAGTAACCTGAAATTAAAGATTTCGAATTATTTCTATAAGATTAATAAATAAGATGATATACACTATCTTAGATGTAAAGTGTTTAAGATTAAGTTGAAAGATTGATTTATAATAAGATGATAACTGTAAAATGTGTAAAAATGTAAAATGAGATGTGTACTATGTAAGGAGTCAAAAATCTAAAATGTTAAGGATTTCATGTAAATTGTTTAAGAGTAGTTTACCGTTAGATGCTCAATTTAAGTAGTTATTTACAAAGTATGTTTTGTGTAAGAAGTTTAAAGTTAAGTGTTTGAGAGTTTGAGTTTTAAACTATTGGATGTTTGAATAAGTTTTTATTTACAAAGTTAGCTATGTATAAAGTTTAAGATGTTGTTGTTAGGAATTAATGTAACTAAAGTTTAATGAGTTGAGTATTTACAAAGTTTAATGATGTTTAATGAAAGTTAGTGTTTGTAGCCTAAGATTGTCTGAGGACAGACAAAGACAGGATTGCCGAGAGTGTAGGATTGTAACATCTATGGCGTAAATACTCTATTGTCTTAAACTCTTTGGATGAACGCACGAGTGTGAGCGAGACGAATGTATGGAGAGTGAGTGAGAAGGAAGGAGAGGGGTCATGGCGGCAAGACGGTTATGAGTAAGTGTGGCTCTGTATTTTATAAAAGAAGAATAAACATATTGTTGGAAGAAACTGATTTTCCTTGCGAAGCCCCGTCCCTACATTAATTATGAACTAGGTAAGTGTTGGAATTCATAAATAGACTTTTTAGTATTATCATTTATTATGATTTAGTTTTTCTTACAATAGGTACCTACACTGTAGGTATAATGTTTGACATAAAATATTATTATAAATACGCACATTCATCATGAAGCAAATTATTTTCGTCTTCTAAATTAAAAATTTCATCTAATAGCGTATCCAAATTACTAAGGTTCCAGTTCTCTTTATTTTTCAATTTAGATAAATAATCGGTTTGCTTGAAGTTCGATATAAAATCATATGGTGTGATAGTTTTGCGCTTTGATTGAGTCGGCGAATCCTCAATACAGTCATCGTTTTTAATAGAAATATAATTATCAAACATTTCCCCAATCAGTTCAGCATCACTTGTTGATGTGATCTTATCTATAATAACATTTCGATCAACTATGTCACTGTTGTCAAACGACATCATATCGCTATCGAAACCCATAGGATCACTTGCAATATTTAGTTCAAAATTTTGCAACTGATCAGGCATAGTAGAACTTGAAAAATCTGTAATTGAAGGTATTTCATATTTGTAATAATCCAAAATAGACATAATATCTTTGGATATAGCATATGCCTGTTCCATTACTGTTGTATTATATTCTTCATTTAGGCACTCAACTAAAACGTCCAAACATCCGATGGAAGACAAAGAGTCCATTATGCATGTAAGCTGTCTCGTAATCTCGGCATTATTCAAAGTGATTATCTTTCTCTTTTCTTTTGAAAATGTCATTGCAGGAAACTTCCCGTCGATCATGCCTCTATCTGATAGAAGTGATTGAATAACTTGTTTCCAAAAGTTTAACGCCGATAGTTGGACTTCCCAATGCAAGTCATCAATAGCTGATATTGTCATTTTGCTGTAGAGACATTTAATAAACGATTTTGGAAGTCTCTGATGCACATACAGTTCTGTTAAAACATTTATTGCTTCCATTCTAACCATCCCCTCAGGATTATGGCATATTACACATAGTAATTGCTTCTGGAAATACAGAAATTATATCATTATTACATTATTGTAACGGTGTTGGATTTATTTTATTTTAAGTCTAGGTACTATTAAATTAAATCAAATAAGTGATTAGATCGAATAAAATAATGATTCAGGAAATTTCAAAGATGTATTAATTTTTCCATGTCTTCGAATTTGATGAGTACCTTATACAAGTAATATGATGTAAGTACATACATATAGATGAGGATGCACCAATAGAACTTCTCTCCAAATACTTTCTATTCTGGCGGCTGAAGCTAGACATTTCATAGCGCTGGCCTGAACATAGTATTCGTTATCATCAATAACTATTCTAGCAGCTTCTGCTATAAGACTATTTTGTAAAATTAACTTTTGTAGCGGAACATACTCTGAAAGAATACAAAAACATAAGAACACATTAGCGTGGCAATATCTACGTAACATAAAATTGTTTTTAGTTTACCTGACCTGTAATTTGATAAAAGAAAAACAACGCAAATTACTACTTACTTACGTAAGCAACGTCTGTACAACTCAATACTATTTGTAACGCAGAATCTCTGATTTCCCATTCTTCGTGATACATAAACGATCTGACAACTTTTCCTATTTCGTTCAGTGTGCTCCCATTTTTACTTTCTACCAGAAGTGATAAATCTGGTGATAAGAAATTTTTGATGCTCAAGTCGATCAAATTTAGAGCCTGAATCAAAAGCTGAAACAATAAAACATTACTTCAATCTACTAATCTTTTTCGCCGGAAGACGTAGCGTGGGCAGGCCTCCCTCTAGGTGGACCGACGATCTGGTGAAGGTAGCGGGAGGTGCCTGGATGCGAACGGCGCAGGACCGGTCTTTGTAGAAATCCTTGAGGGAGGCCTTTATCCAGCAGTGGATGTCTTTCGGCTGAAACGAACGAACGAACTAATCTTTTTCATAATAGGTGAGTAAGTGTGATCTATTGTTAACAACAAATTAATATTATTGTTCTTACCTTGGTCGGCAGAATATTATTATGCAATACATTCATTATGGTATTTTGATAACAAATGATTTCTAGACTGTCGTACCAATTGATTTGGTGCTCTTTAAGGAGTTTAAACATGAAATCGAAGACGAACGATAAAATCTTTGTGTCTTCCACAGAAGTCAATGGGGTTCTGTTTGGAATCAAACTTCCTGATCCATCAGTGGCCACATGACAGTCTAGTGCGTAATACAGCGACTGGTATACAATTCCTGCTTGTGCTACGTTCAGGTATCCCTTTAGTTTAAACGCTTCTCTGAGAGCTAATAAGCAATTCTTTTTTATATCAGTCGATTCCAAAAGTGTTTTGTACTTAAAATATAATTTAACGATATGTTCTGTTGATATTGCGGTAAATTTAAAATAAAATGTATCGACAAAAGTGTCTTTTTTACTGTAATGTGCGGCGTAAGTAAGTATGGGAACAACCGCAAGCAATACAAGTTGATTCCGCATATCAAACGTATGCCCATTAATATCGAATGTCTGTGAGATACCATCCACGCTCTCAAGCTTAGACCAATACATAATGCATTTTATTGTAAAATTTATTAGTACTGTCACCATTCGCTGGCTAATTAAAAAATTTATGATATTATTATATGCTGCTAGAACATCATTTAAAAAGTCACTGTTTGTTTTTCCGTGTGCCATCATGTTATCTCTGGCTGACGCAACAAAAAAACGAAAAATACATTCTACAAGAATTATTTGTACGTCATCATCTCTAGTCGCTTGAGACAGGAAGTGCAAATGGCCTTGTACGATATAAGTTCGGTTTAGTAGCTGCATCACTCTACTTGGTTTCATAAGATTTGGTATATCATCGAAAATAGCTAAGAAAGCATGTAAAAATGATAACACTTGATCTGCCTTCTCTTTCTCATTTCCAACCTCAATTGTCGTTAATTGGTGATTATTCATAAAAGGGCTCAGTATGTATTGCAATAATTCCTCTAAAGCGTGCTCTTCTTCATATGTATTTAGCTTCCAAACTAGCTGGGATATAAAACTGTAAATGCTTCTGGCCACAGGTGCTGGTTTGTGATGAGTCTTTGGTCGCAGTATATGTATCCATGCTTTCGTTTCAACTATTGTTGCTATTCCTGGACTATGAATAATCTGTGCTGTTGGTAGCTTTGTAAATGCTAATTGGTAGGCAGGTGTTGTAGCACCCTCACTCAATAAACTCAATTTTGCTACCATAGTTTGAAACCCATGTAAATACAATAGCTTACAATATTGTAGCTCATTCTTGACGAGAACAGTCACAATTTCAACAAGGAATGTTTTTATAGCTGTGCATGGAATTTGCTCCACATTCAGTAATGCACATAATACCAGGTCTGAAAAAAATGCTGTTTCCAATAGTTGTTTTTCAATGCCTGGAAAAAAGGCTTAAGTTTAAGTAGAAGTACTTTAGATTGTATTACTAAGTAAGTAGGTAGGTATTATAAAACACTTACTTTTCTCAGTGCAGTTATCAAAACACAGAGCAAGAGCTTTCGTGTAGTATGGTTTCAGATGATAATTTTTCTGAGTAAACCTTTCAAAAAGAGCTTTCAGTTTCTTCTTGTAATTATTTAATTCCATATTATCTACAATTAACTGAACAACACTATGTTTAACAATAATTACGTACTTTAAATCCGTATTTACTCCATAAAACTCAAAGAGATACTAGTCCATTCAGGCATCAATAAAAATATTGCTTTACTTACTAGAAACATCAAACAGGACTAGATAAGACTCTCTTTTATCAACCTCCAGTAATATGAGTTTGATAAGGACAAAACATAGTTGTTATCACTCTGTTTAAGATAAACATTAACGGTCTTATTCATAATCATTTTTCACATTTTATCAAATGCTTAATAGAGGTTTATAAAACGTTTGATAAAAATTGTTATTCATAATCGTCATTTAGCGCTAAAATCCTCTTTTATCTGTGTGATAAGTTATCGAGAGCTCGGGCCTTGTTTAAAGCTCTAATAAACCTATTTTAACCTAACTTTTATAAATGTCATTTCATATGAATGTCACTTCGTTGGTTTATTTATTCAAAATATCCTTGCTGTGATCCTTGCTTGTGAAAATGAATGCTATAAATGCAATTGTGCATTTAGCCAATAATGCCGACCCAGCGCGACGTAGAAAGCTCTACCGCCAACGAAGCAACCCATTCGATTTGCGGGACCTAAATTTTAAAATAAAATATAGGTTCAATAAGGACACAGTGCGCACCATCATAGATTTGGTGGAAGATGATCTGGTTCAGAGCGCTAGAGGTGGTGGCACGTGTCCTGAACTGCAAGTTTTAGTGGCCATAAGATGTTGGGGACGTCGTGAGGTAAGCACAAAAAAGTGTTTTATTTTATCCCTTTGTCGTGGCTGCTATAATTATTTTCATACATTTTCAGGTACAAGATGATGCTGGTGACCTCCATGGCCTAAGTCAGCCGACAGTGAGCTTATTCGTGTTAGTGTCTGTATTTTTATTTTCGATTGCATTTACTCTTTCTTTCACCAACTCTTTCAGCAAATACTGAAAAGCAAACACTAGGCGTCAAACATAAATAAAACCATGCTACAAAAATTAGTAGGCACTTTATCAGGCTAAAAATAAGTACTACCTTATCTTCCTCCAACCAGTTTTCTGATCGTTGCCTTTTAGGCGGTCTGTTCTCCTTCGTCATGGACATAATTAGTATCCGATGTAACTAGCCGGGTCGTCGTAAGAGCTTATTGCAGAGTACAGGGTAAGAGGTACAGAATCCAGAACATACAATCCCAAGTTTTATAAAAGTTTGATAAAACTTGGGAGTTGATCGAAAAAACCGAAAACTTTATTAAATTTTCGTGCCAAATGTCAATGTCAGTAAGTAAAACGTCACAGCTGCCAATTTTTTGTTTTTTTTTTCTGCGATTTGTCTATGATTTTACATGGTCCACCAAGTTAAATCACCAAAAAAGCTGTTTTCGTTCATTCTTTTTGTATAGTCTGTGGAAAGAAAATATTAAACTCTGTTTTAGCTATCAAAGGTTTGTAAACGATTATGAATAACGTTTTTTATCAGAGGTTTATAAGAGTGTTTTAAGCCTATCAAACGTTTTAGCTAATGTAGGTTTTAAACCTATATTAGCATTTTATTATGAATAAGACCGTAAATTACTACTAAAATTTATCTATACTTTGGGTTAGGTCATTATTTGCCGAACCTAATTATGTGCATTGCATTCGGCCTAAAAAAAATCAATATTGTCATTATAGGGAGTTTTGTGGTGATTTTTAGGTACAGATGACAACACATAAGACTAGGTAATTAATATTTATTGTATTTTGTGACAAATCATCTCTCCCAAATGTATAGGTAGGTATACCTACTAAATAGGCAATCGGGAACTTTATCAGCAATCAGCCAAGTAGTGAGGATACGAAAATTAAATATGACTATGATATGACTATATTATTATGTATAGGTACCATTATTACTTTTGTTCTCTAAGTTAAATAAAACAAGTTAAAATAAAAATAAAAATGTTTCGCAGACAGATTACATTAATATGAGTTTCTTTCTGATATCAAAGAGCAAAGAGCAAATGTTGTGAAGTAATGTTTTTTTTATCTTAGTTACGTTATTATCAATTTCTGGAAATAAACGAAGGTCATAGTTAGCAGCTGTCTCTCTCCTAAATCTGTATTTGTTACCGGAAATGTGTATAATAATAATTGAGGTAGGTAAATATTCTACACAATACCTAAGTATACAAGTACAATGTATTAAATGCCTGGGGCGTTTAGGCAATGGCATTCAATTCCTATCATAGAGCAAAGTAATTTCTCATAGTTTACACAATCCCAACGTTATACCTACCACAGATAGTAAAATTTACCCTACATTTGATTGAATTAGGACAACGCTATGCGGGCGGTTACAAACCAAACAGAAAGAGAGAAAAAAATCTTAATTTTGCATTTTTGTTTTTTTTTACCAACTTCAAAAAAGGAGGAGGGTCTATGTGCTACACGCATAACGCTTAGGAGTTGAAGATATAAGATCATTTGAATAATATTATGTAATACGTATTGTTTCTAAAGTTATTAACTATTATTAGTTAATAAATATTATTAACAAAATATATCCAGACTGAATGTAATGACTGCGTTAGATTGTGTGTTTGTAGTGTACATTTAAATAACACAAAATGCACGTTATAACATAAGTACCTCCACGCAGTGAAGGCGGTATCAGTTTTTTCTGGCTAAACCTCCCATTAATGTTCACAACGTACTTAGGTACGTAGGTACGCTTAGATACCTTATATCTGACAGTATGGTCTAGCCACTGGCCTTTCCACACTCCTCCACCAATCCCACTGGGCCTGCGTGGTGGAGTATGGCCCAAACCACCTCATAGTTGAGGTGAGGCCTTTGCCCTGCAGTGGGATAGTATAGGCTCGGTAAATTAGCGAATAACAATCGAGTCAAAATCTGGATAAAAATTTTGACAGCCCTAGCTAAATCTTAAGGTAAGGTAGCTTTATCTAAATAAAGTAAAAAAATAACTTCTGGATTCCATGGAATTAGGACGTAAAATTTTTATGTCATGTTCGGAAAGTAAAGAGAATAATTTCAATTAAGACAACTTTTCCCAATATTAATCTAATGTATCTGAGAAAGCTACGAGATTCTTTTAAGCTTTCGAATACGTAGAATGAGATATTCCATCTACCTATGTCCCTAACATTGTAATTGGCTAACATGCTTAGTTTACCAGAAAACAAATTTTCTAAATTATCTAAATTTTCTAAGTTATCCGGATTAAAAATAGTCAATTTTCGAAAATGTATTGTGTGAAAACTAGACATGCTAGCCAAATGGAGATTTCGTAGCTATCATTTAAATCGCCAAATTTTTATCTAGCCACTTCTTCAATAAAAATGCCATGTCCAAAAAATGGTCTTCATAAAACACTGTGCCAGCTTAAAAAACGTATTTTACCGATACCGACTCCAAAAATATAAATCATGGTATTTATCCTAAAAAAAAATATTTTTTTACTTTTTAGTGAACTCGGAGTCAGTTCAACTTTTTTTTTGTTTTTATTAATAAAATAAAAAATGATGGGTGGATGATCAATGGACAAGTTTCCAATTTTTTTCTTTTAATAAAACTTGCAAATATAAGTAAAACTAATAATAATTGTGAAAGAATCATTTGTCTAGGGGGGCTGCCCCCCTAGACAAATGGGGATTTTTGAACACTTTTCGACTGGTTTGCGATTATAATTTGCACTTTGTCTATACCCTTACCCACAGGTAGAGATGGGTAGTGGGTAAAAACCCATTTCACCCGATTGGGTTAAAACTGGGTGATTTGGGTAAAAACCCGGTTTTTACCCATTATCACCCATTCTGGTGGGTGAAAACAAAAATAGCGTTTTTTTTAAAGTGAGAAGTGGTATTTGTTGCTAAGGGGGCGTTCTAGTGTTACGTAATGCAATCTGGGGGGAGAGGAGGTCTTGAAAAAAGTTACAATGCGTTACAGTGGCGGAAGGGCGGTTCGATTTCAAGTTTTTAAGCAGAAGTACTTTGTAGTTGGTGTTGTTATTTGTAACTTTATACCGTAATGTCATCAAAGAGAGAGTTTGGCATCCAAATTAACAAAATTAAAGATCAATAACTAAAAAAGAGGATCAAGTATTATTTTTGTTTACCAAATATTAAAAGAGTATATTAAACATGAATATTATGTCACCTTAAATGAAGATCATTCATATTTTATCCGTAGATCAACTAATATAGACCCAATAATTAATATAAAGATAAAATATAATAAAAAACATCATTTATTTTTAAAAGTGCACATACAAAAAAGATCAATTAGTTTTTAGAGGATCAAATAATATTGTCCCTTCTTAAAATAACACCATTTTATAAAATAGTTGGTCACATCATCATAATATGAATAACGTGATCAATTTTACGATTTGGCCACGATATAAATGCATATTATTGTTAAATTTCACTTATTACTTATTAATCAATAAACTTAAATGAGAAAAATTCAATAAAAATAAAGAAAAGATACCAATTGAAATAATTATAAAATTATTTGTTTTCACCCGGTGTAAACACCCACGGGTGGAATGAAACGGGTTTTTATTGGGTTTTTACCCTCATGTGGGTTTTTACCCGGGTGGAAACCCATCTCCACAGGTGGCCTGTGACGGTGACAGGTGGCGCCTATGGTTAAGTTTCACGTGAAAATATGGAGGTAATTTAAATAATTAATTTCTCAGCCATTTCTTGATGGATTTCAAATATAACTTCACCGGCCCACTATGGATCGAAATTGCGATTTACATACTTACTTTTTTTTCATTTTTCAGAACCTCATAACTTGTGAACGGGCAACTTTTGGCGCGCGCTGATAGTATAGGATTATAGTCAACAAGCCATAGAACAAGACTCAAGTTGTTTCAAAGCAAGATCTTTCAAGGCTTAGTCGAAATCGACCACTTTATGTTTCATTCCATGCAACGAAAATGGAAAATATTTTTCCAGCCAAACTATTGGTTTTAGAGAAAAACTTTTAACGACATTTATTCATCAGAATAACGTAACCTATTGATAGGTATTTTTTTCAAATAAAATTTTTGAAAAAAATCGCTATGTCCATAAATCGCAATTTCGATCCTTAGTGCGGCCTTTTAGTTTTGGTCTATATTTTAATCCCATTCAGTGAAATCTAATGTTTTCAACATCACGAAACTTCTCCATTTACAAATGCTGTGTCAACTGCGGCACACTGAGCACTGCGGTCTGCGCCAACCTTTTTATAATATTATACTATCTTTGTATATCCAGACCATAGAGAACTTAGAATGACTGTCATGGATTGATCATTTTGCGTTAAATTATGCAAATTTCATTGGTTATTAGATTTGAGTGCAACTTTCCTATTGGTGCTGAATATCACGAAAGCTGTCACTAATCGATTGCAATCATGAAGCTACAATGATTGCAATGTAGTTCATTCAGCGTTCATTCAATCGAAATTTTACTTTTCTTTTCTCATGTTCTCTTGGGTGTTTTTTACATTTTATTGTTATATGGTATCGGTTTAGATTATTTAGTGTTTCTGGGTCGTTCTCACATCAAAAATGAATAATTCAGCCGCTAAAGTAAGTTGCAAGTACCATTTTTAAGTGCCGTTACGTACACGAAAAAAATCTTCAAAGGCATTTTTTTCTCATAGGTAGGCGAAATATTCCGCGAGGCCGGCACGGCGTTCAACAAATTGTCGGAAATGACAATGCTGTTGCACCCCATGGGCGACTCACAACCTGGGTAAGTGCCAATCTTGTTTCTATGCTAGCAAACATACATTCCCGTACTATTATAGTTCCAACCGTTAACAGTTCACATTTAGCATCACTAATCAATAATTGCTGTCCGGCGTCCGGCTACTGTACATTGGGACATCTATGTATGTATGTTGCGCCGTACCCACGTTTTGATATAGTAACGTGGATAAGGTTTGAACCTCATGTCTCACTACTGTATAAAACGTTCAGTTTTACTTGCGTCGCCAACCAATTCTCTTGTTGTGATAAGGAATGCCCTATTCTGATAATAGCTTGTCTGGGCAATCAATCATGGTTGACAAAATTCACTCAGATGCACTCTGAAAGATGCAACTCGTACTCAGTATGTGGCCTCTTATTTTTACTGATTATTAACTTTGTCACTTTCTCATTTTTGCTGTATTTTAACCATATATTCAACAGGTCATGTCATTAAATCAGTTTTGTTTTATTTTCTGTCACTTTCTCATTTTTGCTGTATTTTAACCATATATTCAACAGGTCATGTCATTAAATCAGTTTTGTTTTATTTTCAGTAGGTACTTTTATTTAGGAGGTTAGGGGTACATATATTTTTGATACAATGATTTGAATCCAAAAACTCCATTTAGTTGCAAACTTAAGTTAATCGTGCAAACTCAATTAAATTATTTATATTTAATACAAACCAGTCATTGCTTAAGCAAACAGACTTGTAACAAGTAATGGGAGGGATGTCGATTTCCAACTTGACTCGACTTCGCCTGAAAGAAGCGCTCTGACACAACCTGATCACTTGCTTGCTTCTTAGTCACTAAATTATCTAAGCACTGCATCACAAATCACAACAGTGTCGACTGCGATGCAATTGTATTTGTAACTAGCGGCCGCCCGCGACTGCGTACGCGTGGATCCCGTTTTACCCCCTTCATCTATCTTACGCGGTTTTGATATTTTCATACGAATGGTTTTTCCCGCTAACTCCCGTTCCTGTGGGAATTTCGCAATATTATGTTGCAACTAAGCTTTAAGTTTACTAAGGTACCTGTATGCCAAATTTCAAGCGTCTAACTTAAGCGGTTTAGATTTTTCATACAAAATGATTTTCCCGTTAATTCCCGTTCCCGTTGGAATTTTGGGTATTTCTTGTTGCAACTAAGCTTTAAGTTTACTAAGGTACCTACATATCAAAGAAGAACGGTCATCTGTNAAAATTGGTAAATGTATGTACCTAAATGTCTATTATAGCTGCTATGGAATGTATCTAGGTGACCTGGAGATACAGCCGGATTATACAGGGTGGAAACGAGAAGTTACAAAATCCAAAAATTCAATGTTACCAGCTTCCATAATCTGTAACCTTTTATTGGTACCATTTGAAAGAGCTCGTGAAGCACTTTCAGAATCAGTAACTAGTTTTTCGATATCCTGTATAGTTTAGAAATAATCGAGTGAGATCACTTCTCGTTCCATATGTATAACCACCCTGTATAATCCGGCTGTATCTCCAGGTCACCTAGATACATTCCATAGCAGCTGTAATAGACATTTAGGTACATACATTTACCAATTTTGGTGATAAATAGGCATTTTGTATTAGTTTTTGTATGACGCCTGAACAAAAACAAAGGGTAATAATTTGGTGTTATACATAGATTTCGAATATAAAAAATATATAATTTAACTAATTAAGACATGACAAAAAAACTGAGGTATGTCTCGTTTCTGTCGGGTCTGGGTTTTTTTTGTATGGGGCGTGACCGTTCTTCTTTCAAACATCTAACTTAAGCGGTTTAGATTTTTCATACAAAAGGATTTCCCCGCTAATTCCTGTTCCCGTGGGAATTCTTAAGTATCCTATAACCTGCCCAGGAGTATGAAGAATAATTGTGCCAAGTTTCGTTAAAATCCGTCGAGTAGTTTTTGTTTCTATAAGGAACTTACAGACAGACAGACAGACAGACAGACAAAAATTTTACTGATTGCATTTTTGGCATCAGTATCGATCACTAATCACCCCTTGATAGTTATTTTGAAAATATATTTCATGTACAGAATTGACCTCTCTACAGATTTATTATAAGTATAGATATTGACAATTATTAAGGCTTGGGCTCTTATTAGGGAAGTAACAGTGACAAATACCAAGGCTTGGGCTCTTATTAGGGAAGTCAGGCATCTTCAGACTGTCTAAATATTCACAAATAGATATCTATGAAAGCCGTAGCTCAAATATAATTTAACGCATAGCACATAAAGGGGTTATAAGTTTTGTATTCTTTTGTTGTAAACATTATGTTTAACCTCAGATAAAACATTCTGGTGCCGGGCATTAGCTGCCATAGACATCTCACGCATCAAGAACAGATTGACTACTATTTTATATTAAATGGCAATGGAAGGTGGCGTCTTTTTTTTTCGCGCGGCCATCGACCAATCTTTGTTTTTTTATTACAAAATAGTGTAATAAACCAAACTTACTATGGCATGTATACCTCTAAACTCAGTCTGAACTGAGTTAAAAGCATTAGAAGTTTGGTGATTTTCATACTAGATTTGCTTTTTGCGCGCAAGTTTTGTAAGAAATTGCAACATGGGCTGTGAATACATTTAAAGCAAATATTAAGTTAATAACTGAGTAACAGTTTAAAGAAACTTATAAATGGCCTGTTCTTTATATTAGTGCTAGAAGAAGTTTTTTGAAAATGATTCAATTATTGGTTTGCCACCACTTTCGCTATTGGGTTAGTCTTGTGGAAAATTCCATGAAACTACTGACAGCAGAAACAATGTAACGTTCCAATTTATGTAGATTCGAATTCGTATTTCCATCTCCATATATTGACTGCAAATAGTAAGTTTACATAGCTTAGTCGAATAGAAATCTGTTTGTTTTCGTATTCAATATGATAAAATAGTTACTTTGCATCTGGTAAGCACGTGGCACGCACAAATTACAGAACCTCTGTAGTACATACCTACATAATATACTTTTATTGCACTTTATACAAGGTGATCTCATAATAATGATATGATCGCAGAAATGGCCCCAACAATAATCAAATTAGTGCCGTCATTCGTCAAAAGTCCTGCCAAACCTGTCGCCCCTCTCCCCCCAACAGATATGCGCGAAGTAAACATATTAAGATGCTTTTTATTGCGCATCACACGAAGTGATCAGTGGATATTTATAACCTTTCTCCGCGTTAAAGCGGTTTTTATCTTACATTTAAAAACAACACGATTGACTATTGTGGCGTAGTTGAGGACAGTAATCTATTATGCATTCGTCGCGACCAGATACGAGGTACAATAACAAATCACGTAAGTGCACTTACTTATGCACTGCTGCGGGTCTGTTGAGCAAATCGTTCGCATCCTGCAATGGGGAGTGTGATCAAATTACGCTTTATCAATCTATGAGCGATGCAGGAGCCCGACTCCTTTGACGTCAAGACGGTCTCACCTATTACTAGTAAAGGCGAGTTCATGCAAATAGAAACAGAGTACTTTATTACAAGCTTTGATTTACCTTCATCAGTCTGGGTGTCCGTAGGTAATTAATTTAATCTTATAAAGTTGAATTTGACCCACTTGACTTCAGAGTTCAATTGAGCTGAAAATTTGCATACTTATTCGAGATGGGCGACTGCAACATTCTAAAGCCTGGTCCGTGAGCACGTAGAATTTTGTCGTCAGCAATATAATTACACGCGAGCGATAAGGATGGGTAGCTTGGGGTCATTGGACAAAATTCTATGTGCTCACGGACCAGACTTTAGTCATGTAATTGGATGGACGTTACAGGTAGAACGAAGCCAACTTAAAATCGATAAGCTTCACCTGCTTGTATAAGAACATTTTGTCAGGAAATTAATCTTCAGGGCAGATTAACTATTCCATCGAATTAAGTTATTATTTTTCACTGTTACACGTATTTTGTCATAGTGACATAGTTTTTGCTTTTGAGTTTTAAAATAGTTACTTAACAAGAATTGCATTTTATTCCTTATCAACCCTTAGGCAATCTACGTAGTATCTATCGTTCGTCGTATCAAAGGGATACATGAAAATTGGTTTCAGTTTCACATCTAACGAGTCTGTGCTTTCTTCGGTGACGTTGTTAGCGTAAGAATTGCACAATTTGCAACAAAGGCATCCTTATTGCACTGTAAAGGATATCGTTGTGGCTCGCGTATATTTTGTATCATAAATAGTTACATTGTTTCTCTGTAGGTCGCTCCGGGATCAGAGTGCAAGATATCTCTGCAGATTTACCGCGGTAGTGCCACAGCACGGTCGCAGGATGCGGAGAATTCTCTGCCAACTGATATCGACTCTTCAAGCTATCTTTTATTTTGTGTGGCACAAAATAGAGTCGTATCTATCAACCCCCTTTTCCCACTCGTGTCAGCGCCTCAGGAGGATGAAGGCGGATACCGCGAGACATAAAATCGAAATTGTTTAGAGTAGGATCTCAGAACTTTTAAGTGTAGTTACTAGTTGGCGTTTATGGTAAGAACTTATTTTGTATGTTTCGACGGTTAATTGAAAACTGCGCTGTATTCGTTTCTATTAACAAGTAAAAGGGCACGCCATGTGCAAATGACATTTAGTTTCTCTCACAGAGCCTGACTTCGACCGGTTAAGTGTCCACGGCCCATATATGACGTGTTACAATTGTTTTTTTTTACTGTACAAATGTACAGTCAACCTACTGGTCCTGTCAAACAATCGTGTTACTCTTTGCCGTTACTTTATACTTGGCTGGTTATAGACAAATCTCTGATAGCAAAGTACATTTCCTGGATAAAATGCTATTCAGTAATAGGTACTGATGCTATGTATCAGCAAAAAGAATTTAAGTACTCATAATAAAAATCGGGTCAGTCGTGTCATTGATTAACTTGCTCACAATAACATGTTTACAAACTTCTTTTCATTTTATTATTTTTAATCGTTTTAGGTAGGTAGTAGGTATAAACATCTTAGGTTACTGGATAACGTGTCTCCGTATAAATTGATTACATAAACGGAATCATGGTGTGTTCAAATGCATAGTTCGCAACAAATAAATAATACCTTCCACACAATTTGACACCAGATTATTATGTTGCTTTCTGCGAAAGCTATTCAATCCTCGGACAAATAACAAAAGGTTCTGGTCGTTTTTATGGTGACGTTAATCATAACAGAGTTAGGCAGCAATGGTGACAGACGTTTGTCACTGTGACCTCTGTAAGAGTGAAGAAAAAGAGGCATGGTTACATTTTCTGTTTTATTGTTTCGGGTATATCGTCATTGTCTTTGTACCGGTGCGCGTGCGCTTCTTGAACTACTGATGAAAAAAGGTAATTTATGCTTCTGTTCCTTTGAAATGCTTGTGATGACATTAAACACTATCATTGTCATAAATATAGGTTGAAATAGTAGATTCTGATTGTTACTTCGTCTCCTGTTTCGCTTATGTCTTTTGTGGTTGTCTTAAAAAGTTTATTATCATATTTCAGTGGCAAATGGACAGAGGAAGAAATCGAGATGCTTCGCGCATGCGTGCATCGCTTCGCCATTGATCTGAACAAACTGAGCCAGCACATCAAAAACAGAACCGCGTAAGTGCCCTACTTCTTTAATATTCTAGAATGGTCTTGCGCAATCGCGAAGTCAATGAAAAACACCAAAATTGATGTTACCGCTGTAGTAAAGTGGAAAAGTACCTTGTGTAGTTGTCGGGAATTAGTCTACATTCAATAACTTTAGATTTTTACAACAACATATTTACGTCTTTATAGTTCAGTACCTAAGTCAAGTTTTTAGATCCGGTCCTGGGTGCAATTTCCAGAAAGGACTCAAAAAGGGCTGAGGTACTATGTGTAGCAAGCTTTAATTTGATAAAAGGGTAGCACCCATATGGGAAGACAGTAGGGGACAGCTTATAAAATATTATACTACTAAGTATATGTACATCCGAATGTTATTAAACTTACAGCCAAAATTTATCGCCCATTCTTAACTGAATGAAATTATATTAATTTCATTATTTTTAAATAATTTTTGGTACAAAATAATTATGTACTTTTTTTCCTCAACATTTCAACGTTTAGTTTAATTACGTCTCAAATGTAATTTGCTTTAGCATCGTTACCTATTTGGTAGTTTGCCCTTAAGTACTGTCAAAGTATCCAACATTGAAAATGGCTTTAGTAGATGCAACAAAGTTCCCAAGGTTGTTGTTAACTAGGTATCCAACGTTGGCTTCAACTCTTTGTGTGGCCATTGCAGAACGGCATCCGGTATTTCCGGGAGACCGTTTCGTATCATTGTATGACATTTATTGGCCATGATTACACAATGCTCGAATGCATGCAGTAAATTCTGTTATTCAATACCTGAATAAGGCCCGATTCGACCAAACTTTTATCCGAGAATAACTCCTGGTATAAATGACACATTGACAGTTTCAGTATGGGAAATATGTCAAAACTGTCGATTTATTCTGAGATTAATATTTACTCTTGTTTAGTCGAATCCACCCTAAGGGTGGTATCCATACATGTGGAGGCTAAAACAGTTATGGGTTTAATTTGAGTGCTTGCATTTGGTCCACATGATTTGGCCCTTGTAGAGATTAAGACTGGGCGCAGACCATTGTGCTCGATTTTAAATTGTATGAAGAATCGGCCAAATCGAATCGGCGTAATGTGCGCACTTCCATATGCCTATACTGATCAACTGCCCGACTAAACTATCGGCCGACGAAAAATCGATGGTCTGCGCCTAGGCTAAGACGACTGCAAATAAATAACTTCATTTAAAGCGGTTTATATGACTGTAAGGGCTGGCTTCCACCAAGGCGGAGCGGATTGGAGAAGTGTCAGGCGGAAGAAGTTTTCTATAGAATAGGCTAGATGACAAAATATTATTGGACTCGTATTTTTTATTTTCTTTCATAATTAAATGATAACAGTGCTACATCGACTTTGAAATGGCGCGTTACGATACTATTTTTTACTCAAAAGTGACGTCACGCGACACTTCTATTATAATACTGTAATTATTCGATTATGAAAAAAATACGTGTCTAATACTTTATGCTGTCTGACGGACTAAATAAAATTTCGATTTCATTACCCAGTCATCATCCCAATTCGACAGCGGCGGCGGATAAAAAAAAATCATCCGCCGCGCCTGACACCTCTCTTCTCCGCCTTGGTGGAAATCGGGCTTAAAACTTCAATTATTTCATTTGAAATTGTTAAGTAACACACCTACATTACCATTTTTTGAGTAGATAGCACCATGGATATGAAGGTCAGTATCAAAACTCAAAAGTACATTTTCTTTGTGTGTATTATGAATGTTGGGAATTGACTAAGTAATATAATATTACTTTGTAATGCGAAAATATTATTTAACTTTAACTGCGGCAATTATGCGATTATCTTTGTTTTGACTTCGGCAAATTCTTTAGGTATGAATCTAGCCTGTTCATAACAAATGGATAATAGTCTCAGAATAGACCGGTGACAATAGGCACGTTATCCATTCAGTAAATTATACTTTGACCCTTCTCTTGAATGCACTTCTTAAAAAGTACCGCACACTGAGTTACTTGTAGCCGCCACAAGACGGTAAGAATTTTCCATACATTTTTCAAACTGACGACTACGCGCATTTAGCCTTTAGTTTAACTTGGACAAAAATCTTCTCTTGTATGAAAGTGACAAACAAATAAAGAGTTGCTGTCGCATTTTAGGTATGTTTATACTATAGGATTAGTATAGATCAGATAGCTAGCGTCGTCGGTGGCTGTGGCCAAGTGTGCGGCAGAGCTAAACTCTTCAATTCGCTCAATCGGTACAGTCGGTCGCACCTATGATTAATTTTTATTGCAAAATAACACCTATTACGACTGCATGAGATGCCAATGTGTTCAGCTTGATGTGACCTCATCCGTACATCTCCAGATGCATATAAGCCAGACGACAGTCTGTTTCTGCACAGTAGGGGTCCAGACCCAACCGGGCTCAGTCGTTTGGCTGTGCCCTGTCTCCCCTTTTAAAGTTGATATATTAATTACACTTATCTAAGAAGAACGCGAACGTCGTTCATTTCTCCACAATGATTCCAGCGATTGGTGAGTCTTATCACTTGTAAAATATTTTACTATTTTGTTGACGTGATGTCATTTCAATGTGTTTATTTGATTCAATGTTTTGAGGTAGATATATTTTTCATACGGCTAAAGATTTCAACTTTGCAATTGTAATTTTAGATAAATGCGAATATTCTGGTACGGACATCCAGCTAAACAAATCAGCATCTTATTAACTTGCAATAGGTGCTATACTGTTGTCCACTATTCTTGAAGTGAAAGAGGGGGGGTTATATTTTTCATTTGACTTTATTTTTCTGCGATAGAAATAATTACAAACTAAAGGGGCTCCTGTCTTCAGCATTACAGCATTAGACTCTCATAATAGTCAACTATTCGAGTCAACTCAATCCCCAAGTAGTAGGTATAACAATATGTAAAAACTTACGGAGGCCTTAGTATTTCTTATGACTTAACGAGCGCTGTCACTTCGTATTGCGAATGTGTCATTCGTCACTTCACATCCGGTGGTGATTCTGTTCGCGTGACATCTCCAATTTGACTGTGCATCTCGACGGAGGGTCCCAATGTACGGGGTGGACCATTTACAGTCGCTTGGTCATCGTGACATTACGTTAGCTTAACAGCTTAGAATCTCGGGTTTGTTGGCAGTTCTCGCTACCATCAAACGGTAACCGCACGGTTACCGCCTCAGTGACTCGCCATAGCGTACTCACGAAGTCACGATGTCGAATTGGCAGTTCAATACTAATCCCTTAGGCTACAGTCGCATTAAAACTATTGACTATTCCGGATCTAACCTTTATAATATGGTATTTGACACCACCACAGTCCACAATCAATGGACGTACTTTGTAAAATCTTAATTTACAGTTGATTTAAACACGAGAATGAAGTGTGTTTTTAATTAACCCTCCTTCTGGCGCTGTCGGGCAAAAAAGAGTTGCTTTAGAATGAAACGAACGATTGGATGGTGTCAAATACCCAACTGAACTGTCACAAATTCACAATGCCCTTTACCTATACGGGACTATTCCCACCTCTTGTTCCCACCACTGCAACTCCTGTGTAGCCAGGATCTACAGCTTGACCGCAACAAAAACCATGAAGGTCAAGTTTGTCCCGGGGGAAAGTTAAACTGTCATTGGACCCGCAACGAAATTAATCAGAAGAACATAGGAGGCCAAATGATTTGGCTGAAACAACATAGGAGGAGTTCGAAATTAAGGTTCGACTTCCCTTTACGCCTATTACAAATACGCCAGCTCAAGAACTTTTCTTTTTTTGGTTTCCAGGTCGCAGATTCGTACTACACTCAAGAAAAAAGCGTTCGAGGACGCAGGTATACCTGTCAGGCAGGTAAGCAGCACTGTGACCAACTGCCAAACTCCGTCGCCGACTCCCCAGGTAGCCCCACACGCCGTGCACTCCACGCGTGACCCACAGCCCGTATTAGGAAAAAACGCCGAGGTTCAAACCTTCACTAACGTTTTTTTACTACACCATTATCTAGTTGTTGTGATGTCCGTTTTTTTTTGGTTAGTGAAGTTTGAATTTTTATTTTGTAAGGGCTTGGCTCAGCACACTGCATGCTTAGGTATGCTGTTCAGTTATGCGTCGTGTAGAGAACGTTGCTCGTTACGGACTACATTTGTTTTGTTGTATCTCTAAGCTCGCTTTTGATTTTATTTTACCTCGGTTGTTTAGCCAGCGCGATATTTATTTCTTATGTGCCTTTTTCTGTGATGCATTTCGTTATTTCATACATGTTTTATCGGTCAGAAGCAACAACAAGTACTTGAAAAGATTTTGCCAGCTTATAAAATGTTTGTCAATTGATTGGTACTGTTCTGTACGCAATATGAAATATTGAAATACGGGAAGCCCGCATGCGTGCCGAAATCCGCATCACTGGAAAAAGGCACTAAATCTATTTTATTTTCCATATCTTATAATTCACGGAACTAGCGGATCAAATGCCTTAAAAAATAGGCATAAAATATTTAAAACACATTTTTGACGTCAATATGTAAACATAATGTTCTCTAGAGAACTGTAACTTTTATTTTACCCAAGAAAATGGCCTATCCACGCCTACCGCTGGGGGACGGCAGGTTATGTGGGGCTTGATCCCATTAAAACCTGGGGTGTTCCCTCTGCCGCATAGTGGTCGGCGCCTTGGGTACTAGAAACGACCAAGGCGCCTTCCGCGGACTTCCCGCCCTACACGGCGGAACCCAACACGCCGCCACTTAATGTGGGCCGACAGGATTTGCCGGGACCACGAGATCAATCCCGGACAGCGGTGGTACCCTGTGCGCTGTGCAGTGCAGAAGGAGGCGCCCATGCGTCTCCAACCTGCTGGCCACTACCAAGGGGAGGAAGAAGAGAACGGTCGTATAACCGCTTCAAACTCCCTTCCTCCGTTTGCGAAGCGGGGATGCAGAGGGGTATTCCTCGCGTTCCCGCTTCGCCGCCTCCTGCGACATAACATCTTCACAGAAAGAGGCAAGTCTCCCAGGCCTCGTCGCCACCGAGCATAGCGGTAACCAATCTCGGGGTCCTGGCCGACCACCGCACAAAGGGCACGGCGGTGCTCCTCCCAGCCTGGACAGACTGCGAGGGTGTGCTTCACCGTGTCTGCCACCGCGCCATACTTATGGCACGACGGGGTCTCCTCTCTCCCGATGCAGGTACGATCCGAAGCACCCATGCCCAAAAAATACCTGCACCAAACGGTAAGTGAGGAAACCGTGCGCCTGCTCTACCCACTGGTTGATCATCGGACCCAGAGCGTCCAGTGATCGGCGCCCGAACTCTGCTGCGGCCATGTCCTTCTCTCCACAGAAGGAACATGGACTCACGAGCTTCACACCTTGTGGCGTTTATCTTGTATCCGTCGTCCACTTGTAGACGGTGATCAGGACCTCAGCCTCCAACTCCCATGGAGAGGTTCCGGCAACTTGCCACTCGCTGTAGGTCTTCGCAGGAGGGCCGCATTCTTCCGTTTTGATAGGAACTCACTCCACACTGGGGCACCATACAAAGTCATACTTTTAAGTATGTCTGCATACAGGTGACGGAAGTTTGAGCTCAGGCCCCCCAGATTCGGGAGAAGCCAGCTGAACGTGTCAGCTGCCTTAAGAAGGTGCGGCGACAACTGTTCGAAGTGTGGACCAAACTGCCACCGTCCATCAAGTATCTGCCCCAAGTATTTCTTTTGGGGCTTTACATCTTTTCTGACGCTCCAGAGAACATGTAACTAAAATATTACTTAACTTGCCTGATTATATACCTGCGAATCGAATTACGCTAAACAATGTTTTAAGACGTATTAGCGAAATGTGATATTCGAAAGTATTTATGCGTTCCGAACTAAATAATATAAATTCATTAATTACTTGTGTATATAATATAGCGTCTCTTTGCGTTGATGCGCTTTCTTTAAGCCCTAGGCAAAAAGATGATGATATTTACGAATTGCTAGCAAAATATTCTTCAACTTCAAGCTCTTATATACTTTTCTTGGAACGTTGGTCGTTTGCATGACTTGAAGAATGAGTCTTCGTGTAGATTAATTAGCATTTTCATTATTAGAACCAGCATAGCAGGCATTAAGATTTTTTAAGCTTTTCTCGAAGTTATTATTTTGTTTCTCTGATCTAGTACAATCGAAAGTGGTCAAAAAGTTAACACAACCTTATTCTAATTGTGACAAAGACGTGTTTCAAACTTTTTGACCACTTTGGGTGTTACGAACTATTTGACGCTGACTCTACTTAATTACATATTGACTTGATGTCGACGATATTTTATGTTGCCGAAATGTTGGCTTTGGTTACAGCTTTAATTAAATTCGCTTGTTCCCAACGAGTCACGTTCAAACGAGTACCACTGTTACTCGTTGGGAAAAAAAATCCCTGGATGTACACACGGGTACTGATCAAACATTAAGTACCTTTAATATCAGGATATAAGAGATTTAATTATTAAAAAAAGATGTACAAAATACATTAACAAAATCAAAGTAAGTAATCTAAAGTTTAGAGTAAGAAAATACAGTAAGGCCCGGTTTCCACCAAAGTGGAGCGGAGAAATGTTTTGAATAACCAATCAGATTTCATTGTGTCAATTTCATTCAATCTGCACGACTCTTTGAGAACATGCGATTAAATCGCTTTAGTAGGTACGTAAAACTTATGTGTTGCTTGAATATACATATTTTTAATTAAGCTCGACAAATGCTATTCAATTCTCAAAAATAGCAAATACGCATGTAATGCAATAGGGGATCGGACAAATTTTTATTCTGGTATTTTAATTGACCTCATACATTAATTGAAACAATGGTAAAAAGAATTACATCGTTAGCATAAAAACTCCCCGAGATATTTCTATGAAAATCACATAAATGGACTCCCAAAAACGCTACATACAAAACGGCACATACTTATGACGTCACTTGGTATATCAATTTGTTATAAAGGATGATGGGCACAAATGTATGGAAAGTGGTACCCGCTCCAATAGCCATAACCAATATATATTTTAAAAGGCCTTTAGATGTAGAAAAATGTCTGCTATGGGGCCAGTTCTAATTCACGTTTTGAAAGCAGTAATTCCACTAAGTATTATAATGAAAGTATAACACAATCATCCATGTATACGAGTATGTATTATGACTACAATCTATTAATATAACTAAAAGAAGCATTGAAAAGGAAAGGATTATACCTACGATGAACTACCCAAGCTATTAGCCCTTTATTCGCTTTCATCATAATCATCATGATCATTTTAGCCATAGGACGTCCAGTTGAACATAGGCCTCCCCCAATGATTTCCACAATGGCCGGTTGGTGGCGGCCTGCATCCAGCGCCTTCCCGCTACCTTTATGAGGTCGTCGGTCCATCTTGTGGGTGGACTTATTGGGTCTTGTGGGTTTATTCACTTTAGCAACCCATAATAAAACCCTTAAGAAGTAATAAAACTTTAACCCTAATTATTAATAAAAGTTACACCCTAGTTGAACTCTAGCTTAAATTGTCATTTGGTATGAAAATGTCATTTTAATCCAAGGTTCTTCCTAGATGTAACTTTTTATTAATAAGGGGGTAGTACTTCTTTAAATAAAAATATTTATTTCACAATTATTATCCCCATCAATAACTATAGAGTTAAGGAAGGATGCTGGAGCAGTAAACCCTTCCTGCCTCGCATAACCTAAGTACCATACGATGGACACGTATGATACCTACTTCTTCTTCTTCCTCGGTCCCTCACTGATGAGGATCGCGACCACAGATAGTGTTCCTCCACAGACTGCAGTCATAAGCTGTGTGGACCGCACGATGCAAACTCCCGCCCACCGTCTTCCACACCGCGTCCGACCGTCTCGTCGGTGCCCTGCCCCGAGCGCGTCTGCCTTCCATACTGTATGATACTTAGGTTACACAAAAAGTATCTTTATCTTCGAACGCAACCAGATCTGAGGCTGGTGGCCATAGTAAATGTTGTTCGTCTTGGTAAGACCTTTCAAATGACACTGCAAACATAACTATTGGAGCCGGGTACCATTCTGCAAAAAAGTATGTATATCTTCGTGCACAACCAGATCTGACGCTGGTAGTCATAGTAAAAGTTGTTCATCTTGGTAAGATCTTTCAAAAGATACTAGACACATATCTATTGGAGCCGGGTACCATTTTGCCCATTGTACTTTCTTATAATATTCAATAATTCCTAAAATTCCAAGATAGTGCCGGTCCCCTATTGTGTAGAATAGCAGATCGTTTTAAAGTTTTTAAAGATTTGGAAACAAATTGGGCGTAACAAAAACTGCCATTGTCTCCTTAAACAGTGGAGTTAACTTTTGTGGTTCTTCGTTATACACTCGCGAGCAAAAATATGGAATCACTATTTATTCCGAGCGATCATAAGAACTAAATGACTAATAGAAGATCAATAAAAATGGCACCATTTTAAAGGTGATATTATAAACTTTAAATTGATACCATATATGCATACAATACATAGTCATTCAGTTCTTAAGACCGCTCGGAACACAAAGGGGTGATTCCATACTTTTGCTCGTAAGTATAGTTCATAATACAATTTCGGATTTAGTACTTTCTCGCTTTGACTTTTTATATTCACTAATAAGCTTTGTAAACAACGGGTAAATGATACGAAGCTTATTTCATCATCATCATCATCAACTCAGCATTATAGGATGTCCACTGCTGAACATAGGCCTCCCTCAATGCTTTCCATGTTGCCCGTTTGGTAGCGGCCTGCGTCAAGCGCCTCCTGCCTTTATTACGTCGTCTTTATGAAGCTTATTTGAAATAAATAAAATCAAAGTTGAAAAAAGCTACCTAAATTCGCAATCATGTTATGATCCAATGTTTTACTGACGGACAGTTACCCAGATTGACTTTAACTTTTGAATTCTTTTTTTATATAAATATTTGGCCAATAAAACTAATCCAGACAAAGTTGTATAATATTCTGTACTTCTCTGCACGGTGTACCACCATACGGTGCAGTTGCATTTGGACAAATGCTTAATTGGTAAACACTTTTTTTGCCAATGAAAATCAAATAATGATGTGCACTTGTAATTTATTTGCACGTATAGCCTGATATCTTCTATGTTGGACACTTCGTTCGACATCATAATATTAACAAAGATCTGATCTCTCTTACTTACTATTTATTCTAATTTGTTGAGTTATGAGAAGAAATTTTAAGAATTCTTAATATTTTTGTCATTTTACAAAAATGATTTTTATGTATCATATCTTTATTGATAATTGTGATGTCAAATTAAAAAAAATGCCTCACAGAATGCGTTCTGCGGTCAGGTCAAAGGGAACGCCGCATTACGTATGAACAAAATTGTTTTGTTGGTCTCTACATTGTGTATTGGTGACTATACAATCAAAAAACCAGACCGAATGCCCTGACCGACAACAACGTTGTTCATACATGAACGCGAGTTTCGTTCAATTTGACCTGACGGCAGACCAGATAATGCATCCAGTGTGGCTTACCCTTGAACATCAAGCTGGGACAATGTGAAGCGGCGCTTTAAGGCTAAGAACTCAGGGCCCGCAGCTTCTGTAGAATGCAGATACTTATGTAAAAACTAATGCACAAACTCACGACGCGGCTTTCGCCCGCGCCAAAACTTTGTACCATGTTGTACTATTGACTTAGCACGCGCGTGAGTTCTTAGAATAACCGCGCAAATAACCGAACCCGTGAGTTTAGAAATAAAACCGCAATTCCACAACCGCCGCGGGCGCGGGTGAAAATCGCGCCGTGAGTTCTTAGCCTTAGGCGGAACTCAGAGGAATTAGAGAATCCCACCCTTCAGAATATATCTGCCAAAACTGGCAACTACCACATTATCACTTGAAATGTGTTAAAAATAAAATTAATAATATGAGCCTGTTTTAATGGGATTTCTCATCCCAACTAATATTATAAATGCGAAAGTAACTCTGTCTGTCTGTCTGTCTGTCTGTCTGTTACGCTTTCCCGCTTAAACCTCGCAACCGATTTTGATGAAATTTGGCATAGAGATAGTTTGAGTCCCGGGAAAGAACATAGGATAGTTTTTATCCCGGTTTTTGAAACAGGGACGCGCGCGATAAAGTTTTTCTGTGACAGACAAAATTCCACGCGGGCGAAGCCGCGGGCGGAAAGCTAGTTAGAAAATAATTATTTCTAATTTTACAATATTCCATGGCGATAGAAGCCCAATTAAAGTTATTTTTAACTGCTTGTAGTTTAATCAATTGGTGGATTTGTTTTCACAAGTTTAGCATCATATAATTATGATATACAATATTATTTAGTAAATGATTATGAATATTCTGTCTTCAATGGTGGGATTACTCGGATTCCAAAGGTTCTTTACATTGTCCTTTGTAGATGTTAATTGAAAAGCATCTTTACCCAGTATTTATTTAACTCGCACTCGATTTGAATTTAGTAAATTTGATGAGTCGTAGAATTTGATTTGGCACTAAATGTTATATGTGAAATTTTGGTAGTTTGATGGATAAGAAGTTATTACAATCCTTGTGTTGTACGTATGAATGGATTGTACAGGAATTTATTTCTGTTGGTATGAATGTGCTAGATTGGTGACACCTTTTATTTTGTCTATTCATTTTTTAGTTTCTTTCTACATTTCATTGTAAATATTACTGGGATCTATACTATATTTTTTCAATTCACATTCTACTTTTAACATTTCATAATATAAATAATCCTTTTATGCGGTTCCTTGCATAAAAATATGCGTTTGCTTTATGTATAAAATGTAAAATTAAAGTCGAAAGTAAATAACTGTTCATAGACTCATTTATCAGTGCTTACAAATACTTATTTTAATGCAATGCATGGACTACACTATCCAACTTCTAGTTGGGGAATGTGTGAAATAAATAGAAGGGGAACCGCTGTATTGAATCGCTCACAAACTGCGGTGGCAGTTGGCGATTTACTTTGTGCAAACGCATGCAAGCATTACCAAGCAAAAATTGCCTGTATTGACTTGAGAACTGTCGGAAAAAAGGCAATAATTGTATGTTTGTCGTTTGCCCATCAGCCATCGACTCCGACGGTGTCGCAATTGCATCGGCGGCGTCGGCGAAACAAGGGCCACCGGCTCTGGCGAAAATACGGCATTGATGGCATGCCAAAAGTAATCATTCACCCAGTATAATCTCGCTGGCACCGGCGACGGCACTGCGTCAATATTGTTATTAGTCCGATCAACGAAGCTTTTGTAACCAGAACAATTCTTCTGCCTATGAAACTTGGCACATAATAAAAATAAGTAATAGAGATTATAGATATTATACAATAATCCAATAACTTTTATTATGAGAAGTTTGGTATTTTTATCTAAACACTACTACCCCCATAAGGTTTTCATTGTAAAAAGATAAGTATTATCCAAATGGGAAGTAGCGAGTTATTCCCAATACAAGTGTAATTGACTACTTACCGGGAAGGCTATAATAATTTTGTATACAAGTATTTGTGGAAATTTATTATACTATAATATTATAAAGGACAATCTTTTGGATAACTGTAAATTGCTATGTATTTGAACATATATTTAAGCATATTAAAAAATCAGCAGATCAGTTTTCCAGTAGAAGTTATGGTGAAAATTGTTAAAAGTCAATATCAAACCGAGGTATATGCTTAGGTAAAAATACCAACTTCTCGTAATAAAAATGGTTGGATAATTTTATATCTATAAAATCTGTATTACCTATTTTCACCATGTGCTAAGATTCTTAGGCAGAGGAATTATTCGGAATTTTCCATACAACGAATCTCCTCGTTGATCGGACTATAAAATTTTCTCGCGCACTTGCGGTGCCGTGGCTGGTGCTTCACCTCATATTTTTTATGTTTCAACGATGGCACGTTTAAACAAAGTTTCCGCAGAATCTCTTAGGGCTATATTTCACCGAGACACCATGGCGGCGCAACCAGTCGCCCGCTACCAACAAAACCTATTCAGCTCTAAAGAGAGTTACTCACCTGGTGTCCGTTTAGTTGCGTAAAGCTGTATACATTTTGTTGGTAGCCGGCGCTGGCGGCGACTGGTTGCGCCGCCATGGTGTCCCGGTGAAATATAGCCCTTACGATACGTGAAATCAAGAATCGCGACCGCATACGGATCAAGCGTGGTCACAACTTTGTTTAAATGTGTATTTTTGTATAAAATGGCCTAATAATTCGGTGTCATTAATGATGTCACTTGAAAGTATACTCACCCCATGATTGGTAAAGTTTTAGTAGATCTTTTCCAAATTATTAGCATTGAATGTGTTATGCACATGTACATAATTGGCCAAATTCATTGCAGGGATTGGAAAAATAAGGTGCATATAATAATTTACTAACAATGGTTTTATACATATAATTTTTTGGGGGTAAGTGGGATCATTGCATGGCATTAACAAAAGAAAATCCGTGACGTGAAATAGTATTTTCCGTTTCCATTTTATGATTTCAAGTTCCTAATCAAGTTGGCTTTTTGGTTCTGCCAACATGTGAAAGACAGTTGTAGATATTTATGATATCTGTCAGGGCTAGTCCTAAGAAAGTTCCGATATTATTAAATCTTCCTGCGTGCGGTTGTTTGGGCACGCAAGGCACGACATCTTGTGCTTCATCGACTGGAGAACAAAACCGCATTTGCATTCCAAGTTTGAGCCATACGAGAACCTGAACAGATTGTCCGAAGTCTATTTACAGTCTTACGGGTCATCCAAATGAAAGCCCTGTGAGCCCAAACAACTGCACGCAGGAAGATTTAATGAATGCTACTGACAACGCCACTCTTGTAGCGGAGTTTTGGGCTGACACTGTATAGTTTTGTTGTCGACACCACAAGAAGAAGAAGCTTCTTCGACGGAAAGACAGGATTAGGCTTCTTTCAAATATCAATGACTGTCGTGCGTTTGCAAGACCGCACACTATTGATAAATGATTGTCAATTTTATTCCGACGTAGTTTTCATACAATTTACCGCGTGCGGTCCTGCAAACGCACAACAAACGTCCGGCTCAAAACGTCTTATTTGAAAGAGCTCTTACTGTTGGTACTTGTCAATTTTATTCCAACGCTATTATCATACAATTTCCCGTGTGCAGTCCTACAAACGGATGACAACCGTTCTTCTCAAAACATCTGATTTGAAAGAGTCATTAGTGTCTGAGCATCAGGCTCTTTACCAATAAACAGGGTACAAAGAATAGTTTCACCTTCTGGGAACCTAAATCAAGAAGGCGGTTAACAATCGTATATAAATTTACAACTTTTATGTTGATTTACATTTTGAGAGCAAGGTTACGTTAACAAAATATGGCTTAAAAAGGAACTAGCATTAATAAGTTTCTGTCACATACTCGGACGTTGATATCAATTTGGTTTTGTTTTGTCACGTTGAGCGAAAAGTTCACAGCGAAGGCCACAATCACGAGTAAAGCTAATTTAGCTTTGCTCAGGTAGATACATAGATACACAATTAAGTTTTCATTCTGTGCACTTAAGGCCGGGTCTCCACCAAGGCGGAGCGTAGCGGACAAATGTTTAATAACCAATTAGATTTCATTCGAATTTAATGGCATTGACTGAATTGAATCTAATTAGTTATTCAAAACATTTCTCCACTCCGTCTTGGTGGAAAATGGGCCCAAAGCGTGATAAAACTAAGCTTGCCAGCTAAATCGTTGCAACAACAGTACCGCCGTGGCAGATTTAGGATAAAATTGACATTTTTTTGCGGAAATTTATGGATACGTCTAGCCAACACTGTGCTTTTGCGATTGATGCTATCTACGTAAAATGTTTTTCGTGTATTAATCTGCTAGAAGTGCAATGTTAAACAAATATCAAGAAAAGAAGATACATGGTATGTGTTAAAATCAGCGCTGTAGCGTAATTATTAACTTGTTGACAAGCGAATGTTTTATATGGAATCTTTAAACTTTCTTTGACAGAGTGCTTACTCCATACAACCCGAGCACCAATTTGTTGGCAGTATGGTCATCCAGATTGTCAGAGGTTACCGAGACGTACGGCGGAGTACTGAATAAAAAAATCTGTGAGTCGGTGCAGTACTCACTGAAAAAATGTTGGACTGCATCATCTTCATGATATAAATGTAATGTTTGATTGGATAAGAAATACATATTTATTTTGTAAACTAAGTATTTTGTTTTATCTACCTCCTGAGTCTGCCACGGGACACCGTGTACAATGTATTTTTTATATTACACTGAAATTATACGCACGGAGTGGAAGAAAGACGAATTTATTTCACTTAGCCTAGAAGCAATAGTTTTAGCTAGCAGAGTATAGTAATTCAGTTTGTATTGCTTAGCTCTTTTGGGTCGTGACTCGTGATACAATTGTACA
Source organism: Ostrinia furnacalis (assembly GCF_004193835.3). NCBI lineage: Eukaryota > Metazoa > Arthropoda > Insecta > Lepidoptera > Crambidae > Ostrinia > Ostrinia furnacalis. The sequence continues at coordinate 244,002 of NW_021130758.1, read as the reverse complement.
AAATTTTGTATGACACAACGCATCACTACGTGAGCTTAGCCAGTTTAGCTTAACTCGTGGTAATTTTATATTATTTATTGATAATATAATTGTGAAACCTAGACACTTAAAGCAATAGGGAATATGCATGTTTTTTTATTAGTATTTGTAGAAACAAATAGTTTTTCTTTGATTTATTATTTAATTTACCGAGTTAGTTTAGTTTTGATTGGTTATAAATAAAAAGTGCATTTTATTTATTTCTAAGATGTTTTTCATTCATTAATTATAAAAGACTTGAATTTAATTATGTTGTATTGTACTTTTTAAAACATGTCTCTTGCATATTCCCTATTGTGACTTTAATATTACGGCTGCATCTACGCCCTAACGCGTTATTAGACAAGATTCCGAGACGATGAAAAAGGTAGTATGCTTATAATTAGGTTAAGGTTCACAGAATCATGTCTAATAACTTCGAATTAGAAATGGCGGTAATATCTAAAGTATTTACAGATTTTGAGAATTTTTCTACATGCGAGAACTATCGCGTTTTGTGTGACGTCGACTCATCATTTGAATATTCTTGAATGGTGGTGGTATAGTAATTTGAATTCAATTTAATTGGTGCGCATGTAATAATATAATATTCATATGTTGACGACACGTTCAATTTACCGCCCTTTATTTAATACATAAATATTGTTTAAATGTAATTCTCTTTAACAGTTTAAATAACCATCTCTAGTTTGAAGCTTGAAATAAAATGTCAAAAAACCGCTCGGTCATGAATTTACCGCTGTTAAACTATGTAGAGCGGTGGGCTTTATTTTAATTGCACAGAAATGTAATAAAGGACGCTACGATGGAAGCTCACCGCTCCGTCAGGTCGCGCTCGCCGCTTGCCGCTGCCGCCTGCCGCTATCTGCAAGTAGTAGCCGAGCGGTGATGCGTTGGCGCGTAGTTGCAACCGTTCGGCCCAACCACACAGCCTGGAGACGCCTAAAGCTACGCTGAGTGATAAAATTACTCGCTCAAGCGAATTGACCCGATTTTTCTGTCACGACGACGCTTGTGCCACGTTGCTTACCTTGTTCGAGTCTTTACGTCGTTTACCTATAGTTCAAATGTTTTCCCTTTCACTTAGTAAGTAAAATTTTATTGTATATGTCGACGTGAAATTGTGAACTCTGTCAGTTTATAATATAACGCGTTAGATTGTAAACTAACAGTGGGTTAGGTTAGGTTAGATTGTAATTTAACTACGTCAGATTATAATCTGACGGAATTCACAATTTTACGGTGACATATACGTATTATCACTGAGCACAGCTACACAACCGAGCGTGGCCCCAAGCGATGTTCTCGGCTATGTGGCCCGGGCCTGCCATTCCGCCATAACCGGGTACTTATATTGTCGTACCGCGTTTCCCCAGGTGACTCTGAACATGTTGAACGCGACCGAGAACGAGGTCGACGTCGAGGGTCTGACCGGAGATGTCAAACTCGAGTTCGAGCCGGCGGACGAAGTAGCCACCTGAAACCTGTTTAGCTTCTCGTACTAGCACGCAGTGCAAGAAGCAACCCTCTCCCTACACTCGGATAACAGCATCATATAAGTGAAAGGACAATGCTTTGGAATGGTGTTAAGCTGGATCTGGACTGTTGAGGTCGCGGTTGTTCGCGCCAAGTTTTCGTAGTCGACGCCGTAGTGGGTAGTAAACCAATGTTGGATGGTACTATGCTACAAGAAGATAAGGATTTTATTCCACGCCATATTACGGTAAATAAAGCGTTTCGCTGCAGGGTCACCGTTGAAAATTGATGTTGATCGTTCGCAATGCTGACTCTGTTGTAACAACTTTATTTGCGTGTGAGAATATGGTGCGGTCCGAAATCAACCCCCGGTATAAAACCCGGTTTAAGGTTTTTTTCTTTGTTTACGTTAAATACATATTATAGTTTAGTTTAAAATAGCCCTAACGTTTATTGAGGTGGCTCTATGTGGGATGTGGTCTATCCCGCGCTGTTGTCTAATCCCCTCCGGCACCCGCAAGTACTGTAATTATATGAAGTTAATTTTAAGTTTTCCATGATCATCACGTCGTCAGTGTATATTATGTCAACGCGAAATTGTGAACTCCGTCAGTTTATAATATAACGCGTGAGATTGTAAACTAACAGTGGGTTAGGTTAGGTTAGATTGTAATCTAACTACGTCAGATTATAATCTGACGAAATTCACAATGTTACCGTGACATATAGATGATACTACGACAAGGAGTCTCATTCAACATCTGCAAATTTCAAGATAATGCAGGTAAGTTGTGTCGTAATGTGATCTTAATGTGATTTTAGACCCAATGAAACTCGCCGATTTCTTGGTTACTCGGTTCATTACTATGACAGGAGTCAGTGCGACAAGAGAACCAATTTTTGATGCCAACAGTTAATAATAACATTTACTCATGAACATCTACATCCCCAATCTCAATGTTTATTTCTATAATAGTCCAGTCATTTCGTCCGAAAAAAAGGCAAATAAAAGAAAATGAATTTGCGCTTCTAATTTTTTAATATGTTGTAGGGGATACCTAGAAAAGCTTAACTTGAGATTGTCGACCAAACTTTCCTAGGAGCTTTCGCCGCCATGTTGAAAAAAGGGGTAAAATTTGTTTTTCGGCAATAACTCGGCTATCCGATGAGACTCGAAAATTTTTGTAGGACACTTTTTGTAGCTTTCTTTGTGCTCTACAATAACGCCCGAACCATTTTTAGCGTATCATGCATCGTTATCGAGATATCGATCGATAAAGTCAAAAATTTTGGACACAATTTTTGTTTTTTTCTTTTTTTTTCTTTGGGTCTTAATAAATATGAAAAATTCCGAAATAATTAAATAATTAATTAAAAAGTAAAAAGTAAAATTTAATTACTTTTAATTACTTTTTAATTACTTTTTTTTAAGTAACGGCAAAGCATTTGTATTAGTTGGTTCTTGTTTTGATCCCTTGTGAGAAACTTCTCCTGGCTAACTTTTGGAGTAGTTGTCTCATCGAATGTGAACTCCGGCGATTGGTTTTTTCTCGAACGTCGTACTCTTTCCGAAGTTTTCGTTCCAGCGAGTGTCATATCAGTCGGATAACCGTCGAATATGATTGCAACCTTTCCTTCGAAGTTATGTTGTACGTATCTGACGTTAATTATTTAATTATTCCGAAATAATTTGTGTCCAAAATTTTTGACTTTATCGATCGATATCTCGATAACGATGCATGATACGCTAAAAATGGTTCGGGCGTTATTGTAGAGCACAAAGAAAGCTACAAAAAGTGTCCTACAAAAATTTTCGAGTCTCATCGGATAGCCGAGTTATTGCCGAAAAACAAATTTTACCCCTTTTTTCAACATGGCGGCGAAAGCTCCTAGGAAAGTTTGGTCGACAATCTCAAGTTAAGCTTTTCTAGGCATCCCCTACAACATATTAAAAAATTAGAAGCGCAAATTCATTTTCTTTTTTGAATGTACGTAATGACTGGACTATAAATCTGTGCTAGAAAGAAATAATATTGACAGAACATAATTTGTTATAGCTCTCTGTTACTATTAACAGCGTTCCGTTCGTGTTGGGATTTTCATTTAAAATAATTATTTTATATTAATAAAATTATAAAGATTCAAATTTTCAGCACACTGTCGTAGTTACAAGTAAATTAAAGATAATAAAACACCATACGTTATTATGTGCGATGCGAATGTTTCCGTTTTGTGACTTAGGCTGGGTTGCATCATCTTACTTTAACTTTGACAAATGTCAAAAATCTGTCAAACTCCATACAAAAACATCGGTTATCGTTAGTTACGGTCAAAGTTAGGTGGTGCAACTCAGCCTTACTAAATTAAAACTACGGAGAAATGTTTACACAAATGGTTCGGAATTGAGAGATGCATCCTTAAAATTAAATTTTGATTTGTTAATGTAGCTGAATTGCGAGTTTTTTTATTTCGTCAGTATGCATACGTCTGACCGCTAGCGACTTCGTAAATGAATGACGTGAAGTGTGAAGATAGAGATAGATTGTACTACATTTTGCAGTTTTCACGTTGTCACTACAAGTTTATTAATAGAACAGATAGATTTTCTCCGCGCATGTCCGTTGGGACTCGTCAGCAAAGCTACAGGTATCACAATAACCTCCTGGAATTCGCGCTTCAGTCGATCTGCATTTTCGAAGGATAATATAAAGTTTCGTGCTGTTTACTTGCATACTCGTGTCGTTACAAAATACTTGTGGCAAAAATGACGTCTGCGCCCTATTTAGAGGAACAATTAAAAAATCTTCGTAATTTGCCGAACATATTGGAAATGAACTTCAAGTTAATGCGACATTTGGACGATCGAGCTCACGGCCTAATGAGGAGAAGCAATCTCATGGCTGACGAGTTCTTGCCGAACATTCCTAATTTGGACGAGGATACGAGGACGGAGAAGGTGAATGCAATTCAAGCAATCTTCACGCAAATAAATGACTACAGCGATGACAAAGTTCAGGTGGCAATCCAAACATATGCGCTGGTAGACAAGCACATACGGCGCCTGGATAAAGACATTGCGCGCTTCGAGTCCGAGAACCAAAAGCAAGAGAAGACTGCTCGTGCAGCCCAGAAGGCCACCGCAAACCAGGAGCCTTCTACTACTACTACAACGGTAAAGAAAGGTAGGAAAATTCGCAAAGGCAATGTAAAGACTGAAGCCACTGGCTTAAAGAAATGCGCTGGTACGTCCAGCGAAGGCGACGCAGCCGCGTCGGGTAGTTCCGCAGCCAAGAAAAAGACTCCACGTAAGAGTACAGCACCGATAGCAATTGCTGTGAAAAAAGAAGTACCGTCTGAGAATTCAAATTTAGACTCGGCTGCGGGCGAGGCTGATTCTAGTGATGTGTGGGACATGCCTGTAGACCCCAATGAGCCCACATTTTGCATTTGCCACCAAGTATCTTATGATGAAATGATTGGTTGTGACAACCCAGAATGTCTCACAGAGTGGTTCCACTTCGATTGTGTAAATATTAAGATAATACCTAAAGGTAAATGGTATTGTCCTCAGTGCTCTCAAGATGGAAAGAAAAAATAAATACAGTGATATCCCCTGTTAAACAAATACACGTTCGTTGTAATTTTGTTAAATAAAAGACTTATTGTTAATTCCATTTTAGTACTTGTCGTTACGTTAGTATTCTGTAAGTACGGAACCTTAAAAAGAAAAAAGTTTTGTAAAGAAATTTGAAATTTGATGATGATGAGACTCCCGTGATGTATCAGGTTACAAGGGTGAAAAGTTGTACGTGTTTAATCAAACAATATATCATAGAGTAAGTTATATTCGTTGTTGTATGACATCGTTTTAATAAATCTTAATTTAGCCTAGCATTATTGATTTATGGAATTGTACACGAATCAGGTCACAAGGTCACAATAAGTAAAGGTCATTCGATGCTTCGGCCTGGGAATTCCTAGTAAATCAGATTAAGGTGAATGCCCTGCTATTCGCACCGATGCTAGCGCGTACTCGCCGAATTCACTTAATTGAATCTTACGCGTAAAACTTTTCGAACACACTGAATTTAAATACCTTTATACCAAAAATTAAAATTGATTTGTAAATCGTGGATGCGTTCCGTTGCTCATGTAACTCTGAATGAGTTTAAGTTTTACCCTATTTTTGTTCAGAGGGAACTCTATACCTCGTGCTTACGTGTTCGATAACGTCATTCCGGTTCGGACGGGTTTAAAACCTACCTATTGTATTCTACTGAAATGTGGCTTTTAAGCGCTTACTTCAGTTCGGAGAATTTACGCGGTATTTTAAATTATTATTGGCGTTATAACAGTAAGCTCCGTGACGAGAGGCCGCATCACGCTTAAATCAAGAAAATTAAAGGGCTATTTTCCAAATCGTATCGTCAAGTTTTGTTTTTACAATTTTTTAAAATTAATTTTGTTTGAATTCTATTAGTGATAGGTTTTTTATTTCCAATATTATTTTCAGTCCAAATATATTTTTAGTTATATTTAATTTCGTTGTCTTAGAATAAGAAAATAATGTACTCCACTACGAGAACTAGGCTCTAGGTGTAAATAGTTTTAAGGTGTATTTAGATAGTTGACCTTCAACAGTCCAGCTGTGGTGTGTAAAAAGATTACGTGCATCTTTTTATCGGCGAGACAGCATAAATAGTGTTAGAATTAATATATGAAATCTGTGTTGCACTGTGTACAGACTGCACTAAAATTATTACCTAAAGTTGACAAATTTGATGGTGATGTAAGCCCAGGAAATGGCGACGTGCTTATTAGATGTTGATTAGTCTAAAAATTGTCATTGTATTCGAAAAATGTGTAGCGAAATTCAGTGTTGTAAAATTGTCTAATAATCATCCAGATTCTGTGATGTAGATTGCCTCTGTAACTGAAAGTCGGGGTATCTCTTTCCCCACCAAAAAATAGTCATCTTTTTTGCCAAAATTACTATACTATCTAAATCCTTACGGTCTAAATCCTTTCTGTAAGTGCCTGTGGTATCAATTTCACAGCCGTAACATGATTTTTCTTCTATTACACAGAGATAACACTGACATTCAGTTTCAGAGGTGGTAAAACGACACGGTGTCGGGCCAAAGATGCGTTATTTTGAAGGTCATTTAATGATATTGTAGATTTAAACTTATGGTTAACGTTGCGCTGTCCGGCCTGGCTGCCCGCCACTCCGTTGTACATAGAAGGCGCATTGACAACACATCTACCTTTTCAGTAGTAGAAATATAAATAGAAGTTAAAGTAAAAGTTACGGATGGTTTGAATATTCAACGAATTATGTTCACCTAAGATTCGTCTGTCTATCCTTTTCTTTTTTTATTGTTTAGAACAGGATTGCATTTTAAAATCATTTAGGCATAGATGGAGATAGTTGACGAAACGTGTCGCGCTGACGTGATCAGATCTTGTACTTATGAGTTACCTTAAAACCATTAATTTAATGAGGTGCAATATTGGATGCGGCAATCACAAAAAGTGTTGCGCATCATGCAATACTAGAATTAAGAATAATTTGCCGTTATAAATAAAGTAGGTATTTTATTCTATGGGAAATACACTTACCAAAATACCTACGTATTTGTGTGTGTGTTTTTGCGGTATTGTTACATAAATGGCTATCCTCCGTATTAGGTAACATGCACAGACGGACAATCTATGGTTTACGAAGTTCGTTGAATATAAAAATCTAGAATTAAGCAGATATCACTGTATCATTCGTCGAACATGCACTCAATCATATCACGCTAGTTCATTTGAAGATATTGCATAAAATTATTATAGTAAATTCACAATTGGCAAATTAGGATTCACAGTACCATAAAATGAGCAGGCTTGTTACTAGCAGTTCGTTGAAGTAGAATGTCGTAGCTTATAATTATTTGCATGTTTCATATCAGCACGTGCGAATAGTAATGGGCATGCTATTTTCAAAATTCATCAACGATTGTATTTAAACGGTTTTGGATCGCACTACTCATGTGCACATGAGTAGTCCATGAAAATTTGTAATATAAATAGTTATAAAATGGTATGTTCGACGAATGCTCGCGTGATCCCTCTGATAGTGGATAAAATAATATTGGGTGTTAACCCTACGTATTGCACGCGTCAGCATATTCTGTAGGGTAGTTCGACGCGTCGGTCGTGTGTATACATAAATTTAGTAATATGCATGTATGTAAGTAAATAATACATAAACGATACATTTTAGATGACCCAACATAACAGGACATATTTGATGAAATTTGTGTATCTTTAAATAAGACAGTAGATTCGTTCAGATATACAAACATTGCACGATTTCATATTATAGATGAATAAGTAAAATGTTTACTACCATATTTAACCGAAGAAATGTTTATTGTAATCTTATACTAAGCGATGAGAGTAATTATTGTACCAATTGTAATTTCGTTATGTTTATAATTATTTTCAGTTTATGAACATTAGGTAATTAACCTATTTTATACAAATAATTATATCTCTTTTACGTGCAATTTATAATTTACATTTATTTACAGAATATGGTCGGTAAATTAATAAGCTCGTAGTTTTTCTTAGTTTCCAATTTTGAATCTTATTTGTCTTGATAATAACAAATTAAATGTATAAAGTTATCTAATGTAATGCCACGTGGGTATGTTCAGCCACATTGGAAAGAAATTGTAAATTATTATATTTTTACGGCGCGTATAAGTAGTGCGCGAATTGGGTGTTGTAGTATAAATTATATTGAATGAAAGATATTGGTTAAAATGTTCTAGCAATGCGCCATTTTGGTAATTGGTTAGCGGTTTAAAGTGTATGTCACTTGGAAAATTCCACATTATTCTAGATGACGTCTTATATCTTGAATTTAAAGGACATTTTTAATTACTGCATGTATTTCTACACACTTGATACACTTGCACACACTCGTGGCAATGATTTTCTCACATCATATAGGAAAATTAGATGAGAACTCAATGTTTCATAGGTAAAGTTCAATTGGATAACATATAGAATAAGCATACCTTCAATTTTTCAAAATTTACTGTAACGGTGTTATGTAACTACGACCAATTTGAAATGTATTCATGATTATTTGTTAATTAAACTAGATAATGTTAAATTAAATTTAATGACTAATCTACGTGTATCTCTTTAAGTAATTGTAATCATTATCATGGTTTTACCATTGTCAAAAAATGTTTTTTATAAGTTCGCTATTTTGTTTTAGTAGTTATAAACATGTAAGGGCTATTAATAGTTAACCATTTTAAAGTACCTATTATAAAATTGTATCTATCCTAAGTCTGATTTCACACCATTAATAAAGTAGTGATTATGGAAGTTCTTTGTTTTATTAATAATCTATTGGAGGGTGGGGTCGCAAAATTAGGATGTTATGCAAGTTGGGGAGATGTAGGAACAAAAATTTTAGGAGGGAGGGCTAGAGGGATTGCAAAACTAGAGGATTTTCCAAGTTGAGGAGGTTCAGGATACTTCATACCAGAAGTTTCAGGAGGGGGAAGCTAGGAGTGGCGGCCATAATTGGAGGGGTTTGCAAAACTAGGGGATTTTCCATGTTGAGGTGCAGAATACTTCATACCAGAAGTTTCAGGAGGGGGGGCAGGCAATTGAAGGGTGAGGTTGCAAGTTGGGAAAGTGTAGGACCAGAAATTATAGTAGGGAAAAAAAAAAATCCTCAACTAACAGTGCGTAAACTGGCATCACCGTACGTGATACTACATAGTTCTTATTTCTAATCTCGAGGACAAAGCACGAGCATAATAACCAGCAACCACTTTTTAATCGGTCATTTTTGCGGGTAATTTTTTAACCAGTAGCGTTAATACGAGATATTAACCAGCAGCCACTTTATGTTCGGTTATTTTTTAACCAGTAGCCGTTTTTGCTCTTGCGAGTTAAAACGAGATATTAATCACCGAGATAGCCAGGTATTGTAATAGAGTCTGGAACGGGTCGCCGACATTCGTTTCTTCACATGACTGCCAGCCGACACAACATTTCGTATATCGCCGCTTCGCCGACAGAACCTTTCACCAGCGTACGATTCGTCGACAGCACAAGTCGTCATTAGATATTTCGCCTACGAACGATTCACTAAACTGATACTTCGTCTATTAACTATTCAAATAAAGTTAAGCCATGTAGGTATTCATTAGGCAACATTTGTTAATAAACTGTTTATGACTAGTGTAAATCAAATTTACCATAAACACTGGTTTCTGAAACTTGGCCGTCCACACTTGCTCTCCACTCATAGCGGGGAGCACGGCAACATGTATCATAAACAATGTTTCATCACCTTTGTTTAAAGACTGTTTACAGAGAAGATGAAACATTGTTTATGAACAGTGTTTATCAACAAATGTTGCCTTAACTTTCGGATTTATGAAATTCAGCATTAGGGATATATAAAACTTTTAATAGTCGAGGAAAATAGAAAAAAATAAAAGAAGATAGGAAAAAACATTTATTATAATCAAAATAATGTAAATACAAACTTAAATTAGCAATACTTTTGTAATGTGCCAATCATCAAAATCAAAACGTTTTTAAAATAATTGTAAAAATATTAATTGTAAATAAAAAACCGATTTCAATAAGAAAAAAAACAAGTTTGATATTAATGTATGTAAACTTGTTAAGTTGGGTCTCGGGGTCGTTATTGAGTTCAAAGGCACGAATCGTATCACAAAACAACGTATATTGTCTTAAACACGTCGAAACATAACACATACAGTACTTGGTTACAGTAATTACAATAATATCCAGCCAAAACAACACAGAATGAACGCGCGTGTCGCGGCCATGGGCGGACTGACGATAAGGTCGAGTTTAGAAAAACACAATACGCGGTGACCGTTGGGAAAGAGCGCGCTGGCAGAGCGCGCCGGCAGAGCGCGCGAGCCCGCGCCTTATTCAAAAGAAGGGCCCGCCAAACGCGAATCCGAGCGTCAACGATCGTCGCGTTACAACCACGGGGTGGAAACGCCATAGAGTTTGACAGCTCCATAGAGAGTGAATTTTTTTGACAGTTCCGAGAGGAAGTGACTTTTTTTATAGTTGTCTTCTGTAAGTTCTGTATGCGACAGTGGTCTTTTGCATGTTAGAAACTTTAGAAACCTTTTCGAATTACAACTTCAGCTTTTATTCATAAATTATTTTATTGAATCTATGTGATTTCTATAAATTAAATGGTTATTTAAAAGTATAATAATTCAAAGTCGTAATTTTCACTTTAATCACTTTAGTTCCGTCTCAAGTCTACAACTGTGACATTATTAAAAAAAATAAACGTCAAAAATTTTTCATCGAAAAAACGTGTTTTTCTACGATTTTTAATTGTTTCTGATTGAAATCAATAATTTCTCAGTCATTATTAATAAGAACTACATGTGCATGGATTGCCTGTTGGATTGATGTTTGTTTACGAAAAAAATTCTCTCAAGTAAGTTAATAAGTAAGTTATTTCACTCGAGATAGGTTATTACTTGCAGCAACATCATGTTTTAAGTATTGAACCACACAAAGGATTAAATCTTCATTACAAAATCATTCATAACTCCATTTAAATCAATGGAAACCAAATATGGATAGTTTCATGGAGTAACAACATACTTTGGATTTTGGACATAAAATACAATACAAGTAGGTACATTGCAGGCATAGATTGCAGGATACAGTGAATGATACGTGTTTTATACAATGAATCTAAGTACCTATTTGTTTCAGGTTAATATCGAACTTCGAACTTATAAAGTGTTAAGCAGCAATTACAATAAAAGTGCTTGCTGTGGAATCACTGGTGCTGCTCATTATTGTCAACTGTTACTTAAAAAGGTCCAGATGAACCAACATATTCAATGAAGTTTAAAAGAGACCTATTTAAACAATAAAACAAGACCAAAAATGCTTAATTACAAATGATGAACTCATTTCATTTGCAGGTTATGCCATGCATTAAATTAGGAAGATTTGTGTTGGATGAATTACCCAGATAACAATTAAAACAACTTCTATATGTGCTATGAATGAGGGTTTTCGCGATTGAAAAATCCGCGAGATGGCAATACGTAGACGCGAGGTCCAAATGCTGCATGATTGGTGGATATCTGTCAATGTCATGTCAAAAATAACCAATCATGCAGCATTTGGACCTCACGTCTACGTATTGCCATCTGGCGGATTTTTCAATCGCGAAAACCCTCATTGGCATAGATTATGAGAGACTGGCAACTATACTAGGTTGATATATGTTTCTCACACTTCAACTGGCATTGGATTCAACATCGGATTCTGACACTTTTACAGTTATGATACCATGAATATCAGTTTATGGTCCTAATTATTTTTATTTTATTTACGACCTTCGACCAGTTGGACACTTTAGATAGCTTCTTGTAATAGTGTCAATATCTTTTTAGCTTTTAACGCAAATCTAGTCTTCAAAGCAGTTTAATCGATTTATTTTATTTTCAAAATCGATATTTTATTGTCTATGATGGCCGCAGGAACATCACTATACATGGACTCCCAGCAATAAAGTACGGTAATGCCTCGTACAGATTTTATCGCCAAAAATTATGGAACTTGATAGGTTTTAGACCATGCCACGCACCAAAACGTCCGGAAGTTGTAATAGTATTATAGAATAAACGTTAAAAGACTTATTTATTTAATTTTTCAATGCTTAAGTGTCCATTAGAACGAAAGGGTGCTTAATGTATTAAAAAAAATAGAAAATAATTATGATGGGTTAATGTTTTTTGGCGGTTTTTTAGGCGGTTTCTGACAATGTCCTTTACTCTGACAAGATTCAGAAAAGGAAGGCAGGCGGGGAGCCAAGTCTAGATAACGCTGTATTTATCTAGTTATTTATATTTATAATTTTGCCAAAATTTGAACATAAGGCGAATTTAATGCCATATCATAAGGCCAAGGCATTCTCGTTCTCGACCAGTCTTTTAATGTTAGGATACATTCAAGAAGTTCAAATTAATTAATTGATTAAAAAAACATTTGATTATTTCCAATGCCAAACTGCCCAGTTTCCTATGTTTTACTTTTGTCTATGCTGCCCAGTGACCCATTTCACGTATCAAAACTTCAACGATATTTAAGCAATGTGTCACTTTTCGTATTCACGTTTTATTCGTCCGATTTTGTTTCGATTTCGATTTTTTATTCGTATTCGATCATACCTCCGCGGTATTACCTATTTTGAAGTTTGGTCTATCAATGCCAGTGAAAACGTCAAAAATGACAAATCGCTGAGTTGCGATCACAGCCCCCCTAGACAAAACGCACTTTTTGATCGAATCCGTCAAAACTCCATACAAAAAAGGGGCTTTTCGACCACTTTTCGACTGGTTTGCGATTATAATTTGCACTTTGTCTTGACCCACTGATATTATCTGTGGTTGCGATCCTATCTATCAGCCATAGAGGAGAAGAAGAAGAAGAAGAATCGTAATCGTTATTGAAATGACACGTGAATACGGATTTTATGACTGTTTTTCAATAGTACGATTTCTACGCGTCAACGACATTTGACTGTTTCAAAATGGATAGAAAAGCACATTGGAAAAGCACAGCATTTTTTCTTAAATGGCTTTTTACTGCCATCTAGCGGCAATCCTTTGACTTATGACTGCGATTCCGAAACGTCAAGTGGCAAAAATGGGAACTAATAACCCAGTATTGATTTTTCCCACTTGACGTTTCAGTCAGAACTCAGAAGTCACTTTGCTGAGCTACATCCAACAATTCTTCAATCCTAATTTTACCAACAGATGGCGTTGCCTGTATGACCTTTGCCTTACTCACTCTGAGCCTCAGAATACAGAACAATCTGAGCTCCGAGCACAGCATAGAGTATATGGAGCACAGTATTGCTCCGAGCGACCGACCGATGAAATGTGGATGAGATGGTCCTTTTAACCGACTTAAAAAAGGAGGAGGTTCTCATTAAATTCAATCACAGAATAATTAAATTCAACGCAGTCGTACATTAATTAATTTTCAAATAAGGGTCAATAGAAAATATTGTAGGCAATTGACTTAGCCAGGAATCGAACCCAGTAGTAGTCATTGTAGCAAACCAGTGGGTCTAGCCTCTAGACAAAGTGCACGTTATAATCGCAACCGCAAACCGGTCGAATAGTGGTCGAAAGTCCTTTTTTGTATGGAGTTTTGACGGATTCGATTTTCGATTCGATCAAAAAGTGCAACTTGCCTAAGGGGGCTGAAATATTAAGGTTTAACATGTACTAATATTAAGTTTTAGACTAGGCGCAGACCACCGATTTTTAGTTGGCCGATAGTTGGGCCTGATTTTAATTTGTACGAAGAATCGGCCAAATCAAATCGGTGTACCTACCTAATGTGCGCACTTTCATACATGCCCATACTGATCAACTGCCCGACTTAACTATCGGTCGACGAAAAATCGATGGTCTGCGCCTAGGCTTACTTTAAAATCTTTGGACAGGATTTTTGGTCATTAATAAAAGCTCAATCGTTGAGTATTTTTATGTAGTATGTAGGTAGGTATATACCTATCTACTTGCCATAATCTTCTATCGTTAAACTAGCCACTAGGCAGGACCTCATTGGTTCTCTTTACCCTGACGTGGCTCAATCGTAGGTTCAATTAACTTTATTGAACTCGCCCGCTTGTCTAATTATACGAAATTAAACGCCGATATTATAATCAAAAGAGGAGGGTAAACTATGCGAATGTCGTTCGTCAAAAACAACTGCGTAATTACCTACAACCAACTTTTATTAATATTTTGACATGTGCATGCCATTTGACATTTAATTTTATAACAGCATTTCCAAGCACGTGTCAAACACTATAATAAAAAGTTAATAATTAATTAGCAATTAGGTATAGCGCAGTGAAAGGTAAAATTATGGTATTACCGCGACGGTAATTATTAAATCCCTACTAATATAATATGATAAAGGTGAAAGTAACTCTGTCTGTCTGTCTGTGTCGCTTTCACGCCGATACCACTGAACCGATTGTGATGCTTAGGTAAAGATAGTTTGAGTCCTGGGAAAGACATAACTAGAAAAGTTTTCCTGTGACAGACAAAATTTCACGCAGGTGGAAAGTTAGTTACTAATAAAGTATGAAATACCTACCACTTTTTCGAATTCAATACATCGCACGAAACTTCACTAATCGCACCTACTTAAGTAGGTAATAAGACTCGTAGGTACCTATGCTTTTTTGGAAATCCTAATATGCGACATACAAATTCTAATGCTTCAAAAATAAGACTAGTGTCCGTTTTCACCATCAATCCCTAATTTTTAAGTGACCCCTGTGGTAACACATAACAGGCATTTTGTTGCCATAGGGGTCACTTAGAAATTAGGGATTGATGGTGAAAACGGACACTAGTCTTATTTTTGAAGCATTAGAATTTGTATGTCGCATATTAGGATTTCGTGATGATTAGGGCATAGGAGACTTATGCCCGTTTTCACCATTAATCCCTAATTCTTAAGTGACCCCTATGGTAACACATGACAGGCATTTTGTATTCATAGGGGTCACTTAAAAATTAGGTATTGATGGTGAAAACGGGCATTAGAGAACCTATTGATAAGATTAAGTGCCCAAATCCTCAAAATCCAGGACGACCTTATAAAGACCAACTAGCCAATTTGGTTGGTGGTGGAAATCCTATGGGAGATCTATGTTCACCAGTGGACTTCTTGATGATGATGAAGCTTATATTATTATTATATTTTATGTCATAAATCATATTATTGTGAAATAATTACTTACCATTGAATAAGGTAGGTAGGGACTAGTAGTTTTCATTTCAGAAACAAAATTCCCGTTGCTTTGTGATATTTATAATCCCAGGAACACTTCCTCATTACTTAAATTCTCTAATAACAGCTTCACAATGTCTAAATTTCATAGGAAGCGTATGCTTTGTACTGTAGCATTACCTACCCTACATATTCAGTTCGATTTGAATGGAATTCTGCAAGTAAATGTTAATTGAAGTTAGTAAGGGCTGTTCGAAGCGGACTGCATTTAGGCCGTACTCTGAAAATCAATGGAAGCTCCGATAGCAGTAATGTAATACCTACCTCAACGCACAGCGTCAAATAGTTCGTGACACCCAAAGTGTGCCCAAAGTAACCAAATTCTCATCAGCCAACACGTCTTTGTTACAATTGAAATAAGGTTGTCTTGTCAACTTTTTGACGCTGACTGTACTAGCACGCGTGTTCACTTCGTAGCTACCTGATGTAGCTAACTTACTTAATCATTTTAGAGGTAAAAGACAGTGCCGGAAATTGGCGTTTTTTTTTTCGCGCGGCCATCGACCAAACTTTGTTTTTTAATTACAAAATAGTGTAATAAACCAAACTTACTATGACATGTATACCTCTAAACTCAGTCTGAACTGAGTTACGAGCATTAGAAGTTTGACGATTTTCATACTAGATTTGCTTTTTGCGCGCAAAGTTTTCCAACAAATTGCAACAAAATAGTGAGATTGTATGTGTAAACAAACAATACCATCCATTAAAGCCTCCAGACATCAGTATGGAGCAGAATCAGCGCAATAAAAAAATAGCGCAATATTTTGTTGCAATTTCTTACAACAATGTAGTATGTATGCATGTAAATTGATATGTTGTTGGTAAATCTTAAACAATAAATAAATAAATCAGGGTTCGAGGGATATATATCAAGATATATATCGGATATATATCCGATATATATCAAGCCGGTTTTGATGATATATATCAACTTTTAAAATTTGTTACTGTATTTTGTACTTTTTGACATAAGATTTTTATTTTTTTAGTTGATTTTGCCGTATTTAAAATAATATTTTATGTTTTTGCTTTATTTGTCTGATTTTAAGGTTTAAAAACATTAAAAACATGTTTATGTAGCACATATGCAATAGTATTCATGAATAATACAATAAAATAATAATATGGCTTTCATACAAAATTGATATATATCAAAGTTGATATATATCGGATATATATCATAAATATCCGATATTTTGATATTTATAATAAATATCGGATATTTTCGAACCCTGAAATAAATAAATACTGTATCAAGTGAGTACATAGACACGAGCCCGCTGCGAGCTGCTTGCTCGTGCGTGGTTCGCATAGAGATGGTAGCGACCCGCCAAGTGGCAGTATCACTGCGAGCACAAAGGCGGCTCGCAGTAAGATTCAGGAACTCGCAGCCAGATACGCGATGACCGTGGACGAGCCGTACTCACTTGAAGGTTGGTTACGTTACACATGCTACGTTACGTGCTACATGGCAGGTGAGTACCCTGCCTTAAGTATGGTTAGAGGCCTCCGAGTGGCTTGCTACGATAACACTTTGGTATTTGCACCAAGGAATCTTGGATCCAATACACTGATGTGTATCTTGGACAAACCTTGGACGTAAACGTGACCCAACGTCCAATAGCAAACGCCAGCCCACGTGTGTTGGGTTTGTGACACGATCAAAGGCAAGAACGAAGGGGAGGGCTAGACATACGCCGGTATTCACAAACGATGCTTGCTTAAGTAAAGCAGCAAATCGAACACCCAGCGTTGAAATATATGTATATATGTCAACCCGTGCGTCCACGGCCCAGGCGCACTGTGAGACCTCATAGTAATGTTTGTGAATACGGGCGTGAGAAGTCCTGTGTTGCAAAGTATATAGGGGCATGTACGGTATCATACGATATGTTGCATACACACTCAATCTATTGATGTAGATTTTCTTTCGGGATACGAAAGTAGTTTCTCCAATTTATTGTTAAGGTACTTAGGTAGGACCGTTCATTGTGGAAAACCTTGGGGGAGGCCTTTGTCCAGCAGTGGACGTCATTTGGCTGAAACGAACGAACTTAGGTAATTTTGGAACAAAAGAAATGTCTTGTGTAAAAATGACAGAATCGTTTTTCTTTTTTAAGTGATTATTTGCTAGTATTTTAACTGGGAATCAAACCTAGAACCTCTGAGGGAGTCTAACGGCAGGAGAATAATACGTACAAATATTGATAATGATGTTTTAATTTACATTTACATCAATTTATAAAATACAGCATGTTCTAGTATAAGTATGCATACGATAACAACAGATAAACTTAAACTAATTCACAAAATGTTTGACTAGAAAAATTGTTTTTGGTGTCACATAAGTTGGTAAAATAAGTTAGGTAAATTATATATTACAGGCGGCAATTTAAATAAAATATTTCTTAGGTAGATACGCAGCCTTACAGCTTTTATGTAACGCTTCACTAAAATAATTCTTAAACAATAATTTGACTAGAATAACACGTAAATGCAGAAAATAATTGTTAGTAGGTTAAAAGTTATTATAATAAGTTAAATAAACTATGATTCAAGTGCACCTAACAATCTAATAGCACAACAATAGATTCATATATTCATTAAATATCTACACAACAAAACGTTAATTGATTTATGTTTTGATTATTATACTATTTTAGAGAGGGTACAGTGTCTAGTTAAGTAGGTGTAGTTTGAAGCAAAAGTACTTAATAAAATAAAGTCTCGTGTAGTTGTATGAAGGTGAATACTTAAGTACACATTACTTTTAATTTTACAATAAGAATCTTATATTATATTATCATTATAACATCAGCAAAGTTACAAAAATCACCAACAAAACAAATTGAAACCTATGACGAGGCTTTTAATTTTGCTTATCTTTTAGTATTTCAATGTAGACACCCACTAATATTACACGAATACCTACACTGATAACTTTTATATTTACAACTATTAAGAAGGTAATTGCTTAAATTAAAGTTACAACTGTATTATTTTTAAATGCAGCTTTGTGAATTCCTATTTATTTACTCTATGTTTAACATTGAAGGTAACGAGTGTAATATTACATAAATCGGTAACAACTAGGTCATTATTATACTATTTCAGATTCAGATGCATAATGGTTTGTAGTAACTTTGTAAACTTGAATTACTTGTTTACTAGTTTGAGGATGATTTAACTAACTTGTAACGGACATAAATATTTTCCTAACTTTACGGCAAAATTACTATTACGTTGTCTAACACTGGACAATGAAAATATTTTCCCTTGTCCAGTGGCAGACTGAAAATTCTTTAAAATGAGTAACTATGGGTAATTCCCTTCAAAATCGGCTTGATCTAATATTCTGTAACAAATCCAAGAACACAAAAGTTAACTACAAATTAATAATAGGTACTGTGTGTAGTTCAAAAACCTTCTCTAAATACTAAACTCTACGTATTTGAAATACAGTGACCGGTCTCTACATTGTTGAAGCTTAAAACACTATCTGTACATAATTTACACTCTTAATTTAGGATTTAGAATACTTTCCCAAAACACTTGTACGCCGGATGTGTCCTAACTTACTAGGTACGAGTAAGTAATGTATAAACACCGAATATACATAAGTTTCACATTTAGTAGGTAAGATTATAACTGTAACTGTCTTTATCAAAAGCGAAAGCTGCAAAATTACTACACTACTTCTAACGGGGGTCGGGTTTCTGTAAGTTGTTCTACATTACAACAATAACACAATTTTACTAAAAGAGGACTTGCAACCTTTATGGGGGTGCAAATAGCATTTGACTAATTATTGTAACTGCTCTATGTCTACGGAGAGCTCGGATAATCTCAATACTGATTTGGCATTTGGTACTGTCCAGCGTAAAACGGTATCGCGGCGTGCATCGCTGCTTCAGCGGCGTGCGTGATGGTGCTGGTGTGGCTGGTGACCGTTGCTGTGGCGTTCACAGAGATGCTCACAGCAGCCGGGGGGCGCAGTCGCTGGCCGTGCCTGCAGCGCCGACCAGCGCCACGTCGGCTATCTAATCAATGATCAGTGCTAAAGTACGAATTCTGCATCAGGTACAGCTTGTCTATGGGGTTCACCACAGCCCCCGTGCCCAAGTTGAGCGGCTCGTGAGAAGCGTGTTGATGCGAGTGATGCTGGACCTCCAGGTTCTGTAAGCTCATGGTATCAGAAGCGCCCTCGTCGAGCTGGTCGAAGTTACTGCCGTCGAGGGATATGTCTGAGCTGCAGAAGCTGTCGCCAGAATGCGCTGGATAATCTGGAACGAGAAAATGTAAATGTAAGTTATTTGACATAATTGTACCTTATGATAATCTCCTTCAGACTTTCCTTATGTTTCACAGTATATAATATGCTCACCATCTGGAGAGTACGGCAGATTCGGGTTCAGAGGTTGACTTGAAGCAGAGTAAGATCCATCAAGGCCCAAGTAGTTCCCGTGCTCGCTTGACGGTGACTCCTGCTTTATATTTTTCTCATCTTTATCTTTATCCTTTTCGGTATTCTTGTCTCCCTCTTGCTTGGCCTTCCTTTGGATCTTCTTCATTTTAGCCCTCTGGTTTTGGAACCACACCTGAACTACTCGGACGCTCAATCCAGTGTCTTTTGCGAGAGCTTCGCGGACTTTACGGCACGGTTTCGGGCTGACTTCGAAGGAGGCCTTGAATTGCCTGCGCTGAGCTGATGTCAAAATCGTTCGAGGCCTCTTCGGGCCTCGCCTTCCGTCGCGAGGGCGCTCTGAATCGTCTATGATCATATCGTCCTCAGCATGCTGCATCAAGTACATTTCCTTCTCGAAATCTTGGCGGCAGAATATCTGGCCGGCTCTGATGACGTATTGTTCGCCCTTCTGCAGCGGCTGGCAGCACATCACGCAGACAAAGCATTGGATGTGAAACACGTACTGCTGAGCGCGCATCACCATCTCCTGCGGCAGAAGGCGATCGCCGCACCTCGTGCATTTCACCCCGAACAATCTAAGGACAACAATAATAAAGGTAACACAAGAAAATTTGGACGCCCAGCATTTCGCCTGGCATAGCGCTAGCAGTTCGCGGGGGCACAATTCGCTTTGTTTTGGTAGCAAGCTCGAGCATTCTCACGGATTGAGTTTGTTCGATCTCGCTCGTTTGGAATGTTAATTACCTATCGTAATCTGGTTTGCAGTAGAGCTTGGCGTTCCTGGTGAAGCAGGTGTGGGCGAGCGGGCAGCCGCAGACGCAGCAGCTGAGGCAGTGCTCGTGCCAGGACAGCTCGCCGACCCTCATGAGGTAGCGGTCCTGGATCTTCTGGCCGCATCCCTCGCATATCTCCACGATCTTCTCCCGCTTGATGCTGGCGCTCAGCTCTGCGGAAATGAGGCTAAGGTTAGTAGCATGTGGACAGTCTTCTGGGATCACTTTACATATCGCAGGCGGTATTATACGAAGGGTACAGGGGCAAAAAAATAAATGTCATAAAAACAAAAAGTTATGTAATTAACATTTAAATTTTTTAAAGTTAAAAATATTCTTATGTTTCACTTAAAATTATAAACTACTAATAGGAATACATATGACTATTACTTGTTTTTACGCTTTTAGTATAATTTCAAATAAAAATACGCGGGAAATCGAAAATATTGTCATCAAAAATATAGGTACTTTTAAATTTTAGGGACATTTCTTGTTTTGCCCTTGTCCCTTCTAAACGTGTGAGAAATGCTCAGCTTACAAAGGTACCTATATTGTGGATACAATGATATAGGTAATCCTAATATCAACTAACACTGTTTTATAACTAGAATAGGTAATAATACTAAATAATTTTAATTGAATTTAGTAAAAACTTTGACAAAGAGCTAAGTATTATTTTTAATTATATTTAGTTATAATTAAAAACAATACTTAGATAGAAACCTCTATTACCTGAATATCTCTATCATCCTTCATTTCAATTACTCAGATTCAATTTCTTAAGTTGCCTTTGTTCGAATCAGATTGTAGAGTGCTTGCAGTTAGATTTATTGCTGAGAATTATTACGTCAAAAACACTGTATGGAAACTCAATCTAAATTTTGGGATTTGTAACACATATGAGGAGCTAACGACGAATATTATAAATGTACATTAATACGTTGACGACGTGGATTAATACGTGAGAAGTCTCTTATTAGTTTGCCAGTTCCACAATGTTATCTATTTTCATATTACCGTCGTTAAATGAGAGCTTAGGTAACTTTCTAGTAAGAACTATTATTACCTCTAGTCTGGTGACTTGAGATAGAACATACTAAATGAAGAGCCCTCGCTATGTATCAACGTACTCATGGACTTAGTAGAAATTGCTAGTCTCGCTGCATTTTTATACTTAAACTAGTCTACTTCTCATGTTGTTCTACTAGAATGTGTCACCGTTTATGTTTTAAATAGCCTTTGTTTTATCATGCCCCGTTATAAAAATTCTATATCTCGCAATAGGTGTATATGTACTCTATGTGATCGATATCTAGCCATGTTTTATGTTGCTTTGCCTTTTATCGGTTCAACCGAGATTTGTTTCACATGTTTGATACATGACCGAGTAATGGTTAACCCACTAAACGGATAGCTTTGGCGTGGACGTTTGTAGAGCGAGTGGACCGATACCTATCAGGGATGTTATGGATATGAAGTTTCGGTTATGGATACGGTTACGGATATTAGAATTTTAAAAATGTAAGTAGCAAGGTGCTGTGCGACCCACATAGCCTTTTATGTACTATAATGACACCTATTATGATAGAGGTAAAACAGGCAGGGATATTGGATGGTGCCAGGGAATGCCAGACAAATAACAAATATTAAAAAATATTAACATTTAGACCCCGCTTTTATCCGGAATTATCCTAAAATTTTGAATCGGTTTCGGTTACCTACGGTTACGGATGTTTTTTTTATTTCGGATATCCGATAGTTTCGGTTACGGTTAGGGATATCCATAACATCCCTAGTATGTACGTGCGCCCATTCACGGCGTGTGCTCCGAAGAGTCACTCTTGTATCGATTAGGACTGGCCACATACAAACGCTCAGCCTTGTTGTACCAGGCCGCGTTTTTATTTACTAAAGAACTTGTGCGTGGTATAAAACATAGAGGAAATCCAAAATATATACTATCTATACTATTCTATACTAATATTAAAAATGCGAAAGTAACTCTGTCTGTTTGTCTTGCTTTCACGCCTAAACCACTGAACCAATTTTGATGAAATTTGGCATAGAGATAGTTTGAGTCCCGGGAAAGGACATAGGATAGTTTTTATACCGGTTTTAAAAACAGGGATGCGCGTGCCAAAGTTTTTCTGTAACAGACAAAATTCGTTAAAAGGTAGTGCGTGTGATACAACATAGAGGAAATCCAAAACTTGACTGTAATATTTGTTATCACAACATTATTATCCTTTCACATTTTCAGGCTGTGGATCTCGAAACAACAAAACAATTTTAACACTTCTATTTTACACCCTTTTCCATTGATTTGTATGTACTAGTAATATATTTTTATAGATATTGATTTATAAAATTACATTGAAAAATAAAAATAATGCTGTGTGCTCCAGCCCTTAGTTCAGAACTGATGCTCGTGTGAAAATTAAATAATTCTGAATTCAGATCAGATTTTATATCGCATATTTTCATTCCCCGCTTTTCGTATAATAATTTTCGATTCACAATACACGATTGTCTGCGCTGTGGTTATTTTTATTTCTCAATATTATCTTTCTGCGGTCGTTCCGGTGGAAATAAGAAATGAGAAGTCAAAACGATTGTTTATTCACATTATGATAGTTAAGGCACATAATAATAATAAGTACTACGTACGGTCTTATATTGATTCGAAATATAAATTAGTAACTTACTTACAATTGGGCTATTTTTAAAGATCTTCATTTAATTAAAACTTGTAAAAAGTATAAATATAGTGTAGTATAAAGTTAACGTTTTATTTAATAAGACGGATAAGTCTTATTTTTCTATAGCATCGCAAAGCTGTACGACTATTGATCTCTACGTAAAAGATCAATGTTGTATGTACGTACTTGTAGACGAGTCGAAATGGCGCGGGTCAGGGTTGCCAACTTTGTCATTTCCAAACTCTAAAACAACACACATTTTTTTCTTTACTTTATCAAAGTGGTCACAAGTAATCTAATTAACAATTTAATTATTTCTGCAAAGCGGGACATCATAAATGATTTTATATTACTTGGGCACATGAAATTGGTTACAAAAGACTTGAATATCCAGATCCCTACCGTTTGCTTAGGGATTTTTATAATATTTATGAATTATCTAAGTAGGAATGTTGGTATCCCATTCCTGTATTACCTTGCCTATCATTTTATTTAAACTGACGATTCTCAAAGTCTGTTTTTAAGTGTATCTCACAAACACTTTACTGTGTTTACTCAGCCAATCCCATGCATTATAGGTCTTTACTTCCTTTACCATTGGTAAAGTTGTTTGTTATAATAGACACTATCGTTGTTAGAGTTAAGTAGGTACTAGAATAGTATGGTTCGTCTTCTAGACAATTATTTGAGATTTTTTTGGAAAATCGACATTAATTTTTTTTAATGAAATATCTCTTTTTTTCACAACCCTGACACCAGCAAAATATCAGGCTTAGGCGTCTACTCCTTGGGGAGGGGAACGCCCCTTGAGGGCGTGCCGGTGACCCGGCCGCGGTACCCGACCCAACTTAATCGATGAGTACTGACTTGACATCGCGGACGGCGGTTACACTTTGTGCCGCTCGCGATCGTCTTTTTTTCAGAATTAATTTTCGAGTTTTCGAATTTTAATGTAGATTTTCGAGAACTAATCCCCTTCGACTCGCGTACGGTGGTTACACTTTGCGCAGCTCACGATTGTCTTTTTTCTGAATTTTTCGAATTTTCGAAATGTAGAAGTAATAATTTTCCATTCGTTCTGAGCTGACGCCATGGATTGAAAATATGTATTTTTAAAATTACGAAGTTATTACACCACAACTAAATATTATACCTACATATCATTAGGTATATTTTTTGATAAGCTTGTTATTTTAATAAACGAATGTCCACCAATTTTCCAAAATTGTAAAGTAGCTTGCAAATAGATCACAATTATTCTCGTCAATCTAACTATAAACCTTAAAAATACCATAATAAGGTACCTATTCAGACGGGTTGTCTGAAAAGCTTGCCGGTGTTGGTTCCTGGAAATATTAAGATCCGAGAATTCTTGCACCAGAAAAGAGCGGAGTAAAAGTCCCTAGCCTTTCTTTGACAATCCAAAAATGCACTCAAGCGGAATTGTGGCTAAGCTAGATGGCAATTAAATGGAGTTCCTGGAAGCTTGAACGAGGCAAAAGCGCGTTAAGTTCCAAAGCCTTTCTGTAAGATTATTAGTTCTTTAAAATTAGTTCGCATCTATCCGCCTTTTAATTTTTTTCGCCCATCGTGAAAAAGGACTTTCTATAAATATTTGACCAAAGATCCGCAGAGCCTTAAACTTACACCAGTAAAATATTTTTCCGCATTTTGTGCATAAATTCGTTTTCTCAAGTCGAGAGCCGTTTATCGGAAAATGTATCACATAGTGGAAATTCTTTATGTACTCAACGCTAAGAATGTTGAGCGACTGCGTTGAACTACCTAGTCCTAGTATTCGAGTAAATATTATATTATTTTTCGTCTAAAATAAAGTTGAATACTCATATTTAGGTATGTTAGAAAATCTTTAAAATTTAATACCAACCTAGCGAGGCATTGTAAGAAATTAATTAACGTTTAGGAGCTAATTGTTAAGGTTAGGTTTTGCATGTTCGATATAGAGCCGAGAAAATTACGAAACCTACTGAAAGTCCCACAAGTAAAGTTGCAGCAGTTTAATTTATTAGGTATTTAAAAAAGCTAATTAAATGAACTATTTTACGAGTCACATTTTTATTATTTTCTACCTCCTTTGTAATGTAGAGGAAAGAAAACGTTATAAAAACTAACATTTTTCTCGTGTTATTCATCTTTTTACAATCATAAAGGAAATTTAATGCATACTAAGTTACGGTCTTTACGTAGGAAAACTTCGACACTTAGGTATTTCAGTTTTCAATATTCACTCGACTAAGCTCGCTAACAAAGGCTGTTCCCTGCCTAACCATATGTGGGCTGCCATACATGTAGATAGGTGCCTAACTGCCTACACACAAACGAGAATATTGCGGTAAACGATGCGTGCACGATAAATCGATGGAAACATCGGTCACTATCTATAGGCACATGTTCGCTCGATAAAATACTCGATGAAACCCATGAAACTTTGTCTCTTACCCATCTCTACGCTTCGCGAGTCCCCGTTCAATTGTTTGCACCGAATACATTAAGCGCACGTCGCGTCGTAATTATTATGTACTGACTACAGCACATAAGGCTTTAGGTACATACATTTTCGTTTAAAACACCTACAGATTCTAGATAGACTCTACAGTGTTTATCTTGACGTAAAACCGTACAATGCAAAGTTAATTGTACCTACATAAGTGTGTAAAATAAAATACATGAGAAAATAATATAATAACTTTCTGTGGCCGACGAATATCCAACCAAACCGGCAGGCAGAAGCTAGTGCATTATATCAAGACAGTGCCACTACGACACCTCTTAAAATGAAAGACCATTAGCGGGTATAATATTTCTTACTTAATCCCAGTATTCTAGAAATTTCTCCGTAGAGAAATCTCAAGCCGCAGTATTTTCAAGTGTCGTAGTCTAGTCTTTCTGCCTTGGGAACGATTCCGAGAAAAGCTCTATGGTGTACCAGTGATTAAACAGCATTAGCAAGATAATGTCTTCGTTATTGCTGATTATACCGTTTATTTTTTATTTTATTTACCGTTTTTTGTCTGGTTAAGCAAATATTATTGTTCTGACTTTTCGGTGATCACAGAAATTTTCTAGAGACCAATAAATCTATGATCTTGATCTTAAATTAACTATATTTTACGGCTTCGATTGAGTTCACAATTATTTATCCTCTGATTGAACATAGTCTAAATCTAATAATAATATTTAATCATCATGTATGTACGAGTAGATACCTACAGTGCAGTATTAGGTAGAATAGGGACGATGACTGGGTAATGAAATCGAAATTCTATTTAGTAGGTACGTCAGACAGATAATAAAAAAATTTTAGACATATTTTTTAATTTTTTTCATAATCGAATAATTACAGTATTATATTGAGTTGAAATGTCGCGTGACGTCACTTTTACTTAACTATAGGTACTTTCCTTTATTTAGCACCTATGGATGACAATATTTTTATAGCACTTGTAGACGCGATTAATCCGTTATAATAATCATGTCAAAATCAAACAGTGTTTAAGTAAAACCGAGATGGACTTTACTAGACTAGTAAATAGTTGTTATATACATATAGCGTAAGGATAAAGCTGGAAGCCATAAGACGCCTTTTTTTTTCGTCAGGAAATGCATGAAATTGCATACCCACTGGCCCGGGGGAACCAGTGGGTTATGTAAGGCTCTCCCTGCCAGATGGGCAGGGCCTACTCACTAAAACCTGACGGTGTCCTCCCGAAGTCTTTGGGACGGTGCTGCGAGTTATTGTCCGAGCTAGACGGCCTAGACATTCTTTCGCGGCTCCGCCCCAGACTGTGGCTCGCTCTTGAGCAAGCGACGACTGGCTTCAGGGGAGTAGTACCTCCCCTGGTCTTCTTTAACGGTGCGCGTGAACACATGCGCGCGCCGCCGCCACGGGTCCTCCTTTAGCGGCCACCAAACACCTCCGTGTCTAGTGGCCGAGGACCCTTTAAGAGGAGGCATGGAGATGGTAGTGTCTCCTGCGGTGTCCTGGACGTCGGCGACGGTTCGGTGGAGCGTCAGGCGAGGCCTCTCGCTCCCTCTCCGCCGCTTCTTTCTGCGACATGACCTCCTCGCAGAAGTGGAGCACCGCATGCCATGCATCTGGGCTCTCTAGCATACGAGGCAGGATGGCCCGTAAGGAGAGATCTTGTCCTACCTGTTCCAAGAGGATTTCGCGCTCTGCCATCCAAGCTTGGCACACTTCGAGTGTGTGCTGCGCGGAATCCTCGATGCGCTCTGGACAATGCCAGCAAGTGGCACTTTGCTCCCGTCCTATCCGAAATAGATAGTCGCCGAAACAGCCGCGGCCAGTTAGTATTTGGGTCGCTCTATAAGAGAGACGACCGTGTTGCCGCCGTACCCACTCCTCCAACACGTTTGTATTTCCTCTATTTGTTTTGTTTGTGTCCTAAAGAGAATCTATCTTCTAGCTAAAGCTAGTAAACAAAACAAAACGGCGTCTATAAATAATTTGTTGCTAGGGCTGATTTTTCAATCATCAGTTAACTTTTAACTGAAGAATAAACTTGTCATTTTGACATATTTCCCATACTGAAACTGTCAATATGCTAAACTTATTCTTCAGTTAAAAGTTATCCGACGATTGAAAAATCAGCCAGCTGGAATGAACAATAAACATAAAACAAATTAATAAGCACCGAATATTACAAGATAATACATAGCAATCAATTTCCTGAAGTATGTGTTCGTCTCTGGTTTGCTTCCCCCCGTTGTCTATGGAAACCCCCCAGCTTCAAGTGTCGGATTCAATAGAGGATAAATTGGCTGTATAAAATTATTTCTGCTTCTCTTTGGTAAATAATTTTATGAATTTCACAAAGAGCAAACGCGTGAGATGTTGCGAAATGAAGTCAGGCTTTTTTAATTAATTTTAACTTGTGATGGACAGTTATAATCATGTTTTGCTAATTGATTAAGATTTCCAGCTCTGTAATAAGTTTTGTCTTGATGTCAATGTATTTCTCATTTTGCACGCCTATGTATGATGTTCTAAAATTTTTCTAGTGTTCAAGTGTGTACTAAATTGTAACACTCTCTAAAAACTTGCAGACTCGCAGATAAACGCTTATAAGCGACATTTAATTTTCCTAATCCTGTAATGTCTAAAGAACTTTAATGTTCAGTCGGAATCCCAGTTAATTTAATTGTGGCCCACGTGGGCACTGTGCGTTAGTTCCACGTACCCTTGATCGGTTTACCTACTCCTTTGTAAGACGTTGGCACAGAATTTCCAGCTGTGTCACTCTTAGAATACGAGCCAAGTTTCTTTGTTCCAACGTTCTAAAGATACAAAACATTAATTTTGTGGAAGTTATAATATTTGAGCGTAAGTTAGTATTATTAGTTCAATCTTAAACGATTTTTCTTAATTTAACTACATAGCTACATAGTTTGCACTGTAGAATAGACAGTTTGACACCATACCCCTATAATTGGAAACCACAACTTTTTTAAAAAGACCCTTCATTCTGGTCTTAAAAACTTAATTAATTTTATATTACCTGTAAACCAAGCCTGTAAATTACGATTTTTGTTCGCATTGTGATTGAAAAAAGTAGTATGATTGAGTTGACAAAATAGTAACGTCACTTGCTTGTAGTGCCGTACAAAATTTATGTTTTGTTTTGACAGTTTTAAAAAGTACGTCAATTGATTGGTGGTGTCAACATGTCTATTGTATACCTACATACATTAAAGTTTATCTGTTGGCATATAGACAATCTTTTTTAGGCAAATCGATATTCTCAAAAACGGTGCCGCGGCATAATACTAGTGCCATATTTACTGAAAAGAGGCTGAAAACGGCCTGCGGCTCCTACAAACAGTCCGTAGTATTGATTCGCGCTACGGCTCGCTACGCGCCGTAGCCCCGTAGAAAGGCGTTAATGTCGTAGCAATGGCGTCGGCTACGAAATCCCTCGTAGTCTACGGTCTGAATTCGTATACATATAATAATAAATAATTACCCCAGTAATTTTCCGGGGTATTTCAAGAACAAGGATGAAGATTGAACTTGGGAAGTGTAAGCCGTTTTCTTCAGACTTCACTCGTCTGTTAAGCTTAAGAGTTAGCGAACACGCCGCAATCACAATTTATTACAGAAAATATTTCTGAGTCCTGAATTAAAATCCCTAAAATCTTAACCATAGCACTATCAGGCACTTGACTTCAATATACTTATGTACCTACATGTGTTTTGTACACCGCTCAAAACGTACAGCTACAGAAAATACTTTACAACTTTTTACACAAACCAACATAATATTATTATTACTACACAATGCCACAATGGTATTATGATATGAGTTAGATAAAGTTTTTTTTGTCGAGGCGGAAATTTAGCCGAGCTTGACGCGTGGGTGAAGGGTTGAGCCTTGTTCGTAGTAAATAGAGTACTATGCACAATTCCTCGTATTTTTTTCTCCAAGTGTGTTAAAAATATTTTCCAACATGTGCTACGAGTATGTTCTATTTTTATCGTAAGGGCGATATAGTGGGAGTAACTGAAAACACAGTTTTAGTTTTAGACTTGATGCGCCGCCATGGGTAAGGTAAGGCTTTACTGGACCGACGACAGCTTACATTCTCTCAAAAGTACTCAGTTATATTCCTTTTGGATAATCACCATCGAAACTAAACACCATGAAAACTTGTAGTTTATAAAGTGTCTTTAAGTTTGGAATCGAATCTTAGACCTCTTAATGTCCAAGTCTCTAACCACTAAGTCCGAGGCATTAAAGTGATCTTACATAAGTTAAGCTGCTTAACTGTAGTTTCTGAAAATATGAAACTTTATTCTATAAATTCCATGCATCACAAATGAAAATAACGAAGACCGCTCAGTAATTAATTTCCTTTTATTATTATTACGTAGAAAGCGTTATTTAAAAGCTCCGTAATGTTTTACGAAATAATTTCTTCCTAAAAAAACAGCGGAATGCGCTGCCCGTGTCACAATAGTATTGTAGCGAACCTACGAACTATAGAATAGCGTTTATTAAATGAATTCCGCTGCGTTACAGCGCAAAAAGCGCACTACTTTCAAATAGTTCTTTTGGCAATAAAAATGTTTGTTGTGTTATTGTAGAGGGATATATCACTAACTAAATGTGGTTGCAATGAGTTATTGAGAGTTCACTTTGTTAATCATCATCATCATCATCTCAGCCATAGGACGTCCACTGCTGAACATTGGCCTCCACCAATGGTTTCCATGTTGCTCGGTTGGTAGCGGCCTGCGTCCAGCGCTTTCCTGCTACCTTTATGATGTCGTCGGTCCACAGTTGTTTGTTAATGCTCTTTTGTAATTTTTAAGGATAAGAGTAGTTTTTTAAAAGTACTGAAACAGATAACAATCCTTGTCACGATAATGATCCCGAAAAAGTGACGTCTTGTGCTAAGTATCTAGTACCTTCTAGTCCTACTAATATCTTCTATGATAAGTACTGATGTCCCTAAAAACAAAATAAGTATAAGAAGGACCAAAAGAAACTCGTTGAACTCAAACCAACATTTAAATCTATTCAGTTATCTTAATAGGTTAGGAGCATTGCTGCTGGAAATGTATCGAAACATAAATTTAACTTTCCAGCAACTTAGTGCCAGTGAATAACATTACCAACTGCACTTAACATTGTTTTACTAAAGACACTTATTAAAAAATCCAACACCGCAAGGCATTAAATTATTACGGATTCTGACATGAATTTTTTGGCCATACTTGCTGACTTGATGAAAAGTCGGGCGAAGTGAATGCTCAAAATGATTTTAAATCTGAATCTGAAATATTAATTAGGTACCTTTCATCTTTAAAATAACCTTTAGCATTTAAATTGAGGATTCAACGTTATTATCGCGCAATAATTAAAATCTTCGACACTCGATATATTTGAAATATTAACGTTAATTAACGATTTATTGACGTTCTTTTGATGTGAGTACCGTGAAGTAATAAAATGGTATTGATATTTATTCATTAAGACTGTACTCGTAGAGCAGCGTGATGGTTTCTACAGATAATGTTTTTTTTATGGAGCTCTACATTCAATTTTTAATATTGTTCGTCCGTTCGTTCTTTTCAGCCGAATTACGACCACTGCTGGACAAAGGCCTCCCCTAAGGATTTCCACAAAGACCGTCCTGCGTCGCCCTCATCCTTCATATTGTTACAATATTTATGTTAAGAACAAATACATTATAAGTTAGAAATATAATGTATCAATATATACTAGCATGCAGTTAAATCAAATTAATTTTAGAAGTCTATTATTTTTTTAGTTTCATTTTATTTATTTACTAGCGGCCGCCCGCGACTTCGTACGCGTGGATTTCGTTTTACCACCCCTTCATCTATCTTACGCGGTTCAGATTTTTTCATACAAAGGTTTTTTCCCACTAACTCGTGGGAATTTTGCAATATCCTGTTGTAACTAAGTTTTGAGTTTACTAAGGTACCTGCATGCCAAATTTCAAGCATCTATCTTACGTGGTTTAAATTTTTCATACAAATGTTTTTTCCCGCTAACTCCACTTCCCGTGGGAATTTTGCAATATCCTGTTGTAACTAAGCTTTAGGTTTACTAAGGTACCTGCATGCCAAAATTCAAGCGTCTAACTTAAGTGGTTTAGATTTTTCATACAAATGTTTTTTCCCGCTAACTCCCGTTCCCGTGGGAATTTTGCAATATCCTNTTTGATTTTTGATTTTGATTAACAATAAAACTGCAAAGTTTTATTACGATCGGCTTAGTATTTTTTGCGTAAAAGAGTGAAAAAACATCTATCGATCTAACCATGAATCCATACTCGCTTAGTTCAAGTTCCAGGCATATAATATCCACCCATTCATCCTTCCTATCCATTCATCAGTCCATCCATCCTTCAATTCATCAATATTTATTAACTTTTACATTTATAATATTAGTAGGAAGGTGGCTTCTAGACATAAGTCAGTTCATACATTGTATGATTTGATACATTTTTAAAATGTGTGACTTATAAAATTTTGAAGATTAAACGTACATACTTTTCATTGTATTTAGTAAAAAACTTTATTTTTTGTGTACAGATAACAGAAAAATAACCATACCTATAGAAATTTCTAAACACATAGTACACCAGAGAGACAAAAAGCCATACAAAAAAACTTTGTGCAAAATGTGCACTATTATTTGTAAGACATTTATTTTTTCTTTAAAAATAATAATGACTATTTAAAGTATTAATTTCATTATTTTAATACCGTATAACACCACGTAATATGTGACTATTTTTAAATGAAACCAAAAATATCTGACTTTTAATAATTCAAAATTAAAATTGAATACATTTATATTTTTAAAGAAATAAGTACATATTGATTTAACTACACAGATAAACCTTTTTTTAAGGATACTACAAATAGTTTTAACCATAATATTCATGCCTGAAACTAAAAAAATGTTACAAAATACATGCTGGGACAAAATTGACCCAGCGGCGCTTTTAGGGGGGTCGTAATCTTCGGCACTTCTAGTGTTAAAAGAAAATTGAAAAAGCACATTTGTGGTGATAGAGAAGAGAATGAGTATCTTGATGAGAAAAAGAGGCAAAACGAAAAGAAACTAAGTAAACGAAATCAAAAACAGAAGAAACAATAAATAAAAATGAGTCAACGCACCTAAAAATACATGGAAAAATAAAGGAGATATCAGGAAAACCTCTACAGAGCAACAACTTTCTTATGATTAGATAGACGGTTAATGATGATCTTATTATTATACCATTTTTGTGTAAAAAAATATTCTAAATAGCTGAACTCAATGCTAATCTTTATGAACAAAGTTACAACAGCGTTTAAAACTAACGACTTTCAATTTTCCCTAAACGGGCAGTCAAAGAACACGAGTAAAGTAAAACTAAATAGGAACGTGTCGAATCTCGTTAGCTGCAGAACGTTTCGTAAGTGATACAATTACACCGAACAGCTCCTGCGTACTGTCTCACACTTGGCGGTGCAGCGGCTCGCGTGAGACTCAATTTGGGCAGTGGAACGATTGAAAGTTAAGGACATGCATACAAATTGCAAAATTCTAAATGATCTTAAATAATTCAGAAGTTCCTTTAGAAATAAATAAATAACCTTTGGTATGTGGATGTACTGTCTACACTAAGAAGAAACAGACGTAAATTAATATTAGAAGTAGTAGGTAACCTTTCGATCAATTTAGTAGAAACGTAACCGACGATCTAGTAAAAGTCGTGGGTAGCACCTGTATGCGGTGAGCGGTCTTTGTGGAAATCCTTGGGGGAGACCTTTGTCCAGAAGTGGACGACATTAGGCTGAAACGAGTAGGATGTATTTCCTACACGTGATTTAAGCTTGGCTGTTAAAAAGAAGACACATTAGGACCGCGCTGAGGCCTACCCATTAGGGTGGGTCACTCTAGTATGGAAAAAAATAAAAGTTGATGAATCAAATTCTAATAGTAATATTATGTTGTAGTGTACTATAAAAAGTAGTTTTGGCTAAAAAACGGATATTTAAACATACATCTTCAGCCCGCGCATGCGCTTCAAAATTTTAGGTTTTTCAAAAAAACACGCATTACTAAATGGCATTGTTTTTTATTATAAATTAATTAAAATACTATTGAAACAATGCAAATATTTAGTGAAAGACATATATTAACGTTTAAAACAAAAAACTTAAACCAATACATATAATAGGCTATCAAAAAAAATATTTATTTTTGTACAAAAAATCCAGCATACTGTTATTTCGGCATAACTTTCCTAGAAGCAAGTTTTGCATGAATCATGCCATTCCTTGTTTTTTTTATCACATGCCGATATTGCAGTTTCTGTCACTATCCTTACACATAGTTCAATCGCCTGTGTATGTCAAGGCAGCCTAATATACAACATCCTTTCGTCACCTTTTTTCTCTATTATCTGAATAAGTTCGTCATTGGTATGATTACTTAGAATAGGTGGATCAAAGTTGGTATCTTGCCAGTTTTTTAGATCAATGTAATATTTAGCATCAAAATTAAGTTTAGCACTTCAAAAGTACGTGGTAATTATCCCGTTTGTAGGTGAACTACGCGTTTTTAGAATTTCTAGCTGCAAGATTCTCTTATATGCTTTCCGGAAAAGAAACACTAATATCAGTATCACTACTCGTTGATAACATTAATTCTTGTTCTGGAATTTTGGGTGAGTTGTTATCGTTCTTCAGGTAGATATTTTGTTGAAGCTTTTGCTTTCGTACAATCTTTTTTTGTAAACTTTTTGTTCGATTGCGATCAATACGGCCGATTCTCATTTTTCTCTCACCCTGTTGATCAATCAAAAAGTTGTGTTCTTCTTTAGGGACTGTAATTTCTCTGGTACAATTGCACTGACTTATTAACTTACATTTGCATGAACAAATATCGATCAAAGTTTCGCTTAGCTGCAAGAACTCAGATTTTTTCTCAGCTGACAGAATGATAAGCTTTCAGGAGCTGAATGACTCTTGTATGCGAGACTACAGTAATTGATGCCTTTTGCCATACTCCTTCAACTTTCTCGGTTACAATTTCTGCAATTTCGGGACACGGGGGCTCTTAGTTACTGCTATTTTAAAATTTTACCTGTAGTCTATTCCACTCGTAACATTTCATGACATCCTGGTGTGTTGGTAACTCGTTTTCTTTTATATCTTCTATAGTTACTAATATAGGACA
The DNA here is from genome assembly GCF_004193835.3 of Ostrinia furnacalis. Classification (NCBI taxonomy): domain Eukaryota; kingdom Metazoa; phylum Arthropoda; class Insecta; order Lepidoptera; family Crambidae; genus Ostrinia; species Ostrinia furnacalis. Next base: position 208,919 of record NW_021130758.1, on the reverse strand, counting down.
CTTGTATGACTGTCTATTATCTGACATGATAGAAAAATTTAACTTCCAAAGCATAAAACAAAAATTACAAAATTTATAATTTCAAATGATTTCAGAAGAAACTAGCCTGAATGTACTTACCTCCAAAAATTGTCTTTTAATAAACAACACGGTTTCTAACAGAAGTAACGTGTATTTCAATGGATATTAATTAAAACATTAAACTATACCCAACTTCAAACGTGTAACTTAGGGTGTAAAAGTTGATACTGAAACTTTTTTTTTTTCAAAACTTCAATGACGTTGCGCGGGCTGTTCCACTTAAAATAATTCAATAATATTTTAAAGGGTTTATAATGATACCTAACTACAACATATTTTCGCTATTAGAAATCGATTACTCAAAAAAAAATTTTTTGACCCACCCTACTACCCATGTCCAAATTAGCATAACGTTTAAGTAACTAACCATAACCAGCCTTAGACTACGCCAGTAGCTTCTCTTCACAAGCTCTGCTGGGCTAGGATGCGCGCCGTGATAAAATCTTATCGATGATTTTAGGCGACAAACGTATGGGCTTATCGCATAAAATCGAAAAAATAGTGCGAAAAAAGCTTGTTCCCACGCGCATCCTGGGCCTACAGGTGAAAAATTTTATCACGGTTTATTATTTACTTAACTTGTAGTTAGGAAAACAATATTATGTTTTTAATTAATTTTCCGCGTCATTGACTGAAAAACCTGGCATATCCACGCAAATCCTTCATCTGTCGCGTACAGCCGACATTCCCTAATAGCTGGATGCAATCCAATTTGACAGCTGTCAAATACACTCCTCGCCTTGTCAGCCATCGCGATTACTAAGCGTCGTCGCCTTTAACGACGTGCTAACGCCTGTAGCCTAATTGAGTGAATTAATATGCTGTAGCCTTAATGTAAGAGCGGCTGAGCTGGCTCTAGGTGTCAGCGTTTGATTGCATTGCTACATGTGATTGTAGGGAGTCACGTGGTTGAGGCATTAGTTGATAATTAGTAGTCTTGAATAAGATAGGAAGCATGTCGGTCTAGTGATATTGAATACATAATGTCACTTTAATATGTCTATTGTCAGTATTTGGTTTCGGCGGTAGGCGTAAAAGTAGTTCGTAGCTCCCTCTCACATTAAAATTTGTTTAAAAATAGTAATAGATAGAATAATTACCTTTTTATTGTGTGATCTTATTCAAAGGGCACTAATTTAAACCCCATAACGTTTGCATCACTTTATATGCTGTGATTACTACTTCACTGCACCTGTCACCGGTTCTCATCACTCCCTATCAACTACACGAACATGTCTTCCTTGGCTGATGTACACCAATTGCAGACAACACTGGAAGAGTCCTTACACAAACGCATGAGTGAGTTTGAAGCACAATTTAAAAAATCGGCATCGGAGCCTACTACACTCGGACACCTATATGCCGAGTTCAAGGCTTTCAAGGAGAGTGTTGCCGGAATTGTACAGCTGCTACGCTCACAAATTGACGAGCTTTCTCGTGCCACCGATGCCCTGGAGATGCGCCATCGCAGAAAAAGCCTTCTTTTTGGAGGAATGCCCGAGGACACAAAGGAGGATGCCCCTACGGTCATTTGTGACCTACTGAGGGCCCGCTTTAACTTGTCGGACGTGACCACATCAGCGTTTAAGGCATGCTATCGACTTGGATCCAGCAGAGAAGGCAGGCCACGTCCAATTCTGGTACAGTTTGCTGATCACTCAATAAAATCCACGGTTTGGAAGAAGAAGACTGTGCTAAAAGGTACTCCCACTGTCATCTCGGAGTTCCTAACGCGTAGTCGACAGACTCTTTTCATGGAGGCACGCAAGAGATTTGGCATCACGAAGGTCTGGACACTGGACGGCAACATTTATGTTAAGTTGGCCGACGGGAAACGCCGCCTGATAACATCCATGGGCGATCTAGACCTGATAGCCAACGCAAAGCATCCTGTTCCAGTAGTGCCCCCCCAACTAGAAAGTCCTCCTGCCCCTGCGCGAGCGGAAAGATCAAGTAAGCCCACCGGTGTGTCGCTGCGCCCCAAGAAACCCAAGGCTAAGTAGTTGATACCGGCTGGAATAACTACCCTCACTGTTTGACTGAATAATTGGCTATGTTTGACCCACTTTTTCTTTTTGAATCCACATTAATCATAAATTTTTGAAAACTTGCATCTACCCAATAACATTAACATCTGTATTAATTTTTTTTCCAAATCTGTCAACTTGTAAATGTCAAATGTCTATCGTCCAGAAATTGCACTAGTTTTCATTTGTTTAATACTTTGGGATTTGCACTTTGAGCCAATTAGTTTGTATTAATATTAATATTGATTTTTGGCATAATTTTTGGAGGGCTTTGTTTAATTATTTTCTTTTTCCTATTTCCTTTTTGTTCTCTCTTTGCTGTATTTCCCTTGAAGTGTAATATAAATGTTCTTATGTAAACCGGCAGGTCAGTGCAGAAAATATTAACTTTTTTTGTATTATTATTTATATTATTTTCATTTTATATNTTGTACCAAGTTTCGTTAAAATCCGTCGAGTAGTTTTTGTTTCTATAAGGAACATACAGACAGACAGACAGACAGACAGACAAAAATTTTACGATTGCATTTTTGGCATCAGTATCGATCACTTATCACCCCCTGATAGTTATTTTGAAAATATATTTCATGTACAGAATTGACCTCTCTACAGATTTATTATAAGTATAGATCAGGTATATATAACATGGATACGTTACATACTTTTAGCTTAAAAGCTCTTTTAACACACAGACGATCAAAAATATTCAGATATCGGAAAAAGTTCACCAACTAAATTCGTCCGTTTCATCCATTGCAACTGTTATACTGAAAACTACTCTATTTTCAAATACGTTTCTTATTTTCATAATAGTTTTATTTTATTTTACACAATTCGGGGTTATTTTAGTAAAAATAATACTCAAACAGAATGTAGCAAAGTTAAAGCTAATGTTAAAGTATACAGTGAAATTGTTTTATGTTAATATTTAACAAAATTGTGTTACCTGCTATTCATAGTATTTCGGTAAGCTGCGTTAGTTAAAGGTAACTAATTGATATTTAATTATTGTTTAATATATGTACGTCTATGTAGTAGTTATCTCTATCTAAAAGTTTAACGGGAAATTCGTAATTATAAGGAGAATTCAATCGTACTTATTTAAGATTACATCGAGTACTTTTACAGAATGGTAAGTAATAAATAAACCCCAAAACATTCACAATATAAATGTTATAAATATAAATGTTTAAAAGTTCTTATTCCCCGGCTCTGCGGGGAGACAAGCCTAGGGTTGTTTCTTTAGTGGTCATATATTTCATATACACGATTACACGTCCCAAATTATTTTCTCACTAATAATGCATTTAAAAATTGTTTATCGTTTCAAAAAAGTGTTTTTTGTGACGCTTGAAGTTTATATTAAGTTAGTTATGACACTCAAACTATTGAATCACGAAGTGATCTCAATAACTTATTGAAAAGTTTTAAGCCGCAAAATAATGATCGAAAAACTTATTTATCAGCAAACTTCAACAAGGCGCGTTTAACTTGGACCATTCATTTAACGCCAACGAACAACGAATAAACAAAAGTGGCTTATCAGCAATAAAATTTGGAAAAATACACTTTAATTTTTGGGGAACTAGAAATTCACAGAAAATTATCACCAATTAAAAATTCGCTGATAAGACGTAAGTTAGCACGAGCCTAATTTAGGGATTAAGACACGTCACCGACCTGTTCTGTTGGGGCAGCTGAGCGGCGGCTGCATGCTCTCCTGCATCAATCCAGGGTTAATATTCGTGTAAAACTCCAACATTTTTTTCATGCAACTTTCGTGGTGCTCCGGTGAGCTCACTGAGACGATCGCGCGTCCGCAGTCGACCGCACAATGGCCCGAGCGAGCGAGCTCGCGCCTCCCTCTCTGGTGCTCACGCTCTGCCAATAGCGGCCCCCTCAAAGGAGCCCCGCCCCGCCAAACCAACATACGTATTATTACCCAGCTATAATATCTCGCCTGAAACACCAGCAACAAATTGTATTTGTTTTTTCGTTTCGGAAAAACAGCAGACAGTCGCCGATAACGCGCGCCGATAAAACGGATAGGAAAGGAAAACGTCACAACCGTGAAAAAGGTAAACTTTAAGCCGTTATGCATAAAAAAGCTTATTTACCGCTCACAAATTCCGCTCTCCGTCTGTTCACGCATTGCGATTTTCGCTTTTCAATGTTTGCAGAGGAATTTTCAGGGATTCAGTCGACCTTGACTCGAATTTCTGTAATTACTCTCGATTTTGTGATAAGTAGAGCTTATGATTCCAATATTAACTATTAATTTAATAAAGTGAGAGTGGACGGTCTGTATTTTGCTTACGGTAGATGAGAGATCAAGAATCAACATATTAAATGTACGAGTAAAGTACGTATGTAGGTACGCGTTCGTATCCGTTTTGTAGCCGAGCCTCGTGCGTTATCTCTAAGTCGAACTTTTGAAGCTACAGTTTTTATTTACCTCTTTTGTTTTTGTGAAGCCAAAAGATTCTGGGGCTTTGTTGTGTTATACTAGAGTTTATTCTTAAAAGTTAGAAAAATAAATATCAGTGAGATGAATCCATCCACTGATAATAACCATTTATCGAGTAGACGAGTTGACAATACGTATATTGTTTATTTGTGCCAATATTCACTTTATGGTTTTTACCATCATCATAATACTCGATTCTTTCACTGTTGGCAATAACATTTTACGATTATTTAGTTGTGATTATTGAGCCAAAAGTTATATAACTTCGTTTTTATTTAAAAATAAACATTGTAAATCGTAAGTGCAAACCGATAGCACTTCAAAAAAACCTGTTTTGAGACAAATAAATATTCTACTCTATTTTAAAGCAAAAACGCTATTTTGCGCAATATGGTGACGTACTAACATTATAACATACATGCTGATAGAGCTATGTGTTCTCACGCAGATCGTAGCCCTTCCAGTGTGTATTTTCACCACTTAAATGGAAATTAATTAAGAACCCAGAAAAACAGAAGTAGTTTTAATAATGTTAAACTTAAAAAAAAAACCTACTACAACTACTCCAAAGTCAACCCCTTGCATTGATTTTTCTTTGTAAAGCTTACAGAACTGTGAGCACGGAGGCTCTGCCAGTCCTGGCTGGTGTACTGCCGGTCGACTTAGAGGTACAAAAGCGTGCGGCTATGTACTTCGCATCAAGGGAAAATATAACCTCCGATTTCTTAAATAGCCGCGATCGTTCTAAAATAAGTCGATTATTTGATTCCCGAGAAGTCGTTGAAGAAGAATTACTTAATGAATGGAAAAAAAGATGGGATATGTCAGTCAAAGGACGCCACTTATATAAGTTCTTCCCAGAATGTACGCGAACGTTTAACTAGGCGATGGTTAGAAATCGACCATTTCTCGTCGCAGTTCCTCACGGGACATGGCAACTTTAAACATAAACTTTACGAATTCAAACTAGTTCCGTCTCCTTTTTGCGAGTGTTCCACTGATGATGTCAGTCATGAGCAGTCTGCCCATCATATCTTGTGGGAGTGTGATCTTTGGAAACATGAACGTGATATAATGCTTAATTCAATACAACATACATCTGTTTCCGCAATTTATTACACCGATCTAGTCGCGACAAGGTAAAATTTCCGTGCTTTTAAGCGATTTTGTGAAAAATATTATTGGCAGGTAGTTGCTAATTGCTCATAAGATAGGCCCCCTTAATTTAATTTATTGTCCGTGGTGCATAATCTTTTCTTAAAGGTTTTAAACCTTTGTTTGTCACCTGTCATTCGCTTTACAATGGAGGGAAGTCGAACCTTAATTTCGAACTCTTCCTATGTTCTTCTGATTAATTTCGTTGCGGGTCCAAAGACAGTTTAACTTTCCCCCGGGACAAACTTGACCTTCATTGGTTGGGTTTTTGTGGCCGTCAAGCTGTAGATCCTGGCTACACAGGAGTTGCAGTGGTGGGAACGAGAGGTGGGAATAGTCCCGTTTTAAAAAAAACCTTTTTGAAAATGGAAGAGACAAGAGTTCTTTACGCGACAATAGTCGAATTTGTTTATACGTTAATTTATTTAAGCAAAAATACTGGTTGGTTCGCTCAATCCGCCGGTCGCGGTTGAAAAAGAATAAAAACGTTATTGGTGGGTCGGGCTCGAGTGGTGTCTGCTCGGCTTGGCTGCGCATTGTGTGTGGAGAGGGCCAATTCTCCCATTGAGCGGCCATGCCACCATCCGCCACGTAAACATAGCAGAATCGACGCTGGTTTGGGCGCTTGGATGCGGCATCCTGCAAAAATATTTTGTCAACAGAAATTAGATTTTATTACGATGACACCGTATTGTCTATGTTTAAAATTTTAGTCCATTTTTTATATTATATCACAACATGAAATGAATGAAATTACATTTGGTTTGGATCACAGCACAGTCATACAGATCCATTTAAATAAAATGAATTACAAAAATAGAAGAATCATCACATATATCACAATATACGTTGTTGCGGAAATTACTATTACCTACTACTACTACCTACTATTTAATAGGTATGTGATGTATGTCTCTTACGTCAAAGACAAAGCTTTGACTTGCAAAGCTTAATTCATTCCATTGTACAACAATAGAACGCAGAATGGGTATACTGGGAAGGTTGACAACATAAATGTATGCAGGTACAATGTAAATCACTTAGAACACTTATTGTGCTATTTTTACAAATAAGTAACTGATAAAGTTCGTTCAATGATGGCGCGATTCGTCTTTTTCTTTTGCCATCTCGTATGAAATCACCGGTAGAGTCACTGTCTCAAATCTCACTGCCAGTGCAAGAGCTCACCGGCTTCAATAGATTTTAAAATTAAAATAATGTTGTGAATGTTTTGCAATTAAGGTACTTTGCTAAAGTATGATTTAAATGTGAAGCTCGTTTTCATGCGCCAGATCGCACNATTTAGCTAATTATTATTTTATATTTTTTCATATGGATGATGAATCATTTTTTTCCGCTCATGAATCATTTTCAACCAATGACGACTGTTCTTTCCATGATGTTTCCACTTCTACCTTGAAGGATATTTTGAACGAAAACTTTTCTAAAACAAAGAAATTTCTAAATACGTGTCACATTAATGCGCAAAGTATCCCTGCACACTATACGGACCTTTATGAGACTTTCTCTGGTGAAAACCTTCATGCCATACTTGTATCTGAAAGTTGGCTGAAGCCTTGCTTGGCCTCAACATCCTATGCCCTGCCAGGATTCGTGCTAATTAGGAATGATCGCACTGGCAAGGGTGGTGGTGGTGTTGCCATCTACCTACGAAGTGATATACCGTACAGGGTTCTAGAAATGTCACCTTCTCTGTACAGTGGTTCCGCTGAATTTATTTTCCTGGAAATAAATGTCAGGGGAGTCAAAGCTGCTCTGGGGGTGGTTTACTGCCCACCTGGCGTTGACTACCTTTCAAAGCTTGAGTCCGCCCTCGAACCCATTAGCACAGAATACCCACACCATATAATCATGGGGGATTTTAATACCAATCTGTTGGTTAAGTCACTGGCCTCCACAAAATTTCTTGCTATGGTGTCTTCCATAAATTTTTCCATTCTTCCTCTTCAACCTACTCACCACAATGTGGACTCTCCCGATACGTGGCTGGACCTCATCATTACATCTGCTCCGGATAGCGTGATCTCTCATGGTCAGCTCGCTGCGCCCGGATTCTCACGCCACGACCTGATTTATGCAACTTATAAGCTTCATACCTTAAAACAGAAACCTACCACAGTGCAAATGCGCAACTTGGCCCGGGTGGACGCGGAGGCCATCAAAAGGGATGCGGCTTCGCTCAACTGGCAACCTGTTTTGACAGCGACGACTATCGACACTAAGGTGTCGCTATTCAATACGCTCCTGTTGTCCCTCTTCGATGTGCACGCGCCGCTTCGTCCGGTCAAACTGAAACGCCCACCAGCGCCCTGGATCACCGAAGGGGTGCGAATGGCAATGAACCGCCGCGACCGTGCTTTCCGAAGATTTAGAAGGGACCGTAGTGATAGTAATTGGAGTGGCTTTAAGGCTGCTAGAAACCGGTGCAACCAGATGGTGAGATCAGCCAAGCGACATTACATACATGATAATATTCTCAACTCTTCTTCGGCTGATGTGTGGAAATTCCTCAAAAATCTTGGCATAGGCAAAGCTGAAATTAAGCTCTCTCATTCAATTTTTTCACCCGATGACCTAAATATCCATTTCTCTTCTGCATCACCCTTGGACCCTGATGTCAAAACTCAAACCATCGCCGAGGTATCTTCCATGCCCTCCTGCATCCCCACGTCCTTCTCATTTTCCGCGGTGTCAGTAGATATGGTCAAAAAAATCATACTGTCCATTAAATCACAAGCGGTTGGCTTCGATGGCATAAGCCGTTACATGATATCTATCCTACTTGACTTCATTCTCCCTTTAATAACTCACATCATCAACTTCTCCTTAAGCACTGGTACTTTCCCTACTTTATGGAGTAAAGCTTTTGTCATCCCTCTCCCTAAAATTTCGAACCCCACTACTCTTAATAACTTCCGACCCATCTCTATACTACCCTTCCTCTCCAAAACTTTGGAGGCTGCCGTACACTCGCAAGTCTCTAAGTTTATCTTTGACAATAATATCTTGAGTCAGTTCCAATCCGGCTTCCGTCCTGGCCACAGTACCAGCACTGCACTACTCAAANCGCTAGTAATTAAACTGTTTGCTATTGGAAAACTTTAGTGCGATAAAGACTTTCTATGTATAACAAGCTGAAATTTATGCAGGCAAAACCGCGGGTAAAGGCAAGTCCTTAATATTGCCGTATTTCACCTTCACAACTCGACAATAATCTTTTCAATTTCTCTTTATGCGCCTTCACGGCCCTCGAAAGAAAGAATAGATTCTTTCACGTCTCAACTGAGACAGACGAATGTATATTGAATGGGATGGGATAAGATCCTTTGATGTGGCGAGCGAGCAGAAATTGTTCTCCGTTATGATACAGATAACCTTCGAACTTCGAAAAACTAATTTTAAGGAAGGGCCCTCTTTGTGTTTTGTTTTACGGCATTAATGAGCTCGTGGTTAGGGCATAATTTACTCTTAACTTCATTGTTTGGGTGTTAGACATATTTTATTACGGCGTTATTTAAACAGTTTTGTAAGTAGATAGGTATTTAATAATTACAAAGTAACTGCTATTTATTACTATATTTTACTTATTGGTCTTTTATTTGAAATTATGGTGTAAATGTATGTGCTCATTTGTACCATTGAAGCACCTCAACGTTGTTTAACGTATATTTATTTTTGACAGAACCTTTGTATTAGTTTACTTTGTGCCTAATGCCTATACGATATTTTCGTTAATCTGTTATGTTAATTAGTTGCTCAAATATGCCTGCCTGCGTTCAGGATGCACATGTATTTGGCCGTCTGGTTTAATCGGACTTACACCCAGCGGCTATGTAAGTAGTTTATACACAGATGACGGCACATCGAGGTAAACACTGTAGCCATCTGTAGTTAGAATCATCATCATCATCATCATGTCAGCCATAGGACGTCCACTGCTGAACATAGGCCTCCCCTAATGCTTTCCACATTGATCGATTGGTAGCGGCCTGCATCCAGCGCTTCCCTGCTACCTTCACGATGTCGTCGGTCCACCTTGTAGGTGGACGTCTCNTGTATTGATCGACTTTTCCAACGCTTTTAATACCGTGGACCATGATGTTCTTCTCTCTGTCTTAGCACATCTCAATATGACACCTACTGTCATAAACTGGTTTGCTTCCTATCTTCGTGGTCGCCAACAAGCGGTTCGTACCGATAAATCAGTTTCCCACTTGCGTGACCTGCTCACTGGCGTTCCGCAGGGTGGTTTACTCTCACCCTTACTGTTCTCTTTATTTATAAATTCTATCACCCTTGGTATTGGCTNAGCTTATTTGTTTTGCCGTCGCTTTGTTTTATTTAATTTTTGTTATACCGCCAAACTAATCTTTCTGCATAACCCAAAGGTAAACTGGATGAGAATGCCTTATGGCATTAAGTTCGCCTAATGTTAATATTTTTGGCATTGAAGTATAAATAAATAAATAAATAAATAAATTTTTATTTCTTTTTCGCTACTGGTGCCAGCTGAGCTCAAATAAGGTAACCCTCATTAAACGATATAAGTACCGCATCCATGAGCGTACTCCGCGTCATTATAATCTGTGGGGATTGACATGGAATCATTATCGTGTTTTCATTGCTCAAACTATATGAATAGCGCGGCGTGCGTTTTTTGCGTCATTGTGCCGGGCCACTTCAGTCAACGCTGCGGTAAGCACGAAAAATGCGTTGACGGGTTACCTACCTTGCCTTTGTTGGCCAAGGAAACATGCCCCAGTACAGCCCAATGGGCGTACAAATGAGATTTGTATTTGGAACGATCGAACGTCCAATTCGATGTTTGAAAAACATTTTTTGTACTTTTTTGAATCGATGACTCTTGAAGCCTTTGTGATGCAACGTCTGTCTATGGATTAGGCGGGTAAGTAAAAAAAAGTTTATTTTTATTGACCAAGATAACGAAATCGTAATAATATTGTGATTGAATTGTAGGTACGAGTGTAGAGAGTTCCGAGAGAAGTTGGTTGAAAATTATATAGGTTTGGCCTCGGTTGTCAATTTTTCAGTACATCTGACTTTTCTAACTTTCCTAAATTAATGTTGCCGCTAAATTGAATCAATTTATGGAGTTTATTTTAGCGGGCTCTACTAACCACAGTGTTTACAGTGTTGCGATGCAATTTAACGACCCAGTTTAACCAACATTTTGCCGTTCTACAAATGGTTAAATAAAATATGATAGTTACCACCGAATAAACATTTTGAAGGACTGTCAACATAATAACGTTTATGAACTTTGATATTAAATAAAAATTTCATTTTAGATATTACTAATTCCGAATCCGACCAAAGAGAACACGCAGTAAACCAATTACGTTAGTTAAATAAACATTAATTAAATGTTTGGAAAATAATACTTAATATTGGCGCGGGAAACAGCATCTATGTTTTCCGCCTGAATGGTCAAAATTAATTGGGTTTTAATTTGAAGGTGCAATGACTAGCAAACTTCAATACAAATCTAAGTATATAATAAGCCTTCGTCGTATTAGCACAGAGAGAGCTCTGAAAAATTCACGATAAAAATTTATATTTTAATGTGCGGACTCGAGTGGTAAGTTTTGTACAGTCGACAAAACAACAGAACATTTTTGGCGCAAATTCGTGCTTATTACTACAACTAAATAAGATGTTTAGGTTGATGTGCCGTCTTTACTGGAGTTAGAGGCTGTCTGGTCTAATCACACTACAATTCCATGTTCCAGACTACCTACAATGTCAGCGGTTGGTGGCTTGAATACCGCAACGGCCAAATATTTTCCTTGAGCGAATTAGGTATAATACTTGTGTTTATTTAATCATAATGGAAGCCCCGAAACAATACCATGCCTGTGCAAATAGTAGTTTTATTCTTCAATTAAATTTTTAAATCAAATATTTATTTGCTTAGATTAGGCGCTATAAAATTAAAACTGTGGTATTACAAATGTAGGAAGATAATACCTATAGTTCAGATTTTTCCTGCATAGAGAAGACGCTTGCAGCAAAATTTCATTTTCTTCTTAAATGCTTTTTACTTAAAACTTGATCCGACTCTAAGAGTTATAAAAACGGTAGGTAATGCGTAGTACACTCATTCCTGACTCACGTTTCGTTCGCGGGAAATTCTTAAAAAAAGCTTCGCGAAGATCTAATTTGAATGGTTTACATTTTTGTAATATCAAGTTCAATAACAGTCTGCCTTTGTCTTCTTTGAGCTGTTTAATGTGAGGCCTTTAGGTCTTGTTTGCCAAATTATATGACATAAAACTATGGAAATGTATAAAAATATATTAAATTAAATTCCGAGTATCGAACTTTATACAAAATTGCATTATAATCAATGTTACCTTACTTTAACTTTAACTGCGAAGTTTTTATTTAATCTAAATATATAAAAGGAGAAACTGACTGACTGACTGACAGATCAACGCACAGCCTAAACGGCTAAACGTAGGCACTTGAAATTTGGAAGGGACGTAGCTTAGGTACCGTAGAGGTGCACTAAGAAAGGAATTCCCGAAATTCCCACGGGAACGGGAATTAGCGGGAAAAACGGGATTCACGCGTACGAAGTCGCGGGCGGCCGCTAGTATCCAATAAAACAGATTGCAAAGTGCAATTTAAATTTAAAATTCGAATTTTATTGCGACGAGCATTCTTTAATTAATAACGGCTTCGGTACTCAAAAAATTCAAAATCAACTTTGTATGGATAATTTTTGTATTATTACTTCATTTTCTTCCATAAACTTTGAATTTTTGATAAATTTCAATATCTAATTACAACGTGTGATATATCATTGGAAAGAAGAAAAGCTGGAGATATTTTTAAGATTATTGGCAATCAATTATCTCCATTAATTTTTGTTTCAATCGAATTCGAAGTAGAATTTTTTATCGTGGTTTGTACTTTTGTTAGACTTTGGCGGCTCGTAACTAGCTATTCAATCATTTTCTGGATCAGAAATTTATTTTATTTGAATAAAGACATATTCGATGTTAATATCAAATAAAAAAACTGTTGAAATCACGCGAGAAAAAAAATTGAAGCAGTTTTTAGGTCAAATTTCGGAAAAATCTGAAAAAAGTATAAAAATTGACATATCTCCTAAACTATAAAACTTTAGCCATAGATAGTAAAGTTCAATAATTAGCAAATGACCTCCTCTATACGCCTATTAGCTATGGCGGGTTCAGTTCCAGTCACCCTGTATAAATTCGCGGAACCCGTGGCAGCATGACAGAACAAACTATTTTCGTTTCAGTTATTTAAAGGTAAATCGTGCTGCAATAGGAACTAAACGAAATACAGTTTGTACAAACCTGTACCTACTCCTAATTGGCAGGTTTCACTTGATTGACACCAGGTGTGATTTTGGTCAAACATTGATATTATGTTCTCATACGAAAAACGGTTTTACCTACTATAAGCAACTTAAATCTCTCCATACATTTCTTGTGTCACACTCAAATAAGCTCCTCCGAAACGGCTTTAAGAATTACTAGCGGCCGCCCGTGACTTCGTGCGCGTGGATCCCGTTTTACCACCTTAGGCGTGGAGTTTCGTAAAATCCTTTCTTAGCCGATGCCTACGACATAACATCTACCTGCATGCCAAATTTCAGCCCGATCCGTCCAGTGGTTTGGACTGTGCGTTGATAGATCACTATGTCAATCAGTCAGTCAGTCAGTCAGTCACCTTTGAGTTATATGTATAATATTTAGATTGTGACATAAGTATTCAATAGGTCTGAGAATAAGACGTAAACTATTTTCCATACCCTTAACTAGGTGCAAAACAACGTAAGGTCAGCTAGAATACAATGAAATAATAAATGTTCATAACTCCGGGGATAAATTACCATTTGTTTACATTAGGATTCAACCTTCAATTTCGGTACGCGAAATACATTGCCGTTTCACCTTGATTGTCCGGCGGACCACAAAACAGGTTAATAGAGCAAAGGGAATTCATGTGTACATAATCCTCTTAAAATTTCACCTTGAACCAATACGAGTATGCGCGGTAGTGGAAATATGTATGGGGATTCCGTATTTCATAAATGTTTCACTGGAAATGCCAAGTTCGGGTATAATATTTGATTTCTTTCTTAAGGTTAAGTAGATTAAGTTTGGGTCATAATTTTTAGTTATGCAATAAATTATTGAGCTTTTTCGCAAATGGATTAGATTTAGGTACTATTAAGTATTAAATAAGATTTAAAACTTTTGCCTAATTTAATCTAGTTTACTCGTTTCAGAGTAATAAAATTGACTGTTTTTTTTTACGTTAACGTGTCGTTGAATTCAGGCTTACAAATAAATACGTAAGTGACCGCCGCATCGTTTGATGTTACTCGTAGATAACTGTCTCGCGGTACTCACTTTTTACCGACCTCTTTATACTTACACTGGAAAACAACAGAGCAAGCGACGTTACCAACTTTTTTGCTAATTTTAAAATAACAATTCAATAAAACTAAACCAACAACGCTTTGACTTCATCAATCAGTTTTATTGTTATGAAATCACTAGCAAACATGCACAATTTTCGTTGAAAAATAAACCCTGTTATAGGATATTGTGATTGCGCCATTCCACAACAATATTTTTTGTTTGTGTTAACATGTTTGCCAATTTTATTTGTCTAGTCCGCCTGTTATTTTAACTTTATAAAAAGCTTTTAGGCTTTGGAATGTACATAGTTGGTATATTGGCAACAGTGTGAACAAATTGAAAGTGGGGCAAATTGAAAGGCAGTTTGCGAGTTGAAGATAAATATTGTACTGGTATACATTTACAAACTAAAGATACCGAAGGACGCGATAACCTTCAGCTATTGATTATTTACTTTTCTGGCATTCCGCCAGCAAAGTTTTTTTATGTTAAATATTAACTTACAACTTTCAATTAATATTAAAATTCCTGACCTATGTCGCAAAAATGTTTTTCATGAGTAATAGATAGGGACTAGAGCGTTCCTATTTTTACAAATATTAGGTACTACTACTTTCTGTTTGAGGCAGGTCCTGTTTTCAAGTGGGCAGAATGCCAACGTAGTCGTCAATAAAGTATATTACAAGCTTTTGCCCGCGGCTTCACCCGCGTGAAATTTCGTTGTCACAGATCGTCATAAATTATAGCCTATATGTTATTCTGGGTTATAAACAATAATACTGTAAAGTTTCATCAAAATCCGTTCAGTAGTTTTTACGTGAAAGAGTAACAAACATCCAGACATCCAAACTTTCGAATTTATAATATTAGTAGGATTAGTAGGAATAGGATATTCCCATGAAGGTACGGGAGGGAAAGGTTGGCAAAAGGCGCTTCTTTATTTAGCCCCTCAATGTACTTACTTTACTGTTTGCCTTATCCATGTGAGTTAGATTCAGCACTTATTTTATTACGAGTAACTAGAGAGATAGTCCAAGTAAAAAGCCAAGTACCTTTCAAGTAAGATGTTGATCTGTATTTTCCATTTTCCCTTTTAAGTTTCATATATCTTAATCACGTTGCACCTAAAACTGACGAGTAAAGTTAAATATGATTCTGACAATTATTTTGAATTGAAATAAGTAAGGCATATTGGGATTTAATGATTGATGCGCGACTTTATCTTCAAGCAGACTTTTTACAGCATCGGTGTGACTTTTCCCTTATCAGTGAATTATAAATTGAAATTAATTTGAAATATCTAACGGACCTAACAAACAGGTTACCTTCGTCAAAATTTTTGGTGGCAAGAAAAATAATTGAAGATTGAATTTTTTCAATACTAAATTTCTGGCTGACTGACAGCGTTTTTGCATACCAATAAAGAGGGGTATTTAGACCAGGTGGAATTTCATTTGGCCCCCGTGTGGGAGGGGCGAGATCTCCGTCAATAAAGGCTGTGTACCACACGTGCCTCCGATACGGAAAATTCCGACTGTTCCTTTGACCCAGCCGATAATCAGCTTTCCAAGTTGGGAAGAAGGTAGCTTTTTCCGTGGGAAGGGTAGAATCTTATGCGGAAAGGGACCCGTTTTCCCCCATCGTAAACACAGGGTTGTATTTTGTTGTAGATCAGAGTAGTGCAGAAGAGGCAGATGTTGTCGGAAAAACAAAAATAAAATAGATAACTTAATGTTAAATTAATACAAATGAAGAGTACCTACATTGAAAACTACACTTAATAAGGTACTGGGATGTAAAGTACTATCTCAATGAAAGAAGCGTTCATTGGTTTACCAAAATATCAACTGGTAAAAAGATTTGTTTTTAGCTAAGGCTGAAGTTAATGAAAAAATGTAAGCCTTAGATATTCCCCAGCATCTAAACATCTTGCATGTCCCACGCAATAAATGCGAGACTTCATTTAAAAGTTCTGCACGTCCTACTTCGAGGACGACCTTCCAAAGGCCACGTTTTAGTAGGCATAATTATCTTATTCTGACCTCTACTGCTCTTTGCGGAGGCTAAACGACGCGATCGCTGGAGCACGGCTTAGAGACGGCTTGCGGCGCCAATGCACGTTATTTTTTTAAATATAAATCTTAATGAAACTGCGGGCATGACGCTAAAGCCGCGGCTGATGCCGGGATTAACGCGATAATATTGAGGATCTGGGGATATCGTAAACTAAAGCCATTTATGTTCTGTTTTAGAGACTTTAGGGGCATTTTTCATAAACTGCCCATGAGGCAAAGATTGTAAGACAACGGTTTGCTGAACTTTTCTGTGCCTCACTATCGCTTGGGATAACAGTAATTATTAAACTGTGGAATGACATAAAGCTCGACTTGAGCGTGCCATTAAGCGAACGAACGGTATGTCAAAATTAAACGATTATGCACTTGATAGTACGAGTAAGGATGCAGCCCAAGGAAATTGGGCTTAGTGTTTAGCTACTCACTTACGTAGTGGAAGCAAGTGAAGCTCTACCTACCTGTCTAGTAAGCTTTGGGAAATGAAAGTGATGTCATTTAAAATTCAGTAAATTTTTTTAGTCCTATCTGTTATGTATAACCAAAAAAGTAAGTGACCTAAGTTAAACTGTTTTATATCTCATAGCACTGCCACAGATAATATAATGCACTGCGTATTGACAGTGTTCGATATAATATTTCCACAATGTAAAATTTCAAAATACTTTCCAACAGCTTGCCTCGCGGCCTTCCTCGCAAAGGCAGCCCCAACGAATCTCCGTAAATATGTCTGGGGCACGCGTTGCCTACAGCGCAGTCTCTTTTATTGGAAATTCTCCCAGTTTTCTCGGAATCCTCGAGTTATGTGGCACACATACTTGGGTTGAACTATCACAAACAAACTAATAAAGTTGGTTCCTTAACCTAAATATACTTTAATGTTTAAGTTTGCATTGCAGCCGGAGTTTAAAGTTTGGTAATGAACAGTGCTTTTAATCCAGGAACTTTTTATTGAACCTACCGTTACTTCGTAGTAAGCTTCACCATATTTATTTTAGAATTAGCTGTTATTCAAATTCAGTCATAACATTGATTTTACATATGTTTAAGTATTTCTCTCTATCTACCTTACAAACGCACATGGAGGATCCAACATGATAAAATAGGTGTGTATGAATATTGGCGTCAGGAAATATTTGACGACGTGAATAATGCTCTTTCCAAAGTATTAGACTGGTTTACAACTAATAATTTGCTATTAAACGCAAAAAAAAACAAATGTTTAAAATTCACTATGCCTAATGTCAAACAAGTTAATACTAATATTACAGTAAATAATGAACGCATTGAACTGATAAACTCTACTGTCTTTCTAGGTATTACCCTAGACTGTAAATTACAATGGGGCCCCCATATTGCTGCCTTGGCGGGAAGACTTAGTTCAGCTGCCTTTGCGGTGAGAAAGATCAGAAACTTGACTGATGTTGAAACAGCAAGGCTTGTATATTTTAGTTATTTTCATAGTATTATGTCTTATGGTCTTTTACTGTGGGGCTCAGCAGCAGACATAGAATCAATTTTCATTTTACAGAAAAGAGCTGTTCGGGCAATATACGGTCTTAAACCACGTGACTCGCTTAGAGAAGTTTTTAAAGAAATCAATATATTGACTGTGGCTTCGCAATACATATTTGATAACATTATGTATGTCCGTAAACATATACATTTATTTACTAAGAAAAGTGACGTCCACTCATTTAACACGAGACATAAGAATAAACTTGCTGTTCCATCATTTAGGTTGCATAAGATAGGTAATTCATTCTTGGGGAAATGTATTACCATATTTAACAAAATACCACACAACCTTGTCGAATTGCCAATAAACAAATTTAAGATACATATAAAAAATACCCTTATGTCCAAAGGGTACTACAAGGTTCGAGACTATATTGATGACAAGGATGCGTGGTCAGTTCAGTCTGCACATATTTGATGTACTTAAATTTGACTATTCTTACCGTTAGATAATTCCTGGCAATAAGTGGTGACTGAGTTTGTTCCGGCGTTTCTTCTCAGCACTTGCCATATGTTTGTCTCGAAGCGCTGGTAGGGCCCAAAAGATAAGGAGACATGTAAAGTGCCCCATAAGGGCTACCTTTTTCTTTTTTTATTATTTTCTATTGACGTTCATAAGTGCCACTTGTGGTCTAAACTGAATAAATATTTTTGATTTTGATTTTTGATTTTGATTGTATCCATATTGCTGGACACTGCACATTATAACAATCTAAAACAATCTTGCAAATAAAACCGATTAAAAAAACAGAGCAAATAAAATCAGATAGGATAAGCAGTCGGTAAGCGAACGATTTAAGCCCCAGTCCTTAAATTCTCTAAGCCCAGTCTAATGGGCAGCTAAATGTTTTTAACTGAAAATTCAGGTTTATTATTAAGGGAACATTGAATACCTACCGTAGTTGTGAGTAGGTACTTATTAAAATTAAGTATAGTGCTGCTGCAACCAACGTTTTACAACTTAAAATTCCCAGTTCTGTGGTTAGTAAAGTTCTCATGGAATAAAGTAATAAATCTAAATGAAGGCATTATCAACAAACAGCGCCGGCAGACGAATGCCACCTAAACCCCAGGATTACAGAGGGAATATTGAAAAGCCAAGATTACTCGCCACGTGCTGAGGCGACGTCGATTTTTGAGGTCGCCGCGACATTTATGTGTTTATTTTATTGATGGTTTGCAATTATGATTATTTATTTAAAGGGCTGGTTTTAATATAGTTTGTATCATTTGAAACTTGATTTTCCAAAAAAATATGTACGCAAAAGATAGTAAGAGGAGGCAGATATTTAAAACAATAACATGCCGCTCTACCAGCTTCCATTGGTTTTTGTAGACTCATATTTTTCATTATTTTTTCGACTTGAGTAAGGACTTAGCGCTTTGTATTCTTTTATTAACTTACAGGGCCTGCATCCATCATATACACCATCACGCTATAGATCAGGTGAGATTTCAGCCAAATACCTACCTGATTTATTCTGCATGAAAAGAAATAGTTTAGTTAGTTCTGGTTTCGCACCTATCACTGGCTCTATTTCATACCAGCTAATGTCAATACTGTCAAACAGCCGACACACGACCGCGCGCACTCGCGCGCACGCTAAGCCGAGCGAAAGTCAGCTCGCTCGGAAACATTTAATCGTCGTGTGATGGTCGGCCCGGGCCTCCCCGCTTTTTATCCACTAATCCGAGGGGAACTGCGGGGCTATTCCGAAACGCTGTTTACGTAGTTTCGACTCTATCTTTCATCGTCACTCATGCTGGCATGGAGAGGGATGGCAACACTTGTAACTTCGGATCACGTTTTTCGGAGTAACCCCACTGATGCCCGCCCGATGGTTTTTTGTTTAACATTTTAATGTCGCGTTAAATACAAGCTAGCAAGGGTGGGACTGTTTGGCAAATTGTAACGGCTAGCTTTAGAAGTCAGGGTATTCATCAAGATAGTGTTTCAAAGTTCGGCTAAGTATGTTATTTTGATATCCCTAGACTCATTCACCTAAGTAGTAAGTAATTATCTTACATTACCGACCTACTTAGATAAAAAGTCTAGACAATTCTATTATGTCTCAATTTATCTCAAAAGATCTGTTAAGTTTGCTTCTGCAGTGTTTGAGCACTTGGAAAAATTTTCTGAGTGTTAAAAACGCAAAAATGACAACGGAAGACATAATTTTTTCACAATTTCCATTTAATAATTCTGCGTTAAAATAAAATCTAACGGCCAATATCATTGCCGCGGTTCCGATTCAAAGTCAACAAAACCTTCTCCATCAAACTTAAATAGCATTAAACAGGAATCACAATAATCATAACGGAGTCAAAATTGTATTATCATCAAAGTCGAAACATCCAGCCGAGTCAGAACTTAATGCAGGATTCTGAACTTTACTGGCTTTACAATAACGCTTAGAAGCTCTCTTGCGTGTAATATTGCAGAGGGTTTAAGGGGATTTTCACAATATCTCTTGTTTTATTCAATTACAAGTTCGTACGTTCGTTCGTTTCAGCCGAATGACGTCCACTGCTGGACATAGGCCTCCCCCAAGGAATTCCACAAAGACCAGTCCTGCGCCGCCCGCATACAGGCACCTCCCGTAACCTTCGCCAGATCGTCGGTCCACCTAGTGCAATTAAATGTGCAGTTAGTGTTTTAGTTACGTAATTTAGTTTAAGTTTCATAAGCGGGGAACTATAAAAATGGTTTGGTTTCTGTGTTCCATTAGCTTGGTGAATTGAGTTTACATAGATTGTTGCAGATCGAATCCTGCTGGTGGCCAACACTAGAGTAGTCAAAGACCTATTATAGTAAAAATTCAAACCGTTACTATGTCTATTCATACCATTTTTCCGTTACTATATGTATAAAGCTTTTCTAATTGTATTAACCAAAACAAACACAAAATATCATTGATTTTGCAACAGTAAAGGCAAATAGTTTTCCAGCTCAAGCCGGATGCGCACCATTGTTAACTTTGTGTCAACCTACATCAATTATTGGATGCGTTGGTAATCCGGGAAAACAACAACAGGGTTATTTACGAAAATCATTAATCAACTAGCAGAGAATATTTGCGGTGCTTCTGATAAGCATTTCACATCTGTATGTGCAATCAGAAAATAATTTCAGAGTCAAATGCAGAAATTCAAATGCGGTAATGCGGTTGCATTATGAAATTCTTAACGTGCATGAATGAACTCAATCGTATTGTCAAAATTGATGATCCGATAAATTCAGGCACTCTATAAAATCTAGAGATTAATATTTTTACCGTACAATGAACTCTTCGAAAACGCAGCGTGGGACCTCCACCCACAAGGTGGACCGACGACATCATAAAGGTAGCAGGAAAGCGCTGGACGCAGGCCGCTACCAACCGGGTAACGTGGAAAGAATTGGGGGAGGCCTATGTTCAGCAGTGGACGTCCTATGGCTGAGATGAAACTCTTCAATCAGTTTCAGTTGTTACTAAATCTTCAAACTCATCATTGTTTGAGAGATAAAAAAAATTGAGAAACTCAACCAGAATCTGAGTACCCTCACCAACCGCCACGCAACAAGAATGTTTATGAAACGTCATTCAAACTATTTTGAAATCCAACATCCAACTGAAATCAAATTAAAACAAAGGACGTTCAACATTCCGTATTTCGAATTAAACCGGTAAACGAGGCGAGGCAGGCTAATTGAGTGTCATAAAGTGACAATGAATAGGTGTAAACCGATGGTGACCCCGCAATAGGCACCCGAGGGGTGGCGGGCATATTTGCAGCATCCGCGCCTATTAATTGTTTTATTTTGCACCCCCATCCGAGTGATGCTAAGCATCGGTTGCTTCGTTTTTCAGAATGTGTTATGAATTTGCGTTAAGATTTGCAAATAAAAAAAGTTTGTTTTTATCCAGACCTTTGTTTACGACGTTTTCATTTGCGCATTGAGCTCCAATTGCATTCCAATTTAAAAGAAATGGCATTTAAATCTTCGTAGGATGTGTTGTATGTACTTAGTAGTTTCTCCGAAGTTTTGTAAGAATATTAGTGAAAGAATTATAACTCTACATTACACATTACCACAGTAAAATCATATCAGGTTTTGTGAAAGATGTTCTTTACATTTTTTAATAGCTACACCAAAGTAGACACCAACTCTATTAATAGCTTAAAATATTTCAGCTCATCACTTCCCCTCGGGAAATGGGTCAAATCCTTCTTTTAAGACTAGATCTCACATAGAGAAGGTGAAAGTAAATAGTCCTTCAAATAGTACTGACCCAATTCTAAAAGTCTGATGTACTTTCAGGCGACAAAGGGTACTCTTTTGCAGAAAATGAAACAGTTTTAGAGTTTCTGCGGTGAGCCGGATTCCAACTAAACGTAGCCTCAGTCGAAGGTCACTGCTACATGCGTTCAAACATGAGTTTGAAATTGTAAAATATTTAGTTGGGAGAGCAAAATTAAATTCAATAGCGATTTACGAATCTATTACGAGGTCGAAGATTTGAGATGCTTAATAACCTAACTTTTACCCTACTATAACGATTTAACCGGTGTATTTTGTATGGAGTTTCCCAGATTTGAGACGTTTGTCGAAGTAATAGAAGAAAGAATAAAGAAGAAAGAATAAAGAAGAAAGTAGGATAGTGCAACTCAGCCTGAGAGTCCCAGCTATTTTTTATTTTCCCAGATATTTAAATATGGGTATAATCACAATGATACATCCCTAACAAAGACGTTACATCTATAAAATAGTATGTTTTTATCAGCCACCTTGCGTGTTAAATAAAACGATGGATCCAGTGAAGCTTGTATCTCTTCAGCCAATCGCTTTGTTTAACTTTGCGAACATTTTACTCCGGAACCGATCACTGTCAACGGCGTTGCTCTCATGATTGTTCAAGAGATTTATCTCGTTCAAATATTGCAGAGAAGAAAACTTTAAAAGATAGAAAACTTGTTTACTTTGCTTTTTTCTGAAATCAAAAGCTTTGGGGGCACGTGTATATCGCCTGATAAATGTTTATCATCTGAAAACACCATCTGCATCGATAAGTTGCCAGTATCGATTGCGTATAATCGCAACACTCGCGTCGTGAGTGCTACATTCAGGGATTTAACACGCCGCGCTGCCTGTAGAGTGGAGTGCACGGCAAGGCAACGCATGAGCGACATTTAAGTATTTCAATTGAATTTTAACTTTACTGGTAAAAGAAAGAAAAAAATTATGAATCATTTTGACTATTTTTAATTTGCATTTAAAAACATATTACAAGAACCAACTGGGTTATACAAAATAACCTTTTGTCTTGTGTTTCCTGAAGAACATCTAATACTTGCAAACGGCGCGGCGTCTTCCAATACTCCTCGAGACTTCTACTTGAGACTAGCAATTGAATTCATTCGATTGAATCTTGGAAAGTTAGAAGACACTTGGCTACATTAATTATAGTTAGGACAACTAATTAGTTATGTTACGACCTCACATCTAGGAACTAATTAATGATTCTAGAGGAGTCGGGAAATTGAATAGATTCTAGTGATTTTAGACTTTAGTTGGTAGAATTCATAAAACGTGCTAATAATTGTGTCTAATTAACTCACACGTAGTGTATAGGTTTGTTTGTAATTTGAGGCTCTACCTCTGCTCAGTAGGCTACGTTAGTATTTTGATTAAATATTGTTGGTAACCCGAGCGAGCAATGCGAGCAAGCAGTGACTGGTAAAGCGCCAACGTCAAATCTAATTACAAAAGCGAGTAAACAAGCGAATTTTTCATACAATTTTTTGCTGAAAGTAAACTAAATTTTTAACGGCAGCGACTAATAGTCTTAACAACTACTTGATTGGCTAACTAGTCGAGGAGTTGACGAGACTTATTAATATTATATACAGGATGTTAGGTAAATGGGTAAATCGGATTTTATAATATTTATTTTGTATGAAAATTAAAAAAAATAAAATGAGGATATCAAATTTCTGACTTCACCATCATATTTATATGCCCATGTTAACATGGGCTAGTGTCGGCTCATACCCATTTACCAAACACCCTGTATAGAGCCAGTTTATTAAGTTGCACCTTTCAAATAATCTGTATCTGTAGTGTGCAAATATAGCTTTTTTACAGGATTTGATTTTAGAGCATAGGAGAAAAAAATGCGTTACGTAACTGCAAAAGCAATACTTGTCTTCTTGGACAATTATTTTGATTCAAGTCTGTAAATCCAGTAATAATATAGGTACAAGTAGAAAACTACCACACAACGACCATAGCTGGGCACCGTTAATCAAATAGTTAACTTCGTTAATCGTTAAGCCGTTACTAAAAAAATTTACTTCGTTAAACGTTAAAACGTTACATTTCGGAAGATTTAACGCAAGTTAACGTTAATCGTTAATCCGTTAACACGTGATAATAAAACGAAAAAAAATATTGTTCAAATAATTTCGAAAGCTTGTATCGCGCATGGAATTTCTTCCTCTTTTATGTTTGCGCCACAAGATTTCGAAATTATTTGAAAGTTGCATAAGTACAATTATTTTTTTCGTTTTAGTACAACTGCATTTCAGAATAAAAGCTTGTTTAAAAAAAAGTTTTTTTTATTATAATTTTATTACGAGTACTTATACTTTTTAGTTGTATCTCAATCTCAGAGCCTTGGTACAATTACAATACAATTTAGCACCAAAGTGCTCGAAAAGACAATCCAACAAACTCGATAAGTTTCCATCGTTTCGTTTAGGAATTCCTATGGCTACCTCCTGACTCCATCATCAGGACCCTGGACATCATCTATTACTAAAGTGCTCAAAAAGACAAATCGAAGGAACCCAAATTCGATGCGATTCCGCCGTTTCATTTAGGAGTTTCTATGGCCACCTCCTGACTCCATCATCAGACCAGCTCAATGGTACCATAACATTGCATTGTCATCGTACTTACATAAGTATACTTTCAGCTCAATCGGTTGAACTGGTCTTAATTCAGTTGTAAATAAATAAAAAAATTAATTGCATTTTTTATATCGTTGCGTTGGTGATCTGGTTACAAAAACTATTGTTTTGGGTTCTGGAAGTTCTGGAAGCCTAAACGTTTTTGTCAGAACGAGTTTTTCAGAGTGCCTGCTGTATCTTTTTGGTAAATATTAGGTACTGGATTAACGATTAACGGACTTAGGATAATTTAACGGAAGTTAACGAGTCCGTTAACATTTTTTAAAGTTAACCTAAAAGTTAATCCGTTAATAGAAATGCTAACTTCGTTAATTAACGATTAACGGATTAACGAGTTAATGCCCAGCTATGACAACGACATAAAAAGCTAATAAAAAATGCATTCTGATGTGCTGTGAACTGTGTATTAGAGCATAAACGGCATACTTCTAGGAAACCAAATGAATAATTCCATTCGTCCAAGCTAATTCCATGCTTCAAAAAGTTTATTCGTCGTATAGAGCTACTGCTAATGAATTTATTGTCCTTCATGTCCTCCCAATATTTTCTTCAAGTTGAAAAAGATTGTATTTTTTTTTTGCTTGCAGATGAATGAACACTATCCCATTACTACTTGACTAATTATATCATGCACATTGTATACAGATAATTTGCACTATGTCCTACCAATTACAGCGTACACTCTGTGTACACAGACAATAACTGTACCAGTCAATTTTCAGCAGAAAAAGATGCACACTGTGCATACTCGTATAGACAATGTGATTGAACCTGGCAATTTTCCATGCAGAAAAAGATCGGAACATGAGCACTAAATCCTACCAATTTTCAGCATGTACAGTGTATACAGACAAGGACTGAATCAGACGTTTTTTATTTTTTTCAAATAAAAAAAGTTGCGGTTTATGTCTCATATCATGTGAATACCATATCCCTCCAATCCCACCAATTAAAGCATGATGCCCACTGTGCTTATAGACAATGTGACTGAACCTGACAATTTTTCATGCAGAAAAAGACTGGGGCTTGAGCACAATGAGCACTACACCCTACCAATTACAGCATGCACAGTGTGTACACAGACAATGACTGGACCTGGCGATCGCGGCACGCTGGGCATCACGTGCGCGCCCACTGGGCCGGAAGTGGCGTATCTCAAGCGTGCTCCTCGAGGCAGCAGCCAGCAACATTCATACGCTGTATACAGGGTGCACATCTTGTATAAATCAATACAGAAACTATGATGAACGAAAAAAGAGTTCTTTTGATAGTCTTGACAATATTATTATTACATTACAAAGAAAATGATATTCTTTTTAGTATGTAAAGCCCTTTTCAGGGCACGAGGCTACAGGAAGCTTATATTAGGACTTTTATAACTGTAAGCTCCATAGCAATGAGTACATTCTTCGTAGGTGTAATAAAAACGTTATAAGAAAAGTTTAGATATTGCACTCCGTACCTGCTCCGTGTACATTAATGTACTTTATAGGTTTATCATCATCATCATCATTTCAGCCACAGGACGTCCACTGCTGAACATAGGCCTCCCCCAATGCTTTCCATGTTGATCGATTGGTAGCGGCCTGCGTCCAGCGCTTCCCTGCTACCTTTACGATGTCGTCGGTCCACCTTGTAGGTGGACGTCCCACGCTGCTTTATAGGTTGTTTCATGAAAAACGTAGAGTCTATATAATGTGCCAATTGAAAAAAAAAATACCGAGAGTCAGTAACTTGGGTTCATTTCGATTTCAATACGTGTTCTAATAGGGTTTTCCCCCTTAGGGTTGAATTTTGCAAAATCCTGTCTTAGTGAGCGGAGCGAACTTTCTAAAAGGAACGCCCATAAAAAAAATTGAGATTCTTAGCATTTTAGTTCTTGAGATTCCGTGATGAGTGAGTCAGTTACCTTTCGCTTTTATATGGATAGATTTCGAGGAAATTCACAAACTGTTCTATTTTATTGTCAGCCTGTATACAGTCGATATTACACAATATCTCAGCAAAACAATTTCCATATTATTACGTTATTAATCAATCTCTATCGTAGTCAGAGAGAGATGGAAAGACCCAATTTGTAGAGCAATTCAACGCTCTACCAAAGAGATTCCAACTGTACACGATGAGATGTAATTTTATATTTACGCATAATATTTCATAACTTAATTGCCTTCTTTCATATTTTCTCATTCAATTCCGAATTTTGTGATCAAAATTTGTACATTTTTCTCCAGATAAGTTTTCTTCCAAGAAATATCGTTTACATTTTTTTAATTTTAACATTTTATTTTCTACATTTTGCGTTAAAGCTCGCAAAAGCTGGAAAAAGTCTATGTTAAAATTACAATATGCTTTCAACAAATTTACTTCTAAAGTGGATTTTATAATATAACAGAGATAAAAGCATAAAAGGAGAAAAAAATAAATTCAGTGCTGAAAAATAACGTGAAGTAAATGAAGGGCAGTGTTTTTATGTCAAGATAATTATTAAACTTTCGGGTGAATAAGTCAACTATATTCAACAATTACAATTATTATAAACAATACGGTCCGGTAATTTGCACAAAAGCATATCAGACCATCATCTTAAAATATTCAGTACCTAAACCTCTTTCAGTTTTCATTTTAATGTTAGTTTTTCCCGCCAATTTAGCCTCGTTGAATGCCTGCTCACTAATAATAATTCTTTAGCACTAGAAGAGGGCAATTTCAGTTCAACAAAAAAATATTGAAATTGAGAATAGTACTCGTATTTTGCCACCATGCAACCAACTAAAGGCGTCAGTAACGATGTACATTGCCTTGTCGAATATGTCTTTTTTGTTATGGGTCAAAGTTGCTAAAGTAACCCGCATCTACGGTAAGTAAAGGTTGGAAGATGCTATTTTGCTATAAAATGAAGACAAGTTACATCTAATAAAGTGATATTCTTGTGAAGTTTTAGTATATTATTATGCTTCCAAAGTGCTCCTGTATAATCCCGGTTCCGAGAACTTTAGTGCACTACACGAATTAGCTGACAATCGATGTTTAGGGTGACCACGTTTCCAAAATTGCTTTTAAGATTAAACTACTAGAAAAGATTAAAATTGTAAAAGATGTTTTTATTAAGTACTTATTAGTTTTCAAACTAGACCAAAAATCTAATAGATAATCTGGTAACACTAAAGCTGTTAATATACAACGAAACACTTTGATTATTGTTAAAATTATTTTACTTATACTTATGTGAATATATTTTCATAAAACCAATGTTGCTTTACTTTGAAATTAAAAGCGCGGATAACTAAATATACATATATAACTCAAAGGTGACACTGACTGACTGATTGACATAGTGATCTATCAACGCACAGCCCAAACGCCTGGACGGATCGGGGATCCACGCGTACGAATTCGCGGGCGGCCGCTAGTTTTGTATAAATCAACAGTTTGATTCCAAAATAAAGTAGATACAAAATTCCAAAAATATTATATTAAATTCAAAAAATCCGACGATATTCGGTTTCATAGTCGCTCTACTTGCATCGCTTTCAAGATTATTGCAACAGCAATACCTACGTAATACTACGTAGTCTAACCAAGTAGAAGGAGTCTTTCTTAAATATAGACTTTATTGCTGGAAAGCACTTAGATTCTTTAACAAGTTATCGGAAAACAAGTAAGTACCTACATAGAAATATCGTTTTATCAATTTTATTGCGATTGATTTGAATGGTAGGTACCTTTCATCGTAAAAATGAAGTTTGCAAAAATATTATCACTTCTGTTAAGCTTCGCAAATTATTTGACTTTGGCAAATGGCAAAACATTCCTATGACCGATCATTTGCGTATTTATCTTTATAAAATTTCCTCTCACGCCAACAAAAGATTAATGTTAATTCCCAGTACCTGTTTGACGTCCAAATCTCTTTGTGTTCACTAGTCCCAGTGCAAACAGCCCTGGGCGGTTCCCCCGGTGATATGGTGGATTTTATTATTAGGGCATTATACGGAGCCCCGCGGTGCGCCCCTAGCGGGCCCGCGCCGCGCTAACACTTTCGCACATTCTGCACTGAGGGTAGGTTTATTGAAAATTCGACCTACATGTCTTTCTTCGCAATATTAAGTCTAGTGACTCTTTAAACATATAGCTTAAGAATATCTTTCGATAAAACAAGCAATATTAAATGGAAATTTGTTTACAGAAGCCATAGTTTAACACTTGATCGGTGAGGTACGCCAAAGTTATTCGCGATTGTGGCTGGCACGTGCCTAATATTTTGGCCAAAATCTCTGGCTACATCAATTCAAATAATCGCCAACACTCAACCGACATGCTAGGAGAGTCGGTGAGGTTTAGAGTGCCTATGTAAATACTGTACCTACTGCTATACTGTACCTACTTATTTTAGAAACTATTATGTTGTTGGGTACTAAAAAGAAACTAAGTATGTAACTATGTATTGAGAACTATTTAACGATGTCTCTAAGCTAGTGATAGTTTTCTATAGACTTTAGTCAGTCAATGGAAAGTTATAAGATGGGACTCTTCTTATTTAGGGATGAGAACGTGAAGTCGCGCGAAAACTCTGCTCTACTTTACAAGGCTAAAAATACTTTAAAGGTTCTAGAAACAGCAGACTTCTCTTCTATCAGATAAGATTGGGATTAATTCCCATAGCTCTATGGGGCTCTCACAGACAATATCGTGTTTGCAGTGCCATCGTAGCCCAATCTCGCCAACTGGCCGGCGAGCACAGCGGGCGGCGCGATGCCCCTGCTCGGTATTAGTTTCGAGATTACGTCCGATGTTTGTTGATTTGATTTGATTTTATATTTAACGCAGCATTAACTGATTCCTATATAAGTATTCAAATGCAGTAGCGTATGTATGCTGATTGTCGGTTAAGGACAAAATCATAACGCAAATGAAGTAGGCGTTAATACATCCCTATTATGACCACTGACACGGTTGTTGAAATTGATACATACTTAAAATCTTTATCCATCCGTCTTACTTAGTTGTTTTTTTGTAAAAAAAAAGCTCCTAAATTATGTCGCTCTAATTTGCATACTGTAATACTAATCTTCATACTTATTTTCATGTGCCCAATATGAACCCCTTAATTCTACCCTGTCACAAAATCCGTTCTTAGTTCGTTACCAAACATCAGCCTCATAGGTCAGTCAAGATAGATTTTTAAGTCAAATAATAATTTCCGAAATTGTATTTAATGGCGACTGTGCTTCTATGATGAAATATTGATTAATTGCAAAAGTAAAAGCAATTTAAAAAACAAACAAGAAGTGTTACTAATGGCTTTGTACGCAGGACACCGGCGCAATATTGGCATAGCTGCTCCAATCAGCTAAAGGGTCTTATTCTGGGGTTCCTCCATTTGTAATAATGAATAATACATATTAACACGATTACACGACGCTTCAAGTTCCTCGTGCTTCCAAGAATACATATACCTAAAGCCCAAATAGTAGGTACAATAAATTTTCTTTGTTATGTAACAAGGATTGATGAAACACTGTTGGATTAAATAGTGCCCTTTAGTACCTTCCTCTCTTTCCGTGTAGAAAGGAAAATATGTATAATGCTCAGGAAAATCTGCTAGTAACTCATTTTATCGTACAAATCAAATCGTTTACCTTACCTTTTTTAACCTTTACCCTTTCTTTATGCAATCTAAACCAAGCGTCTCGCGTCGATCTAATTCAAATTCTGTTCTAACTGGTAGCGCTCGATAAAAGTCGAATGCTTTGCGAATCAGGTGCATTACGGAGACATTATATTTCGTCACCGTTGTCCACCATCAAAGGAGGCTTAAATTAAATTATGCACTCAGACAACGTACATACGTACATAACACACTCTCTAATATTCCATACAAATAAAATAGTCCAGTCAATAAAGCATTATAGATGGAAAACTGTAGAACACAATTTCTGACTTCAGGACTTTATTTAGACTAGTTAGGAGGTGAACATAGCAAAAGTCCCCGCCCTTAGCCCTTGAGCCGGCGGGGAGAGGGGGGTTTAAAGGTGCCACTTTTCGGTATTTCGCTTAATCCTCGGAAACTATGCGTCCTAGTGACATGACTACTATGAACCAAAAAAAGCATATTCAATTTGCTACAGGTGAGATGGACAAGTTTTTCTATAAATTGTATAGTTTTCGCGGCATCTGCTCTAGAAGGTCTGTAATATTGGAAATTTTATTTTTGTCTTACATGTTTCCATCAGGAGAAAATCGACTAAATCAACATTGAGCTAATATTCTAGACATGCGGGTGCATGTTAAGCCTAGTTCCAGGGAGGGGACTGCACCGTGCGTATATTTAGACGAACCAATTGGATCCACTTTTGACTCCTCATCACTCAAAAAGTACTGTGCATTAACACTTCAAATTTGGCTCATGTATTGAGACTTGCAAGATATACATCAGTTTCAAATTTCATAAATATGCCTCAAACGGTTCTTTAGATATTGACGTCCAAAAATCTACATCTCTGACCTGTAGACCAAATTCTAACCACTTCCAAATGACCTCGAAGGTTCAAATTTGGCATCCAGAAAGGTAGTTATGTAAATACAAAGGAACAAATAAAAAACCAGTAAATTTTAACATTTCACATGTGATAGATAGATTTTAGTGCTCTAAATATCGATTTTTGAACGTCAATACCTAAATAACCGTTTGAGGTATATTTATGAAATTTGAAGCTGATGTCTATCTTGGAAGTCTCAATACATGAGCCAAATTTGAAGTGTTAATGCACAGCAGTTTTTGAATGATGAGGAGTCAAAAGTGGCTCTAATTGGTTCGTCTAAATATACGCACGGTGCAGTCCCCTCCCTGGAACTAGGCTTAACATGCTCCCGCATGTCTAGAATATTAGCTCAATGTTGATTTAGTCGATTTTCTCCTGATGGAAACATGTAAGACAAAAATAAAATTTCCAATATTACAGACCTTCTAGAGCAGATGCCGCAAAAACTATACAAGATATAGAAAAACTTGACGGTCTCACCTGTAGCAAATTGAATAAGCTTTTTTTGGTTTATAGTAGTCATGTCACTAGGACGCATAGTTTCCGAGGATTAAGCGAAAAACCGAAAAGTGGTACCTTTAAACCCCCCTCTCCCCGCCGGCTCAAGGGCTAAGGGCGGGGACTTTTGCTATGTTCACCACCTAACTAGGCTAAAGAAAGTCCCGAGGTCAGAAATTGTGTTCCACGGATTTCTCTCTACACCGTCGTTAAGGCATTCATTGACTGGACTAAAATAACAGGTAGGTAGCTTATAAAATACGACAGTGGCAAAACAGCCATACTTATGGCTGATGTTTTGTTACTTCCAAATCCCTTTAAAAAACCTTTTAATAACTATATGATCTTTTAAGAGATAATTACCTACATATATCTTAAAGCGCGTGATTGAAGTAAATACATAGTGCAACCTTTTTAAACCCTTTCTTTCTTTTTTTTTTCTGCGTATGTTATATTGTCCGGAACGGCCATGGTACGTTCAACAAATGTATAAATAATTATTATTGTTCTAAAACTTTGTAAATAAAAACTTTAAGTGGGTTTTGTCGAACTATCCATTAATACTTTGCATTTATTGCAAAACACTATCTTTTATTGCGTCTAGCCAACAAAGACTAGTTAAATGACTTTAGAATCTCTCTCTAGATAACCATAGACTTATTTAATAAAATGCCACAAAACTACACGAACGCAAACAAACTAGAACAATCGCAGCACAGTAATATCGGCCAATATCAATACCTCTGGGCCAGGCCAATATCAAGCTTCAGTGTTGCAAAAAAACTATCGATATGTCTGAATTCCTATCCTAGCTGAATGGGCTGTGCTGTCGATATGACAATGGAATTCAAGTTAGCAAAAAACAAAAACAAACGTTAGGCTGGAATGTTTAAATACTTCACGAGCGCAACGGCAAATCGCTGTCGGGATAAAGTTTCAACTAAAATTATAGACTGATATTAAATGAGATTGCTTATTCACCAATAATTTCTACATTTCTTAACTGTATATTAATGTGTGTACGAATAACGTTACGAAAGTTTATATTTAAACTTGAGTTCCTGTTTTCTAGCTAGAGGTTAGAGGCTAAGGCTGAGTTGCACCACCTTTTTCACCATCACTTTAACGGTAACTATGACGATAACCTGTGCTTTTTGTATGGAGTAAACTCCATAAACTCCTTAATCGGATCAACTGTGCTGGGCTCAATTCCAAGGAAACTGAAGTTCTCAATTTTTAAGTAAATTGTAAACTCTGAAAACTTACGTCGGAAGGCACGGAAACCTATGAAAAGGACGGAAAGTTATGAGATAAATATCACGCAACAAAAATATGTCATATTATTACTATTCGTTTAAATACTTTATATGATATAATAGGACCCACCAATAAAATATGGAACAAACTAGTTATTTTGATAATGAGTTCTTTTGGTTACTGAGAAAAAAAGTTTTCAGGCGTGGAAATCTTGAAATTTTATCGATATAATATCCTAATGTCCTCATCTGATAACCACAACACTATACTACTTGTTATAAACCGTATTTTACTTTTGAGGTTAACTGTTTCAACGTATTTATCTCTTCATTGAAAAGTTGTTTGTAGTCGCGAATTCCTGTTTCCCTTTAGTTTATATCGAGTTCTATGCTTATTGAAAATGCAATATTACTTTTCTTTATTGATAAATGCTGACCACTAGCTATAAATTACTTGATTTAATATTAAAATATATACGTTAATAACATGGATTTTGTTTGCACCCTTTTTAAATGAAAATTCGTCGTTTTTAATACGAGTAGGTACGATACGAGTACATTATGGGTGGTGCCATTCCACGCTTTCTTGAAAACTATGTATAAACTATAAATAATGTAGGATTAATGAGTTTTATGTGTAACGGAATAGTAGGATGAGGATGAAAGATAGTTTATGACTTGAACGGCTTAATGAATGAGGATTGAGAGTAAGAAAAGCAGCTTAAAAGTGAGTGCAATGTTATAGTAAAAACGTGTAATACTATTCTATTGCAGAGAAATATACCTGCCCAGTTAACAAAAACCAAGTTCCTCCCACTTCCCACAATAATAATAAAAATAACACCGAAAACTTGTGCCTTGGTTAGACAATAAGAAGAATATTTGTTAGATTATTTTTTGAATAACATAGCAATCAATAGACTCTACCTACATTGGTCTTTTCAAAACAAATCAAGTTTGTACTTAAGTAAGGCAGGATCTTAGTTACAATCTCTGATAGTATTCTGAAAATGACCAACATTAGACACCTGTGTCAGCTATAATAACAACCGTGATATTGCGTAGTTGCAATTAGTAGTAGCAGAAGGTACTACGAAGTTACGGCTTGTAGTGGTACAATCTAGTACAAATAGTACACTGTCAACGTTGATTAATATCAATCAATCGCACTCACCATACGCGATCCCTTGCCAACCATGAGCCAGTCGCACCTACAATAGTAGGGCGTTGTTATCAAAGAATAGTTAATGTACCAAAACAGACTATACCAAATGTAAAGAAATAAGTTACTATATTGTACCTACATCAGCTACTAATGTGACGCGTACGAAGGGTTGCGTTCTGTTGCGATATATTTGTGTCCTTTTGAGCGATTTTATGAGAGCCAACACAAACATTTAAATCTTACGAGCAATATACGCTCTTCAGCTCGGTCAAAGCATGATGTTCCCAAAAATAAAGGTATTGCAAACGTTTAAACGAAATAAACCTAAATGAAAGCAATATCCCTCAAAATTAAACCGGAGCTCAAAGCAACTTCCCATTTGCGCTGTATGATTACTCGTAACAGCTAATATCATCTACCTAAATGAGTCGGTTTCTGTTAGTAAAATAAATACAAAAAATATTTCTGCAGGACATATTGCGAGTTGTATCAAAGCGCTTACAAAAAGTCCGCTCAGCAATTCATCGTTAGGACGCGCGGTACTCACTACCAGTGGTTTTCATATCGCGTACAACGCGTTTATTTGAATCTGTGACTCTGCTGGAAGTTGGGACTGACCACAATAAGTTTCAACCTCATTTTCAATTGTTCGTAACGTGTATTTACTCGTATGAATCCTGAAAGTACGAGTAGTTCAAGCTTTTTGCTATAACGTATTTTGAAACTATAACAATATATTGTGCGATTTAATGTTAAAAGCATTTCGTTCGTTCGTTTCAGTTGAATGACGTCCACTGCTGGATAAAGGCCTCCCCCAAGGATTTCCACAAAGACCGATCCTGCGCCGCCCGTATACAGGCACCTCCCGAGATTTCACCAGATTGTCGGTCCACCTACTAGGAGGCCTGCCCTTCCGGCTCGTGGTCGCCACTTGAGAACTTTTCTGTCCCAGCGGCAATTACAAAGCGATAAATTAAAATCATTATTTGTTTGTAATAAGTATATTGTATTCCATTACCGAATAAGTAGGTTGAAATAAGTTGAAAAGTGTCCCCTCTGCGCTGCATAATCTACGCGCCTCAGGTAAGCCACGCGCGCGGCACGCGTGGGAACGTGCGCGGACGCGCGCCCGCGCAGATAACATCTATATTGCCACTTGTCAGATAGCGATGCGATCTATTTCATCGAGCCTAATGACACGGCTAAACGCTTTTTGAAACGGTTTTTAAAACTGTTGGGGTGGTCATTCAATTGTCAAAGCATTGTTTGACGGTGAGATTTATATGTTTCACAAGTGATTCTGGGAGGGGCGCGTTCACTGTTTTGTGTATGCGTATCTTTGCAGTTTACAGATTGACTGATTGGACGCTCTAATTAATTCCTTTTGAATGACTATTGAATGGACATTGCGACTTTATTATTACACATCCTTAATTCTGAATATCAAAAGATGAACAGTTGGTATTAAATGAACAAAACGATCCATCTTTATAGTCGTCTCTACAAAGTGGGAACTGTAGGTGGTGGTTCAGTTGGCAACAAATCTACAAATTTAATATGTATTTATCTGAAAACATGTCTGATTACTTTCTCGACCACAAAAACATGCATGTTCTTGAAATCTCATTCATTCCTGAAGCTTCCCAGTGAATTGTGTAGCAGCAATACACCCCAGAGCAGTAATGAAAGCTCATAAAGTATCTACCCGGGTCACCTAAACCCAACAGTACGTAGTAAGAAATCGTTCTTACCCCATTTTGTTGTAATATTTGCAGTGGGGGAGAGATAGCGTAGAGATACTAACTGTAGTACTACTCATATTTAAACAGGTGTACTCACCTGTCGATATTAGGAAAACAATATCCATTGTAGACGGTCCCGATATGATAAGACATGTACGTGTGATAAAAAGCCCAATTAATATGTTAATAAGTTGTTGTTTATTGAAAGTTATCAAAAAGTATCAAACTTGAATTATCATTTGGTGAACTTATTAATCTGGAATGCAAATGGAACTTATAGTTTAAGGTAATAAATGACGTGGTTCAAGTAGATGTTTTATGAAAAGAAATACACAGTGGTTTGGTAATACAATTTTCATAGAAGTCATAATATGCGATTCATCAGTCGTAGTGATTCGGGTAACTTTATTGATACTGAATTGATTGTAGCCTCTAGTCACACGGTCAAAATTATTTTTCTTTCATTGCCACGACTCTACACAGATCTTTATTTGTACAAGCTTACAAATCGTCAGCGATGGGATCAAATCAGTGCAACCTAGTTTATTTCTCACGTTCCAAAAACGGCGGGTTGAAGGAAAATATTGTTTTTCCCACACAAAGAGCGATAGCCAGTATTTGGCAACAATGTGCGACATCCCACGGGCAATAAAAGTGTCGGCGTGTGCAAATAAGGGGTGGGATGTAACGGGGCTCGCGCCCGCGCTCGGCAATCAGGGATGCGCGTTGCCGATTGATCCAAGAATCGATTACTGACGCGAGTTTCCATATAGCTTTAAAATTTTCCAGCTGTTTTATATTGAGGATGAATTCGTTGAATTTAAATGTTTGCAGTTTTATTAGGCCCATTACATACTTGATTGAATTAATTTGAAAATAAACAAACGAATATTTCGTTACATTCCCTTGTTACTAATTTTGTCTCTTAGGGTATTTGAAGCATGAACGTGGTAAGTATACCTATTTGTTTGTGATAAAATAAATACGCGGTTGGGTAAAATAGGTAATGGTTCTACTTCGGCACCTTCTTATAAACATATCTGGTAATCTGAAAAATATTAATTGATCTGATACGTATTGTATTTGTTCAGTGTAGCGTCAACCTACAATATATTGAATGAGGATAACTTCTTCTTCTTTTGAAAACCCTATCGATCATGAAGCGAGCGATCAAGCGATCTGGTATCGGTGCATTGCGATCCTGCAGTACTGGATATAGACTTCGCCCAACCCTAGCAGCAATCGCGGACGAGCCGCGGCGCGGGGCGTAGCGGGTGACTTATCAATCGGTTGACGTTTAGTGGCAAGCGACGTCTGCGCGGACTTAGAGACGCGTGCGCCTTCTGCACGCGGCGGAAGGGTGACCATGGTTATGTACTAATCATTTATGTCCACAAAAATTCGCAGCAATTTAAAAAGTCTAACAAACAAGGAAATGTTTAAAAAAAACTATTTGTAACCCAAATATTTCAGTAGATTTCTCTACTTTACAAATCTGCCGTAATTTTTTTTTAGATAATCCTGATACTGCCTTGAATTGTACGAAACTGTGGCAAGGCAGAATAAATTAAATATTTTAACGTAAGTAACTGGACAAAATGCGTCTCTTTACTCTCTAGTTCTACACACTACAGTATGTTGCAAACAAACTCTTTGATGACCAACCATTTCATTAATAATAATCTAACACCTGATTTTATAGCTTCCTGAATATTTTTTACAGGATTTCCTAAAAAAATATTGTCCCGAATATGACAGCAATTATGGAAGCCATAGTCTATTTGCCGCCCCAAACATTGAGACGTCTCTGACGCTAACTTCAAAGCAACCCGAACAACACTCTCGCCTCTCGCTATTTAGGTTCACATTTCTACAGCAATTTTTTTTTTAATAAAATTACCTATAATTGCCGTATAATATAATATCACTATTTAGAGTTCAAAATGGCGTGTAGAATTGAAGGATCCGCAATATGCCACTCTTTAATTCATTAGTTCGCTCGGAATTGGAACGTGGTTCTTGTCACTTGGCTTTATGAGTTCTAGGATAAATGAAATAGCTAGTAGTGGTGGCTTAATAGACGTGGCTTATGAATTATTTATTACGGAATTATGCAGCACTGTGGGAAAATTATAGCGTCACGACAAAATTGGATAGGTGAACATGCAGGAGATTCTTATTAAACTGTTACAGACGTCCGATAACCTTACTTAAGCAGCACATTAGTACTTACTGCTTAGACAACTAATTATAACATTATTAATATCTAAAAGTTACTAATTCTGCCTCTTAAATTACGAACTTCCTCATCGCTACAAGAATGCTTTGTATCACTTCTTCCTGAAATAAAGTTAGACAAAAACATAAAATCATTTTATAAACTAAAATAACTTTGCAGTGTAATTATAAACTAGCCATTTTTCCTGCAAAATATCTGGCAAAAACAACCACATTTTTTGCCAGATATTAAACAAGAATACATTTTTATATTGAATTCTTTAAGAGCGAGCTCTGTCGAAGAAAAAATCTGCACATATTAGAAATACTTGTAGGGTAGTTTAACATACATTCGAATAAGTAAGCTCGTAAGCTTTCTTATTTGCAAGGAAGGAAGTAGGAAAATCGTTTTCATTTTAAAAAGTATTTGGAACACAACTCTATGTAGGGGAAAGTAGTACGAGTTGATCCCCTGGGGTAAGATGATCTTTCGCGATTGTGCTGAAACCACTAACGTCATTTAGTTTCTTTCACTGGTAAAACATAGCTCTGGACACATCCCCGCCTCAGTCAAATCGTAATGGTGGCGTGAGCGATACATCGAATTTGACGAGAAAAAAGAAAAATTGTGTAGGGGGAGTCCGGGAGAGTTTACCCGCCTTCCACTAAAATGCTAATAAATATTTATTTACTTACAAATCGCTATTTTTTATTAATTGTATGTGAAGCTACATTATTTAGCTATATTTTCTTCTAAGAAAGTTTAATACATCATTATTAGTTTAAGAGTAATTAACAATTTTAACCAAAATGATATTTGGCTAATATCTCCCGCCTGGGTGGGAGACTTGACCCCCCAAGTAGGGAGCCTTTACCCGGGTTTAAAAATAAGCAAAAAATCAATAAAAATTATAATGCTATAAAGAAATTTAATCTTCTTGAATGAAAATGTGTAACAATTTAATTCTTTGAGGTTTTGAAAAAAATCAGCAACGTTTTTTCTATTAAAACTGGTTGATCTGGATAAACTGGTTTCTACTGGGGCAACACCTCTAATTTTCCTTTATCAATGTTACATACCCATAGCATTTCTTATTACTGACAGATCTAAATTGCTCCTATTTCTAGATGTTCCTTTTTATACTGGAAAGGCATTTTGGATGATTATCTGCAATAAAAGTACCAGATTACCCTGGGTAAAGTCTCCTCCCGATGCCAGGGTAATGTCTCCCACCCCAGGCCAAGCTGTCCATTATTACATTTTTATAAAAAACTATAACACTTAAGTAAAAACTGTCTACCGTAAATGGAACTACGATAATTACATTTACGATGTGTATAAATGACTTGCTGGAATCTATTCATAGTAAACAACTGAAATCAAATATCGAAAATTGAAAAAAGTTACTTTTTGGGCTCGAAAATGTGTTATCACTTGTCACTCCTAAACCAAACTACCAATCGCAACGGCAATGCATGAGCGAGGTGGGACGCACCTATGGAGTCTAAGAAGTGTGGCTACGTCGCAATATTTAGTTCCATAAAAATTCTATGAGCAGTGGCTATTGTCTCCCACCTGCTAAACTGTCCCGGACTCCCCCTACTTCTGATCTAAAATAGGCATGACTTTGAGCTTATGTTACTTTTATTCAAACAATGTTAAATGTAATTACTGTTGCCGTTAGGCTTTCTATTATGTTTAATTTTAATATTTTGGCCATAAAAACGTAGCCGCGTACTTGTAGATTATTTTAGCAAACATTTAACAAAAAGTGGGACTTGGGTCAAGATGATCCCTTTGTATATGTACGAGATGATCCCTGGGAATTAAAACAAAAAAGTCAATGGAGTAGGTAAAGGGAAGTGAAATAAAAGAAAGAGAACTTCATATAACTCACCTGAGTCTGAAGGAGATGATACTGAGTGGCTGTACTGAACAGAAAAGTTTTCAAGCTATACCNTTGCACTGATTCGTGATCAGATTAAGCTACTAATCAACTTCCTAAATATGGCGAGGATTGAAATCAACACCCTGTATAGCTGCTGGAAAAATCTTGGTGACTAAAACGCTACCTATTGTGTCCTGCAATCTCTCTCAAGTCGGACTGCGCAATATCGTCCGACCTAAGACACGTAGGTAATTATAACCACATAAATTTGGTGTCAACCTTATCTTCTCAGATGTCTTGTGGCACTGGCCTCGAGATATGGCGATAGTCCTATGTTAGGCCAAGGGACTAATCGTCCATTTTCTCAAATCATGAACATTTTACATCAGTGTCTGGGTGGGTACAAGCTAATAAAATTGTCATTAAGCATTTACCACCTCTGCCGTACCATACTTCCCTGAAGCTTTCAGGCTTGAATGTAAAACGATAGCATTGCACAAACCTCAAAAATACCACGAGTACCTATTAGTGAAACTTATGGTTGGAAATGAATATTGTAATAATTAATATAATCGGCTTATTCTCTCGACGATATCGAAACTCGGGGCATTTATTAATTGTTCCTAGAGTGGTTAATACCTCGTCTGCGGATGTAATTCAATCGTCCATCAATAAAACGAGTACATATTTTGCTGAAATATTTTTTCATAGGGTAGGCTTTCTGTCCACAGGGGCGGAGCGAGGTGACGGAGCGGTGAGCGAGGTACAAATCCACCAATAGAATGGCATAAAACCTCCGCTCCGCTTCAGCGGGCAGTCAGTAAAGTCACGGTAATACTATCATTATATAGTATCATAAAGTTGCGAGTTCGTTTAAAAAATCATAAAATACTCAGAAAAACACAGTCTGCAACTTCTCTCCGCATACTCAAAATCAAAATTATCCTTACTTGTATAAATTAACTAAATTAGTAATAATAATAATAAATAAATAACTTTATTCTCACCATAGTCAATTTACAGTGCAATAGGTAAACTTAAAAAAACCAGGTACAATGAAGGTAGGACAAAAAAAAATCTCGCAGTATTACAATGTAAGCAGGTTTGGTACGTATACAATATAGTTGGTCTTTTTTTTGCCGTACCAGCGCTTCGAGACAAACATTTGGCAAGTGCTGAGAAGGAGCGCCGCAACAAAGTCACTACTTTCTCCGCCCTGGCCCTGCTGCCTTATAGGTGGAGAAACTGCGGTGGGCGAAGGT
The DNA here is from genome assembly GCF_004193835.3 of Ostrinia furnacalis. Lineage (NCBI taxonomy): Eukaryota > Metazoa > Arthropoda > Insecta > Lepidoptera > Crambidae > Ostrinia > Ostrinia furnacalis. Next base: position 167,627 of record NW_021130758.1, on the reverse strand, counting down.
GAAAACCGCTTCGTGAGTTATACTTTTAACTCCCTTACTCGCTCGCTCCGCCTCGGTGGACAGACTGCCTTACGTTGGGATAGCGTGGTCTCGCGCGGCGTGAACGAAAATAATTCACAACGTGTAAAATAAATATTGTGGCAAAACGTTATTATTCGGTTTTTTGATACGGGGAAAGTTTTTATTGTAGTGAAATAGCTTCTCAGAAATATGACTGAAACGCGTTAGTTTAACATTTGGCTGTTTGTCAATATTCTAAATTATATTTAAGTTACAATTACCTTCGTCGATTTATCAATTAACTGCAATTTTCATTGTTCAATGTTCAGTGCTACGTTAGTCAAGTGTAGCAAATTACGCAGTTGTAAAATCGGGCGGTGTGGAATAAAAATTAAAAGTGTGGATGTAGACTGTATTTATCATCAACTCTATCAATTTTTGGACTAGAGTTGTGAATTTGTAATCTGTTTCTTTTTTTAAATAAAGGTGTAAGTCGTTAAATGGCGCTAATCCACCGCGATACGGAATGCAGCATGGACGCGTCGCTTAGCCGTACAAAGTTTATTTGTTTTCACTAGGTGCGCTCTTTTTGCGTTTCCCCGTCGGAGTTGTAACGCACCCTTTGTGGTGGTTTGGCAGGTTTGCGTTATTACTTCAAAAGGTTTAGTGGAATGATTTGGCAATCAGTATTTATTGAATTAAAAACTAGATAAATGAAGCAATAATAAATTAAAGTAACTATGTAAACCTATGTTAAAACAAAATTATATTAAACGATTATAAGCTACTAGTGGCCGCAAGCGGCTTCTTCCGCGTGGATCCCGTTTTACTCCCTTAGACGTTGAATTTTGCAAAATCCCGTCTTAGTGATTTGAGACTCCTAGCACTTGTAGTTTCTGATATTCCGTGATGTCAGTCAATCAGTGACCTTTCGCTTTTATAGATATACTCGTAGATAGATTCGATATTAATATGTAGATAGCTATCATCTAGTCTATTGGTGTTTTACAAATAACCCGGCCTATTCTGGTCTACATTTCCCAAAATTAATAATCCTTTGTAAGGCACTATTTCGGAATGAACGGTACCTACTACGCTTCAAAGGACGTGTTTGGTCAAAGTGAAGGCATTGAAGGCACGAACAAATTGAGCATTCTGAAAACACGCTCAAACAAAGGGAAAATTAGGGCACTGACTGACTCACTCATCACAAAATCTCAGAAAGTACTGCTAGGAGTCTTATTTGCATGGGTGTTCTTTTTATAACGTAGGTGCTCACTAAGACGGGATTTTGCAAGATTTGGTTGAATCTTGCAAAATCCCGTCTTAGTCCCGCCCGTGTAGTCTTATTTGCATGGGTGTTCTTTTTATAACGTAGGTGCTCACTAAGACGGGATTTTGCAAGATTCAACCAATAAGGGGATAAAACGGGATCCACGCAATAAATGATAAACTGGAAAAATGCATACTTCGGGCTTTTTCGACGAACAGGCTTTAATACTTTGGTTTATTTATGTAAGGAAGGTATACAAGGATTTTAACATATGTAAGTTCCATAAGGGCTGATTTAATCATTTATCGTCGGATAACTTTAAACTGAAGAATAAACTTGTCATTTTGACATATTTCCCATACTGAAACTGCTAATGTGTCAAACTTATTCTTCGGTTAAAAGTTATCTGACAATGGTAAAATCAGCCCTAAATTACATAGAGTTGTGTTCCAAATACTTTTTAAAATGAAAACGATTTTCCTACTTCCTTCCTTGCAAATAAGAAAGCTTACGAGCTTACTTATTCGAATGTATGTTTAACTACCCTACAAGTATTTCTAATATGTGCAGATTTTTTCTTCGACAGAGCTCGCTCTTAAAGAATTCAATATAAAAATGTATTCTTGTTTTATTTGGATAAGCAGCAATGAGCACCGATTATTATCATCATCATACTTTCTAGTCAGAGCGATGAACCATGAGATTTCATGAATTATCGCAATAGCTATGCAGTGAGTGGGAAATTAGCATTTTATTAATCTCACAGTTAATTTTATTGGAATAAAATTAAATGAGACGTTTTATTAAGATGGGAAGCCACGTCAAGATGGCATTCGTTTTTTTTACTCTTTATGAAAAGACTTGAGAAAATTGGACTTTTAAAATCGTGAATTAACTTTCACGATATTGCACTTCATTGAATATTCAAAGGTTATTTGAGGAAAAGAAAGTTTTTGTTTTTTCATTTTGACTATCCAAGTGCGAGGAAATTGCAGGTATTGAAAACTCATAAAAACTCATTTATTTCTGCAAATAGGCTTTAAAAAGCACTTTTACACGTCCCAGTATTAACCCTACCACTGCTTCAGATCAATTAATGGGCCTGTGCTGAAAAGAAGCAGCGCAAGAAACTCAGTCACTATTGTCAGCCTCTTTTTCAAAGGTTTACAGACTTTAAAATATACATAGTTATAAATATTTATGCAAGCTAGGCAGCTACGGATCCCAAACATTTTATCTATTAAATAATCGTCGACTTTATAGTAGCCCTTTTTCATTGAGGTACTTTTAATATGTGCTTTGAATTTATGAATGGGAATTGATTTGGTAGATAAGGAAAACTATAAAATAAAAAAGTTTTTATGTCGTTAAAAATTGTCTGTTTGTGGGATTAGCGCGGAGACTTCTTCCACACGCTGCACATCTCTAAGTAATCTACTTTGCTGAACGATTTCCACGATAGCTCAGCGGTATAAGTGGTTTATGAAGTTTCTTCTCGCCTCGTTTCCGCGTTGACGGAAAACGGGTCCTAAGCCATTTCACATAAGGTATTGCATAGGTACGTTATAAAACTTTGAGGGAACAAAAATGATACAATGATGAGCTGTAAATAAAATAAATTTTCATTTCAACTCAAATATCCGTGTCACTGTGCACGCGCACAATGTAGGTAACAAGTGCAAGAGACGAGTAACACAGTGGTCTCCGGCAGATGGCGTAATCGGATTACGCTCGTGCCCTGGAACCCCGTGGCCTGAATGCAGCTTATATTTCAATTAATAATATTTAAGTTTCACCAAATTAAATCTTGCTAGCGCTTCTCTTATTGTTTCAATAATATCAGTGATCTTTTGAACGGGTCGTAAGATTACGAGTACCTACTTTGCCTACTTAGTGCTAAAAAACCAATTCTGATTTTAAGATATTGATCAATCAGTCACGGGATTCCCCGCTGCAAAAGATGTTCAGCTTGACCGCCAATAACACCCAACCAGTAAAGGTAAAGTTTGTCCCGGGGGAAAGTTGTTCGCTGGATTGTTGATAAAAATATTGTGAACTCATTATTTTAGTCTCAGCGTTCGAGAGGAAAATTAAGTGGCAGTGGAAGGGCGGGCCATATTCTGATGACCTTAGTGAAGAAAATTTCTCGAGTGGCGACCACGGGCCGAAAAACATTGTGTAGGCAGCCATGAGCGTACCCTGGGAGCCCTGGCAGTCGCTTTCAAGACCATATACATAATATACAGAAGCTGGATATGACTCTGTCCCTATGTATGCTTAAATCTTGAATACTACGCAACGGATTTTTATGCGGTTTTCCAATAGATAGAGTGATTCAAGAGGAAGGTTTTTGCGAAGGAGGGGAGGGTCGCTAGTCCTAATAATTGTACTGTCCTTGTGTATCTCTTGGTTTCTTGTTTTGTGTGTGATGTACAATAAAGTTCCTATATTATTGTTATTATTTACTGCGTAGCTTAAAAAAGTTGTTAGTCAACACACTAACATTCATACATACATAAGACGTATAGTAGCTTGGGCAGGCCTCCTACTAGGTGGACCGACGATCTGGTAAAGGCCGCGGGAAGAGCCTGGATGCGGGCAGCGCAGGACCGTTCATTGTGGAAAACCTTGGGGGAGGCCTTTGTCCAGCAGTGGACGTCATTTGGCTGAAACGGAATATGACAAATAAGATATTCTTTATATTTACCCGTTTTTTACATGACCTGACGTTCATGAATTTACTACTCGTATTATTTACGTGGGTTATTTCAGGTCACCCTCCCACGCACTCCCTGCTGTGACAATATTTTTCTGAACTTCTGTGAGTGTATATAACCTAACCTCTTTGCTTATAGACCATACTTATTTATTATAATAATATTACTCCTGAGATAAAACTAGGCTTGGTAAGTAGATTTGAATTGGTACCTAGTGTTCTTTTCGATGTATTTTACAATCACTTAATATTTTGATTATGATAAATCTAGTAATTTACTACGATAAAATTAATACAGATTTGAAATCAATAGAACGATACGTAGGTATAGCATTCTCATAAATGTTTGCTATGTGGTTGATCAAACACAAAAACCAATTTCGCCTTGTCCAGTAAGAGCCCTGTAGCTCTGTTGGTAGAGCCCCTGTCCGCTTTACAGGATTGAAATCTAAAATATACAATAATATAGTTACAAGGTTTTTCAAAATAAATACATGGTAGGGAGGTTCATAGTAGCAAATAATATTGTGTATAGAAAGTTGATACTCTTGAAAAATATGAGATTCATCTGACCCGGATTTACCTGTATACAAAATATCCGTGAAAAGGATTTAAAGCGGCTTACAAAATTTCTAGAATTTTACTCTTTACTTTCTAATATAAAGCGTTCACAACTAAACAACATTTTACTCTTAAAGACTGGATTTAAGTGCTTAGATGGAACCTCACAAGTTTTGAAAAAGAACCGAAGTGTTTCTGAAAGATCCACTAAAAGTAAAAACTAACACGAGTTGCTAGACACATTTCAGTTAAATAAATATCAAATAGCGATACCGAGAAACATTCTCTCTGTACGTACTTTTTTTTTTACTTTAGTACGAGTATGTCGCTATTTTCAAATTTCATCTCTACAGCTGTGTACCTATGTCCACCGTGAATAAGCTCCTACTTACCTGGAGCTTGAGGTTGAGCTTTTTATTGAAAGCGTCGGCGTCCAGGATTATCCCAGAACTGAGGTAGCGCCATTAATCTAGGTATGACTACTCTTTTTCTTTCTTAGATTCATCTCAAAGCTGCAGATAGGATATCTGGCTATGGCTTAAACTTTACACAAGATTAAACAAAATAGGTACTCGCATTAAAATAATTTAAAAATACATACAAATAGTTCGCGTACATATGTGATATGATGTCCACTAAGAAAATAAAAGTGTTTAAGAGATAGGTAGGTACTTGTATTTAGGTATGATGGATAAAAATTTGGTTCTTTTTCCTAAAGACAATAAATACAGTCTTTTACACAATTAGTCTTATAAAAAACGTGGTCTTTTCTGTGACGTGGGATGTAAACAAATAAAAAATCTAAGGTTTGAACTAAGGCTGAGTTGCACCATCTTATTTTAACCTTAACAAACGTCAAAAATCTGTCAAAAAATACCGGCCATTGTCATAGTTACGGTTACGGTTAAATAGTGGGTGCAACTCAGCCTAAGAATTCTATAAAAAAAAAGGATTTTTCATTTTCAAAAACCTACAGTTTTAATACTGTAATACTTTAAAAACATAAAAAAAATCCTCCGTTCCCAAATTCAATAAGCGAGACACCGTCTCAAGATCAATTTGGTCATTAAAAATAGTAGGGTCCCCCCCCCCACCTGCCGTCAGTTGGGGCAGAAGGCAAGGAGGGGGTGGTCGTATTTCACAATTAAATTTTTCTGGTGCGATCCCGTCTAGCTACGCCACAGCTCGGTGAGGGTGGCAAATGATGTTTCCCAAACTTCTTGACTATTTTCTTCATTACCCTTCCACAAGGTCACTTTTGTCATAGATTTTGGATACTAAACAGAAGCACGTTGAAGTTTTTGGTTAACATGACATATGCTTATCACGTATATAGCCACGATAGCCCAAAGGTGAAGTGGTCGGACTGGCCGACTCGAGATCCGAGGATCGCGGGTTCGAATCCCACCGCCGCTCGACTATTGTGGTGAGCCTACTTGTAACACAAGCTTATTTAGCTTAACACGAGGGGCTAATGGGACTATTAATAATTATACTTATCAGCTACATCGATGCTTCATTTGCAGCGTCTAAGCAACCCGAAAAAAGTCGTTGGGAAAAAAAGGTCTCATGTAAGTACTTACATACTCGTATTACACCCATGACATGAAAAATAACAATAAGTCGAAAAACTTGTGGGGGCTCCAAAGGTTTGGGAAACTATGGAACAGTTTAATATCAAACGGCGACACGAGTCATGCGCGCGGCCGGGCTCAAAGCGGCTGCCGCTGTGACGTACAGACAAACGCTCGGATACAGTTATCTTTCTTGTGCCTAATGCTATAGTTAAATGAGCCTTTGTGGGTTAAGTTAACGTAAAGAATGAAAATTATTTCGTACCAAATAACTAACGGAAAAGAAAATAAACATATAACTTATGAAATGGGACGGCACCAAAACGGTCTCCGCTCAGTTTCTATAGTAATTTCTAACTAAGTACATAATAAGAATACCAAGTGTCAATCAGGTAGAGTTTGACTTTATTATACTTAATAATAACCAGTATAAAGTGGTGATCAGTTACGTCTCGATTTCAATATGGCCAATAAAGTAGTTTATTTATAAGATCTTCAGGTGTATTAAAAAGTCTACTGGATACACAACGACAATACTGCCACTCAGTCCGCATCAGCATTGCTATTCCATACAAACTGACAAAGCTGTGCATGTTTGTGCCTCTACCACGGCTGTATAAAAAGAAGTCACTTATCACACTGCAATTACACAGTGTAATTTGTGGCAACATTAAATTAATAATGACGTGCTATATCATATATCATTAATCCCTCCAGCAGTTATAGTGGCATGCGTTAAAAAACTACTGCGCATCATCCCCAAAAATTAAGGGTGATCAGTCTCGGCGACACCTGTTACGGACAATACGGCCCCAGTCATGGCACCCTCGTGCTTTGAGTCCAATAATAAATTGTCCCTTTCGGATAGAAACAACCAACCCTTAACTCTAAATTAACCTGCCACAAGGTTGCAATTAGATTGAGAGTGAGAGATTCGGAGTAATTTCATATAAAAACCGGAGTAATGCGATTTCAAAGTATTATGAAAGGTAACCAAACATAGCAGTTTGCTAATAGGATTATCGGTGTATTGATTAAACTTTAAGTCCAATAAATGAAGTGCATGTTAGTTTTGTTTTGATAAGAGGTTAAGCTTGTAGAGCTTGCTTTTAATAGTGAGGGATGTTTTTAAAACTGTTCTACCAACCGTCAGAATTTGTGCATTGATACAGTGAAGCAGCTAAAAAACAAAAAGTGTTAGTTCTATAGTATCCAATTAAGTAATTTAGTAAATATTCATACTTCATTACTCTATATTTTGCTCTGAAAACGTTCCGGATAGGCGTTGTTCTGAATCTGAAGTATCTACAGATGAAAATGAAAGAATTTAGTTAATTAACAATAGTACTTATTTTAAGTATTTTCAATTGCTAATTAAGTATTTTCAATTGCTTTTACAAGTATTTGAATGCAAACTAAACCCTAAAAAGTCACGATGATTAGCTCGCTGACGTTCTAAAATTGATCGTACCAATAAAACGGCCCTAAGTTAGAATCAGAATGAGGTCACCACGTGCGCATGGGGTGTCGTAGACAAAAGCATTCTGCCTTTGATATGAAGAATGCATTGCCGGGCACGAACTGCACACTTGTCCGCTTGGCAAGGGTTGCACCCAACACATGTTTGCTTCTGATTAATTAATCACTACTATTTAATTATTGGGAATTTTGCGACTCGTAAAAGCAGCGGGAGAATTTTTTGGGGCTTTCATCGGGAATTGTGAAGTGTTAATTAATTAACTGTAAATATTAGTATCGCATCTCGTCCGAAGTTTTATGTTAAAGCATAGGTTTTCTGATTGAATCTGAAAAAGGAAAAGTCACTTCGGTTTCACACAGGTTCGATTCCCGGCTGGGCAGCAATTGAAATGATGAATTTTAATTTCTGTGACGGATCTGGGTGTTACTATGTATAATATGTGTGTATTTATCTATACTTATAATAAATCTGTAGAGAGGTCAATTCTGTACATGAAATATATTTTCAAAATAACTATCAGGGGGTGATTAGTGATCGATACTGATGCCAAAAATGCAATCAGTAAAATTTTTGTCTGTCTGTCTGTCTGTCTGTCTGTCTGTCTGTCTGTCTGTCTGTATGTTCCTTATAGAAACAAAAACCACTTGACGGATTTTAACGAAACTTGGTACAATTATTTTTCATACTCCTGGGCAGGTTATAGGATACTTAGGAGTTCCCACGGGAACGGGAATTAGCGGGAAAATCCTTTTGTACGAAAAATCTAAACTGCTTAAATTAGACGCTTGAAATTTGGCATGCAGGTACCTTAGTAAACTTAAAGCTTAGTTACAACAGGATAGTGCAAAATTCCCATGGTAACGGGAGTTAGTGGGAAAAAACATTTGTATGAAAAAATCTAAACCGCGTAAGACATACTCTTGAAATTTGGCATGCAGGTACCTTAGTAAACTTAAAGCTTAGTTGCAACAGGATATTGCAAAATTCCCACGGGCACGGGAGTTAGCGGGAAAAAACATTTGTATGAAAAAATCTGAACCGCGTAAGACAGATGAAGGGGGGGTAAAACGAGATCCACGCGCACGAAGTCGCGGGCGGCCGCTAGTAAAGTATAATGTAGTAGGTATTATCCGTTAAGCTAGCACCCATAACACAAGCATTAATAATTGCTTACTTTAGGGCTAGATAGCGCTGTGTGAAATTGTCCAAAGATATTTATTATTATTGTGATATTTATTTGTTTGTTTTTTTTCTGTGCCAAATAAATTATTCTTTCTTTCTTTCAAGAGAGAGAAAAAAATTTAAAACCAACCATAGGTGATAGTTTAGGATAAATCACATAATTAACTCTATCTCCTAAACTGAGCAAAATCGCAGAACATACAAGATACTCCATGATGTTTTTTTTAAGGATAAAGTTCTAAATTTTAGCTTTGAACGTCAACTCCTTGTCCACCCTGTTTAAGTGGATGTTTTACAGTGTTACTGTCTTTTCGTTGAATGAGCGTTTTTTGCATTTGCATGTAGCTAATGTAACCTTTTACGAATTAAGAAATAAAGTAGGTAACCTAGTATTAATATACAAAGAGAACCGCACCTACTCGCGGAATTCGCTCACGCGCGCTGCCGCCATATCGCTTCGACATTCCAGCCGCCATTACGTCTGTGCGTGCGCATTATATTCGCCGTATCGACGGGGGCGGGCACTTGTGGGCCGGCACGTAATTAATCACCTGTCAACTTCGCCGCAAACCATAGTTTATTGGTCGCGTGACATCACCAGTTTGGGCAACTATGGATATTATTTCAATATTTTGCAGGTTTTTAGGTTTTTTTTTTTATGCTAGCCAAGGTATTTTATACTACTCTTTCATTTAAAATTCCTCAAAAAAGTTTTTTAACAAAATTGCAAAGTGAAACATTTTATTTCTTACAATATTTGAAGTCAGAGAGCATGTAAAAAAATAAAGACGCTGTCAATGACATAATTAACATCTTAGGACACTGTTAAATGTTTTTGATGATCATAAAAATGTTTGTCACAGAGCACTACAGTTACTACGAAGGTAGGTAGCTAGTATATTCGTAAACAAATACGTAGCTGAACTGTATTCAGGAATTATTTGGATAAAAATGTCTTTCTCGAAACAGCAAGCACCGAAGACACCTACACTCCAGTTACAATTACAAAGATTAAGCTCTGTTTGTATTAAAAGTAAACTACACAACACCGTTAAATAAGGAGCTTCAGCATATCAAGCAAGTATTGACAAAGTTTCAAATACAGAGTAAAATATTTAATAACACACAGCAAAGTCGAAATGTCATGGAACTTAGTCGCGCTGATGCAACACGTGTAATCGGAATGCAGGGGTGAATAACAATGCCAGTTGCAGATATGGAATCGATACGGAAATATCGATATCACCACTGATAGACACATATTAGAAACAATAATATCGAATATTTAGTTAGGTAAGTTACTGGACGCAGGCCGCTACCAATCGATCAACATGGAAAGCATTGGGGGAGGCCTATGTTCAGCAGTGGACGTCCTATGGCTGAAATGATGATGATGATGATGATTTAGTTAAGTATAATATTATAATTTGGCATAATGAGTTTAGAATGTTTCTTGCATAATATTACTTAGTTTATCCATGATGCCCACAACACAATGTTTTATTTATTTAAAGTGTCAAATAGGTTAAGATGCGGTGGTTCAACCGCCTATTTAATTTATACATCATAAAATTTCATATTAATCACAAATCATACCTGTAATAAATTAAAATAATCTATAACTGATTTAACTTTAACAAACGTCAAAAATCTGTCAAACTCCATCCAAAAAGCACCGGTTATTGTTATAGATAGGTGGTGCAACTCAGCCTAAGATTTTCAGCGAGAAACCAAAAAAGCATAAAGTTTACCCAGTTATTTTCAGAAATCAAAATGGAGAATTTCGAACAGGATTTCCGTACACGAATTCAACATTCGAAAGCTCCAAAATACGAGTCCCGCTGGAATTTGACACTATTAGCACAAAATAAAATAAAGTATTTTGTACGGAAATGAAATGAATCCAGGGCTTCGCGTGTTGGCTGCCCCGGGCTATGTGATACGAGTACGCGGCCCATTGAACGCTGATTGAGTTCACACAAATAATAATCTGAATGTCACGTCAGGGACCAAATAGAGTCGGGTTTGTCGAGTGGTTTCATGCTTTAGATGTTTTGCGCCAACATTGGACGCGATAAAAATGTTCGTGCTTAATTATGCCAACATTTAGGAGGCAAACTGCACAGGGTTGGTAACCAAACTAGGCAAGACTAGGTTGAAAATTGTGTAAATAAAGAGCTGGAGTTGATTTTAAGAATCACATAAGCTTTTAATAATAGTGAAATTAAATTGATTTCAAACTGAAACATTCCTATGGAACGATCACAAAGATCGCTACTCGAAATGAAAAAACAATCGGTAAAAATTTCAATCGGCAAATTATTTTGTTCTGTACCAGTATTTATTGCAGCGCTTCCTCGAAGAGAGAAAAATAGTGTCTCAATAGTGAATAATTGTTTCCATCAACAATATCTTTCAATTAGTTTTATTCGAGGTTTATTCGTCCCAGAACTTAAGGGACTTAATTTTTTTTTTAATTTTTTTTATTACATATTTTCAAATTGGCGTAAGGGTTTCTTGAACAAGCAAGTGACAGGATCTTATACTCGACAGTGGTCTATCAAATACATAATTATACCCTCATTAAATCAAAAATGATGAAACAAAAACAAATAATAACAAACAAAAATTACACATACAAAATTTAAATACCTAAAGCTTATCATAAACTACCTTCTCCCGTTGTAGTATAAATTAATATGCTTTAATCTACTACGAAGCAGGAATACTATTCTCAGAATTTCCTTGTCCAAAGTCAAAGCAGACCTTGTGGTATTGTGTAGTATGCTTTAAGCTAGTTGATAGATTGCTCGCTGCAAGCATAGTATTATATAGTTATTCATTGTTCTACATAAACTTTAGACCATTGGTTCCCAAACTTATTTGAGACGCGCCCCCTTTCGACCATACAAAAAATTCCGCGCCCCTCCTCCTCCAGTCAAGATTATTTATTGGTCGTATCAAGCAGTCTAGAATGCATTCTCTCAGCGGTCGCAGGTTTCTTACAGATGGTCCACGCCCCCCTTTAAAGGTCTTTGCGCCCCCCACTTTGGGAACCAATGCTTTAGACGGAGATTTTCACATGAACATGAGGAGGACTAAACTAACTTATCTTCAGTTACCTTAACCACATTATTGTACCTTAACTAACTAGCTGGACTGATCTACTGCGCTACCGAACTATTGGCTCAGCCAGATAGTTTGGTTAGTGTCCTCCTCAGTCGTGTTCAAATATTTTGATGTAAAGTTCAATATATGTATGTAATCGGAATGTTTCGGTAGCATAGTTGTTAGATCAGTATAGTAGTTTGGCAAATGTACTGGACGAGAAATGTTTTTAGCTCTGTTAAAAAAGTGTTATCAGCAAAAGTATTGTGATGGCGCTTTTTTAATAATAAAATATGAATGAATACAAAAGAACAAGACACGTGTTGGTCGCTGCATGAACTTTTTTAATAGGAGTTTATACATATACATACAGGTTAAGCCAAAAATTTTCGCAAATACATAGTAGAACTCGATTCTCGAAAACGGTTCGAGGAAGGGGCGCACGCCGCACGGGTGCCGGGAAATTATGCGTAGGTACTTAGCTTTATGAAACAACATCATGGTTTTTGTGTATTTTTATCAGATCTACCTACTCAATTCTTTATTTTAGTAAAGATATCTAATTTATTTCTGTCAAACCCCTTACTCCTGAATATGTCCAATAATACTAATGGGCGTTTTTTGCCACCACTTCTCGATATAAACATCGAAATGAATTCACCGACAGAGTTATTGGAGCCCAATACTCTCTCAAGATGTATGGCGTCGAAGTTAAGACGCATTTCTGATGTCGACACCTCTACCAATATGGGGTCGGGTATTAATTGCCTTGGTAATTTTTCAGTTTTGTCAAGCGAGCTATTTGTATCAAAGATCTATGGAAGAAAGGGTAGGAGTTAAAGGTTTGCTACACTGCATTCGATCTGCGGTCAGGTCAAAGTAAACGCAGTATGATTACTTCGACCTGACCGCAGACCACATCCAGTGTGATTTTGTCCTTTACAGTTTGGGATTTACGTTAATTTTTCTACTTTATATGTATGTAAGTATAATTTTTTCTTAGAGTACCTAGTCTTCACTTAATAATAATCTTATTTAAATTATACCTACGTTACTGTTTACACAATTTATATTTTTAAAACCTTTTAATATTTTAAGCTCATCATGGTATTTCAAAACCTAAAGAATTAATCATAATTATTTAAACTATAATCATGATTTCAGAGAACGAACACAAAGCAAAAATGTACCATTGTATTACCAAATTAAATTAATATTTCAAACAATCGTTTAATTCATTATTATTGCCCACTTCTCGGAAATATTTTCCAGGAACTGTAATCGCAAATGGCATGAGCTGTTCATGAGCACTTGCCAAATGTTGGTCTCGAAGCGCTGGTAGGGTAAAAAGATTATGAGACATGTAGAGGCTCCTTAAGAGCATATGACGATTTGTAAGAACTATCTATTAGTCTAAACAAATAAAGAAATTTTGACTTTGACTTTGACATAGGTATAATTAATCACGCATGAACGATATGAGTAAATAAAAGGCCATATTAACTTTTCTTAAGACAAGACAACGTATAAGACGGGACAGCTTGTTTTATAATTATAAAACTAGAAATTAACTAGGCAACTTATATTATAATATTTGTCTTACGGATTATCCGTACCTAAATGTCTAATAGGATACAAAAACTCATTAATGTAGATTGTCATTGTCCTGTGTATTTTCTAAAATAAAGTCTGCTGTGGCGTAGACAAAATAAATAACAATGTGATTGCTTAATTGAATGCAAATTAGCGCTGCTCTAAAACGAACTATGGTGTGCATTAATTAAAAGAGCTGGTATAAACTAATTAAGTTCTAGCCAGTGCCTACAATTTGTGTTCAGCACTAATACAATGCTTCCTGAATTACATAATTACTTGTTGCAGATTGCGGTTAGTAAAGCGGTTGAAAACTAAATCAGATGTTGGTCCTGTTAGTTATACAGGGTGTTAGGTAAATGAGTATATGAGCCGACGCTAGCCCATATTAACTTGGGCATATAAATGGTCGGTATGGTGAAAATTAAAATGATGATATCAAATTTCTGACTTCACCATACCATTTATATGCCCATGTTAACATGGGCTAGTGTCGGCTCCTGAGGTCGGCTCATATACGGTATATGAGCCGACCTGGGTATATGATATACCCATTTACCTAACACCTGTAAAAGAGATAGTGTTAAATAGTTAAATGTACTGTTAGGCAGAAAATATTATAAAACTCGTACTGAGTACATTTTTCTTGGAGCTACAATTCATTTTTCCTGGTAGGAAGTTCATGAAGGCGAGCTTACCAAGAGGCGATATACCTAATACTGTGCTGTGCAATAATGTGTTAACCTAATAAAATGCAGAGCACTTTCCTAGACGTTCCTTGGGTACCTAGCATCTGAACTAACACTGTAAACAGTATATGTGTGGATCGACATATTATGTAACACACAGATTACGAGTAGGTATAATATATAGAACACATAAAGTGAAAAATAAATTCTTTAGTAGCGTAATACAATAACGAGTGTCAGCTCAGATATGTAGTTATTCATCGGATAGTCTGTGATATTGTATCGAAATGCTGTTAGAGAATTCCACGTTCGAGTTGTCACATTGCTAACATTAATTAATGGCACCTACTCGTATCTCGCGCATATTTTCAATAATATGCGGAGTGATACTCGTAAATAATCCAAATAGGTTGAATTACGTCGGGAAAATCAATTGGTATTTTATCGTGATCTGTTGGAGAGTGATAATAAATGATAACGAGTACTGCGCAGATATGGCGGTGGATTACTGATAACCACTCGAAGGTTTGAGAGCGTGCCTGCGTTTGAACTGTCATTTGTTACAATAATACCTAAATTGAATATTATCGTGTTAATATGAGTTATTTTTCTATCTCTTCTCTCGTCTTTGTCGGCCGTTTTGTGCACTGGTTCGAGACGGACTTCTATGGGGTCGCGAGTTCGATTCCCGCTCAGTACAAATATTTACAGAATTTGTGTGCATGAACTTAATTAGGCTTTGCTTAGTTTGTGACTAAAGTCCGATTTTTAATTCGACGGAATTCTGACAGCTGTAATTTTTTGACAAATCAGAGGTTATAAGCCTTTTTTGCTTTGAATTATTAATAAATAATATGAAATGAAATTTCATCAAGTACAACTTACGAGAATGAACTATTGTTTGTTTTGTGAAATCAATGTACACTAATTATTATGTACATTTTAGAGATTAAATAGAAAAAAACGTGTTTTTTACACGGTAAAACAACATATTATCATAAACGAAAATATGTGTTGCTCATCAACCATCATTATCGTCATCATAATCAACTTGGATTATAAAATTGGCATCTTGTTAAATTGGTTATTTTATGAAGCTAAGATTTTATTAACAAAAGGATTTTCATAAAAAAGGTTTGTAACCCATGGATTATTGGCCAGGGAGTCCAGTAATAGAAAAATAATTTCCCAATTTTTTTTGTAGAACTTCTAAAATATGATAATAAAAATTCAAATAACCATTTTGAAATGATCAGTACATTTTTAAGCCTTAGTTTTTTAAGTGAAACCTTAAATTCAAGAAAGAATTATTTTTTAATTTGTGAAAATGCTCTCCATCCTTAGTGGGAATGTTTCAATGTTGGCAACTCTTCTGAAATTTCAAAATTCCGTCGAATTAAAAATCAGAGTATAGAAGCTCAGTGTAAAATGTCCAAGGACAATTATTTTTAATACATATTTTTTTATCTCTAGATACCGTTATAAAGTAAAATCTATAACTGCAACATTGTCTTATTGACATGATAATAAGCTTATAGCAACCCTATGGTTGCTTTCTTATAAACTCCTAAATTGGCCCGCCCAAGAACAACTAAAGGCTTGATTATGTCTAAGGCAGCCTATTATATACATTTTAATTTTTAATACGCAAGTAGGTAGTGAGGAATCTAGATTAAAAGCTCACGCTTCACGCCCTGATTTGTATTTGCGCCCTACGTCCGCCCGCCCTCGCTACACGTCGTGTCGGGTGACGTCACGGCACAATGGCGTACAATTTATGCGTCTACGCCGCACGTGCTGCGAGACAGGGTGACCATGATTAAGATAACTCCTTATTGGGATACATTATAAGTGATATTTTTCCGTAACTTTATCGAAGGTACCACAACAAGAGAGGAAGGAAGGAAGGTAGAACCAAATATTATGTCTTCAATGTACCTACCTTGTAAGATAATACACTGTAATACACACCTTTAAATGACTAATTAACCTTGACTTTTTTGTCAAAGGGCTAGCCAATAACGATTTAACCGAGTTTTCCAATTCATCACTCCGATAGTGAGGTTTTCAATTTTCAGCGAGAGTTACAAATGAAACCGCAAATAGGTACAGCGAGAAAATACCCGGAAAAGCGCAGCGATTGAAGTGTAAAAAAAACATGTAAACGTGCAGATGTTTACCTGGCTAGGAATTCTGACACGCGTAGCTTTTACACGGCAATATTTTTATCAGTATTGGCACTGATTAATTGCCTTTTCCGATTTGCAAATCAAAATAACATTGAGCTTTTGATTTCTCGCAAAGCTTTTCCCGTTTTTTCGAGGATTATTCTGCGGTTTTTGTGCAACCTCGGTTTATCAAGTTTTTATTAAACTATTTAATACTTAACTAGGTACTTAATTATAAGAGTATACTGAGCTTCTGAGACTGTCAACAAGTTAGAGCTAATTTTTCCGCCACAGATATTTCTACGTAAGACGACGCAGCGTCGCACCGCCACCACACCGCATCGTGTGCTTTGGCTCTTAGGAAGTAATGTGATATGATATTTGTCTCAAGAATCCTAAAAAAAAATTTTTCAAAATACATACAAAGTCATGCACGCACTTTATCTCGAAATTTCAACGGGAAGACTGGTCTCCACGACACAGGGAATCCTAGTGTGGAGTCCAGTGATGCTGTTAGTACATACTTACTGTATAAATTGTAATCCGTTTCTATTCAGAATGTAACAGTAACTAAATCATGTACTGTAATATTTTTGGACTAAATAAATATCATTTTCATTTTCATTTTCAAAACTATGGACACATTAGCCCGGTCCACCTGTCGCCAACGCGTCCCCAGCGTGACGCGGGTGCATATTGCAGCCTGGCGCATCTCTGTGGCGGAATTAGGAGGGGAAGGGGATATATTTACGTTTTATTAATCATTTCATTTGACAAACATTACAAGGCTAACTGTTTCACCACACATCACATGATCTAGTTCCTGTTAGGTTACTTTTAAGCAAAAGAAGGAAATCAGATGAACTACAAAATATTTTAACTTGATGAAGTTAAAATATGTTGTATGGTCTCTAAGAGAGCGCTACTCATATTTTATCTGCCAGATAAATATTTGAAAATTTAGTGTAACCGGTGAAATATTGACCCTAACATTCTGTATTGTAAAAAATAACGAAAAAGTTAGCAACGTTCATTAAATCTAAATAAATAGGGACCAAAGAAAAACTGTTTTACAGTGTTCTTAGTGTTACCGTGGCTTAAAGTGCTCTTTTAAGCCTAAAGAAAATAAATTAATTTTATGAATTTATTAATACCTTTTCATTCCAGGACTGTTCAGAACCCTCGAGAGTGGTATTAGTATTTCATCCCTTGTTGATCAACGTGCAAAACCTGATGCTTTGATTACACTGGCAATACAATTATACAATAGAGGAAGTTTGAAACGCCGTGTTAGGATGTGACAAACAGCTAGGGCTCCGGGCCTGTAGTCAGCGGCGCTCTAAATATTTGTACAATCCGCTAATAATGCGTCACGGTACGTGTACAGTCGCGCACACTTGTAAAATAGTGAACATTTTGTTTATTTAGACATTTAAAGTAGTTACAAATCGTCGTTTAAGGAAAAGACAATGAAGAAATAACTAAATTGTGCCTTTACATGTCTCATAATATTCTTGCCGATGGAAAGCGTTGGGGAGGCCTATGTTCAGCAGTGGACGTCCTATGGCTGAAATGATGATGATGATGATAAATATTTTTGCCTCTGCTATTTTATTTATTGTGAGAAGCTTTATGAATTGACTCGAACTTTATGTACCACAATTAGAACAATAAATTATTTATTATTATTAAAAGCTTCGAGTTAAACGTTAGTGCTATGAAGTATTTAGTGGTGCTACGAAGTTCGTAATACTATGTCTGCGCTATTACCATTTATTAATTACCGCTACTGCAAATATCAGCAACATACACAACAAATGATTTGATTATTCAAATTATTCAATCACAACAGATGTGAAATATTTGTAATTACAAATCAATCAACCTGTACCTCTAGAAGTTGCGTTGACTGATTTTTGAAGATGTTTGTAGACTAGGTGACACCGCTACTTTGTTTCAATTGAAAAATGTAAACTGATTATAATTTACCATTACTATACTTTCAAATCTAGTAAATAAGTAATATTAAAGCTTATTTTTTATTTTGTGAATTGCGAATACACTAATCTTATTCACAATATTTAATTTTTATCTTCCTGTTCATTTGCAAAAAAGTTATAAATATTCAAATTTTTCGTGCGACTGTACCGTGCACTTGCGTGTCTCCAATTGGCCGTCAGGCTGCGTACGCGGCGAACGAGGCGTATAACGCGCCGCGTTACCCTGTGACTGATCGCCATGCATAATCGGACCTCAGTCATATGATACCTTTGTATAATTAAATTATCACGGCTTGCAGGCAAAATAAAGTGGAAGGACATGTCTATTGTTTGTTAGTAGCCGTATGGAGTAAGCAGCGTGTGTTATAAATACTCTTTTGAACTGACTCCTGTGTGCCTACCATGAGTTTACGTTAAATGTGCTCGCTACCGAGTGCATCAAAAAATCTATGAAGATTTTATTTCTTGAAAGTAGCCGCTAGGGGCGCTGCACAATAAGTCGTACATTTAATGTCATTTTTTTACGCCTGAAAATATGTAAATTAGCTTCTGGACTTAAAGCTAAATACTTAACGTTTAGGTAGCCTATAAACTCACATTGACAATAGGAGAAGTTGGAAACTGAGGAATTTTGACAATATTATAAAAGAACAGTTATGTTATGTTAAATCACAGTGACGAAAAAAGACCCCTTTCCCAATTTTTATTTGACATTTTAACACAGTAGGTACCTATGTGGCCCATTTATGTGTAAGAATGGTCTTTGATATCCTAACAAAGATTTTTCTAATTAAAAGCAGATGGACCAATCTCAGAAAGAATCTTCGATGAAGGAGTTTCAGGATTTTTCATTTTCTCTGTGAAAGAAAAGTACAGTTATTTACAAAATGCAGCGTGCTTACCATGAGTTTACGTTAGGTGTGCTCGCTAGCGACTGAGTAACCTATATAATCAATTGCCATTTATACTGAAGAGTGATTGTTCATCAACTATTTACAACTGGAAATAATTTAAAGTAGGTATTATTAAAGGAAACTGGATGAATAAAGACTACTTACATTTTCTTAGTCTTTTAAAAAGACGACGTAAAATCTTTTTGATTCAGCCATCAGCATAAAATCGCGGGTTGAAAAGTTTTACCAACCGTCGTCAAGTCTCTCCAAATCGCATTACATAAAAGTAGGTATATCGTCGACAAACATTAACCGGGTCAAATAGACAAAATGCTAAGCGATTGCCAAGTTTCAGAATACGTATAGCATTACACACTCACAGAGGAAAGCAGTAGACGTGCTTAACTGAAAGCTCTCTAAATGCACAAATGATTCCATTTTATTTGAAACTAGCTTTCCATTCAGTTTAAGGGGAAGTGTGGTAGGTTTTTAGGAAAATATAGAGTCAGAAAATATTTTAAATCATCTTAACCTAATGAACACTGCTGAAGATAAGGTCATCATTATGCCTTAGCCTAGAATCCTTAGCCCAGAATACAATAGCTAACGTACCTACTCGTATAAAAGCTTTTCGGAGCTATCAATGTAAAAGTACATTTTGTATTGCGATTTATACTACCTGAAGAAGTTACGCCCGTATTCACAAACATGACTACGAACTGTCACAGTGCGCGTGGACGCACAAGGTGACACATGAACCAATCACAGAGCTTTATTCAGCGTTCGATTAGCTGCTTCATTTACACATCGTTTGTGAATACGGGCGATAGTATGTACCTAATAGCGAGCCTTCTCTACCCTATTATTGTATGCCAAAAGGGTGGTAAAAGAAAAATACGATTATGCCAGTAAGCGCTGTTTGATCGCTATAGACGACACTTGCAGGTGCGGGATATCCGAGCGCTTGTAAACAAATCCGAGGAATATCGGTAAGTAGGAGCCGATGAGGCGAACATTACCGTTGTTTTTGTAGGCTTTTGTTGGGCTGAAAATGACAGCCATGGTATTTTGATTATTTCAAAACAATTGAAGTTTTATCTTAAAACGCTTTATCACGTTTTATTAAGGCCAGACATATTACTATCTCATTTCTCAAAATTTCTCTTGAGTGTTAAAAAGGACGTTTTTTAAGGCTGAGTTGCACCACCAAACTTTGACCGTGACTGTAACGATAACCGGTGTTTTTTGTATGGGGTTTGACAGATTTTTGACGTTTGTCAATGTTAAAATAAGATTGTGCAACTCAGCCTAAGATTTTCTTTCACTCATCGCGGTGTATGTGGTTAATCAGATATCATTCCTATTTCACGTCGAAATGGAAAATGGATTTTCTCAGTCTAGTGGATATCAATATCGAAAGCAGATGTTTTCGTTTATTACACGTTTTCTTGGAAATCTCGAGACTCGACACCAATCCCTTCGCAGTTGTTTGTTCACTTTGCAATAAAACAGCATAGAAGCAGTTTCACTTGTATTGGATTTCCCTCTATAATGCTTTATTGACTGGACTATTACTAGGTGCTACAGGGATCAACAGAGCAACAAATTAGGTTTTGTTAATATCAGGATTCAGGCAGTAATTTAGGAATAGCAAAGATTGTTTCGTTTAAGATCACAGAATGTCAATCATCGAAAATCAAATTAAAAGAAATGTTTAATTTTGTTTGTTTGAAATTCTACCTAAGATCTAGCATATAGGACCCCTTAGGGGAGACCGAAGAGAGTTGAGACATTGTCATATTTTTGGAACGTAATAACCAAGTCTAACAAGCTCGTAACAAGCTCATGCGCGTTTTAGTTAAAGTCTCGAGCTAACAAACGCTCTGTTGCGAGCTCACTGATAGCAATAGGGCCAAAGGTAGATTTCCAAAATCGACAATGTCATAACTCTTCTCTGTTACAACTCTCCTCGGTCTCCCCTACATGTTTCAAATGCTAGATAAGTAGGTATCAAATAGCTATCGAGAAGTGTTTAGTTGACTTGAATCCCAAAGTCCTGCACTCTCTTATTACGCGTATTGTTTTAAGCCATATATCTCGACTATTACAATTTCCAGTGTTCGATCCGATGTAGAGTACATTCTATGATTGTTTCGTTCACCCAGACGTAGCACTCATGTCATTTGTAGAAGCTCGTTCTTTGCTCGTTCTGCGTTAATTGCGTGATTTTAATAAGTAGGTACCTAAATTAATAATCTTCTCTGAGAAATGGAGAACGCAATGGTTGTATTTTTAAAACATTATCTAGGTACAATAATGCAATTCACATACGCATCCAATCCGTGTTAAATTGTTTCGAATTCTTGCACAACTTCACTTGTAAATACTTATTCAGACATAATTTCGGTGTAAAAACAATGTTGGATTTAATTCTGAAACGATGTATAAAGTATAAAGTAGTATTAAATGCCAATTCCAAGCCACATATTTTGAACTAGCATTCCGCCCGCGGCTTCGTCCGCGTGGAATTTTGTCTGTCACAGAAGAACTTTACCGCGCGCGTCTCTGTTTCAAAAACTGGGATAAAAACTATCCTATGTCCTTTCCCGTGACTCAAACTATCTTTATGAAAAAATCAAAATCGGTTCAGTGGTTTAGGCGTGAAAGGAAGACAGACAGAGTTACTTTCGCATTTATGATATTAGTATAGATAGTATAGATAAGGTGTAGAGTGGTTTAAGTAAGAGATTCTAGAGTTAGGGCGTGTAAAGTGTAGTTTAGCTATACATGAATTACCTTTTAGACAGTGTGAGCCATTTGGTCTCTACGCTAAGCAACATTTTTAACCGACTTCAACAAAAGGAGGAGGTTCTCAATTCGGTTGGTATAATTTTTATGTGAAAATGTTTTTGGTGGATAAAATTTTATCTTCAATTGGAATAATCACAAAAGTGTAACTGGATTGGCCACACTCTCCGAATGGATCCCGTGGTCGCCCCAAGCAAACTAGGCGGCGCACTGTTGCAGACGAGGCGAAAAAAATCGGCAAGACCTGGAGCGAGATCAAACGCGAAGCTCAAGACCGAACGCGATGGAGCACTGTTGTGGACGCCCTCTGCCCCATCTAGGGGACATAGGACCTTAAGTCAAGTAACTTAAAGTAAGGCTTACATTCAAACTGAAGTTTTAGTCACGTTTCGAGCGTGATTTCAGAATACGATCTTTTTCACTACTAACTAATATCACATTTATGTAGGTACTCGTTATCGAGTAAAAATGTCCGCTCCAGTCAGACGGTAAAAGTTAAGTTCGGCCAAGTCGCAACATGTAATGTCTTTGACTCAGCTTTGAAGCTGCAGTTGGATGCAGCAAGAAAGTAATAATGCCGTAGCCAGAGGCGAGAGAACCCCACGACGGAGGTAGGCAAGGGGACAGATGGACGTTTTCACAATCAATACCTAATTTTTAAGTGACCCCTATGGTAACACATAACAGGAATTTTGTTTTCATAGGATCACTTAAAAATTATAGTTTGAGGGTGAAAACGGGCGAGAGACTCTTTTTACACGACTACGCCAGAAGGAGTGTTATGTTTTTTACAAATCAAATTGCGATAAACCATTCAACATTTGTTTAGACGTCAGTAGTGTTTGTTGCCCTTCACGCAAAAACTACTGAACGGACTTTGATGAAAGTTTAAAGTATTAATGTTTATAACTCAGACTAACATGTGCTATAATCTATGTAGTAGGGAATTTAGTGCAAGAACCCCTCCACTTTGGTATAGAAGGCTCATTTTTGCACCAGTTGTTATTTGGGTGCTCCTGAGTAGATTTCCGTCGGTAGACATCGGGAGCCCCCCCTGTGGTAGCAGGGGGAGGGGGGGCAAGTTTCCTTCTGCCGCGCTTCACTTTAAAGCCCATATCTTCAAAACTATGGGTATTAGGGCAAGTGTGGTGTCATTTTCGGATAATTAAAGGATGGCGAATTCATTTCTAAAACAAACTTTTTGCCTTTTCATACAAAAAAATAGAAATATGGAGTAAAATTCACAAAAACCAAAAAGTATTTTTTTATATAAACGTAGTTTACTTTTAAACCACTGGAGATAATCTAATAAAAAAAATATGTCCTGAAAGCTACATTTATCAGGATTATAAATATATACCATTGTATGGTACTTTTTTTGAAAAAAGTAGGTGAAAAAAAATTTTTCTTCAGGACACAGCGGGCGAATTTTAATGCGCGTCGAAAAAAAATATTTATTTTATCCATGAATTCATACTATTTGGTTCATAAGCAAGTAAAGATTATTATTTTAGAATTTATTTAGAGTTCCTGGCACATCATGCTACCATGATTTGTATTTTTTTTTCAATTAATTTTGAACTCTATGTGTAAGACATAAGGTTCAAAATAGTTTAATTACATTGTATTAATGAAAATATCATAAGAAGAAAGCACTAAATAAAGAACTTGAATTTGTCTAAACGTCTTATGATTATTATTATTATTTTAATTAACATTTTTATTTCTACATACTATTGTACCAGTGATAACGGAAAGGTAAGTGTGTGGAAAGTGAGGATTGATATTATCATAGTACGGGAGATTATTTTTAACACAAAGGCTACGGCTGTGACCATTATAGTTGTTTTTTCAGACAGCACCAGCTTCTGCACTACTTCTTGCACTTACATCTCATCATTTCCAGGCAAGCTTCGGCAGCTACGGGCAAATCGGTCCATGTAGGCTCCATGTTGCTATCGACTCTGGTCCACACCCAACCAGTCGGATAAAGGGAAGACGGAGTCGGTTGCTTGCAACTGATCCTATACGCGAACCCCTTGATATACTGCCAGTAGCCAATGCTGATACAAAGCTGTCTGGGTTATTTTATGTAGGGTCACACCTAAGCGTATTCTACAGCGACCCATTAGGATCTTTATTCTCCCTTTTTTATTCCCTATCATCCAAAAAAATCCTGTCCATTAGTTAAGTGAATTAAGCGTCTGAGTGAAAGCCACCTAGTAGTCTTCTGATGCCGGATATGCTGACCCAAGCAGACCCATCCTTACAATATTAATAAGTGTTTCATGGACTCCACATTGTATTCCACATGCTCGAGAGCTTCTGTTGTTAGGCCCATTTTGTGGGACATGTGATTCGTTCCATAATGCCCAGTTTGCGTACCTGTAACTGCTTGGGCATACCTTTGAAAAGTTTTCTTTATGACCCTCTATTTCCCTGTAGGAATCATTTGGAGAGGCTTATATCGTTGGAGCTTTCCCATTCAGCCCTGTTATTCTTGGATATGGCCATATTATGGCCATGAGGTACCTAAGCTTTTAGATAAAGGTACTATCAGTTCTGACCCTTGTGTCGCTAGACTGTCGGCTCTCTCATTGCATTCGATCCGTGTATGTCCAGGTATCCCACATTAGGGACACTTTGTCATGCCTTCAGAGTTTGTTCATCTTTAAGATTGCATCTAGAATACCTAATTCTAGACTAAACCTTCACTGAGGCGATGGCTGCCTGGCTGTGGCTAAGGATGTAAATATTGCGTTTCTTACACCCCTGTTTTTAGTGCACACATAATTATAGCGTAGAATTCAGCTTGAAATACTGTAGCAAACCTCCTTAAACATTCACTGTGTTTATTACTACATGCTTGACTATGAACGAGTGCTGTGAGTGCCCACCAACCTAGGCAGTTTTGTATCAGTATATCAAGGGCAGTAATTATGTCCTTATGATTTTTTCAAATTATTTAAAATTAAGTTGGTTCAAGGGGTTCACGTATAGGGTCAGTTGCAAGCAACCGACTCAGTCTTCCCTTTACCCGACTGGTTGGGGGTGGACCAGAATCGATAGCAACATGGAGCCTACATGGACCAATTGCCGGTAGCTGCCGAAGCTTGCCTGGAAAGAAGTAGTGCAGAAGCTGGTGCTGTCTAAAAAAACAACTATAATGGTCACAGCCGTAGCCTTTGTGCTAAAAATAATCTCCCGTACTATGATAATATCAATCCTCTCTTTCCTCACACTTACCTTTCCGTTATCATTGGTACAATAGTATGTAGAAATAAAAATGTTAATTAAAATAATAATCATCATCATTAGACGTTTAGACAAATTCAAGTTCTTTATTTAGTGCTTTCTTCTTATGATATTTTCAATAATACAATGTATTTAAACTATTTTGAACCTTATTTCTTACACATAGAGTTCAAAATTAATTGAAGAAAAAATACAAATCATGGTAGCATGATGTGCCAGGAACTCTAAATAAATTCTAAAATAATAATCTTTACTTGCTTATGAACCAAATAGTATGAATTCATGGATAAGATAAATATTTTTTTCCGACGCGCATTAAAATTCGCCCGCTGTGTCCTGAAGAAAAATTTTTTTTCACCTACTTTTTTCAAAAAAAGTACCATACAATGGTATATATTTATAATCCTGATAA
Organism: Ostrinia furnacalis; assembly: GCF_004193835.3. NCBI lineage: Eukaryota > Metazoa > Arthropoda > Insecta > Lepidoptera > Crambidae > Ostrinia > Ostrinia furnacalis. Next base: position 141,915 of record NW_021130758.1, on the reverse strand, counting down.
ATGTAGCTTTCAGGACATATTTTTTTTATTAGATTATCTCCAGTGGTTTAAAAGTAAACGACGTTTATATAAAAAAATACTTTTTGGTTTTTGTGAATTTTACTCCATATTTCTATTTTTTTGTATGAAAAGGCAAAAAGTTTGTTCTAGAAATGAATTCGCCATCCTTTAATTATCCGAAAATGACACCACACTTGCCCTAATACCCATAGTTTTGAAGATATGGGCCTTAAAGTGAAGCACGGCAGAAGGAAACTTGCCCCCCCTCCCCCTGCTACCACAGGGGGGGCTCCCGATGTCTACCGACGGAAATCTACTCAGGAGCACCCAAAGAACAACTGGTGCAAAAATGAGCCTTCTATACCAAAGTGGAGGGGTCTTCATACAAATCATTGCACTAAATTCCCTACTAATGACGATCCGTGACAAACTGAAGTTTCACACGGGTGATGCTGCGGGCAAAAGCTAGTTCACAATAATAGTTTAAAGATTTCTTTTTGCTATTTATTAGTACTTTGAGGTATAATAACACGGCACGCAAATCGCAAACTCTAGCCAAATGGTGTCAGCTATAAAATAGTCCTTTGGCGTTAGAAGTAGGATGTAAGTGGTCTTATACGAGTAAAACCGCTCTTTACGATTTTACTTTCCTCACTAAAATTTTGTTCAGAAAAGCTATAAAATACTCTGAATTAGTTTTTAAGCGCCTCCTGCGCTCCTTTTGGAAAAATGGCTTTACAAAGTTTATAAGAAAGCTTGACTAGAGAAGGGCAAATAGATAGAAGGGTAGAAGTACCATACAGAAAGGAAAGAAATAAATAAAATAGACGATGTAATTTAGACGGTCTTATTGCAACAAAGCGAGCTCTTCCAATCGAGTGGACGTAGCGTGGGCAGGCCCTCCACTAGGTGGACCGACGATCCGGTGAAGGTCACGGGAAGAACCTGGATGCGGGCAGCGCAAGACCGGTCGTTATGGAAAGCCTTGGGGGAGTACTTAGTCCAGCAGTGGACGTCATTTAGCTGAAACGAACGAACGATCTCTTCCAAACAACCTAGAGGACAATTTGCTTAAAAGTTTACTGTTTTTATTTAATCTGGGAAACATATTTTGCGTCTACTCACATCCCCTACACTATCCGTTTTATTTAAACAGCGAACTCCGAATCGTTCCTCCGTGCAAAGAGTCGACACGTGGCAGAAACGTGTTCCTCCGTCCCTCAGGCGATGATCTGCCATCACCCTAATAACTACTCCCATAGGGCCAATATCCCTCAGCAAATCGCACAATAAAATACCGCGTAATAACTAATAACTCAGCTATTTGCTCTCGTGCCCTTTATTTGTAATTTTTGAGTCAATAGATACAACACGCTACTACTCGTACCAAGATTGCATTTTGTTGAAAGGGATTAAAAGTAATAAATGCCAATCGCTGGTGTCAAGTAGAGGCAATCAGTAAATCAAATTCATCCTTGTGAATAATTAAATTATTGCTTCTGTAATGAGGGCAGTAAGTACTGTGCCTTTGTACAGTCGCAAAAACCAATTGATGTAGCCTGAAGGACACCGTAAAGAATATTTTCAATTCATTCATGCTTTGTGAATAGAAAAAAACTAAAGCTTTAAGAAAAAATACTAAAAAGCAAAATAGAATAATACCATAATGTGCCTTTTTGACTCTGACTGTACGGTTTTGCAGCTACAACTGGCTTAGTCAAGCGAAGTGTGAACAGTTTTACCGAAGGAAGAATTAAATGTTATCTTCTATAGGTAATTTATTTATTTCAACCAATTCCAAACTCTCTCTATTTAATTTATAAGTTACGCGTTGCTTAGAACCTTCTTGTGATCTGCATTATTTGAATGACGACTAAAGGACATAAAAAACTATATTCGTCTCCAGCTGACGTCGAAACAAAATAGTGAAACGTCAGACTTTAAAAGCATCTGACGTTTCATCAAAAATGAAAATTTAAAATGTTTTATTTGTAATAAAATTCACAAAAAACCTATTAAAAAAATGGTAATACCCTAGTAAACTAAGCATACTTATCTTTATCTGGAAGCAGATACACTATTGGTGCAAAATGGCAAGGTATGGTATTACGTCAATTACAGTATTATTACCATAATTTGTAGCATTTATATCGATTTTGCTTGATTTTGCTGATCATATAGATGAAAATGACACACTTACTGTCGCCACTACATTGGTAGCACCTTTGTTTATATCAATTAAGATATACCTACACTCCTGTATGGTCAATGGTCATGCTCTTAAAGCAGTTAGTATAGGCTAACCGGAGACGATTTCCGTTCATACAAAGGTTCAATATAACTTGAACGCGAATCAAACCCGGAACCTCTCACCCTTTAACTTGCCACGGTACTGGTACGATTTCAATATAAATATCAGCTTCGTGTTCATAATATAAGTTAAATAAGTTAATAATAGACAAAGGGCCATGATACTTAAATTCACCAACAAACCTAATTTTATGAACACCAGTTTCATAACTACTTCAATTTTTTTTTAAATAGTGGCACGTTCAAACTTAAAGGTTCGCCATCCCTGCGTTAGATTAACAATATTCGCTCTGCTGTAAGGGGAAGTAAGTACGTTCAGGATGTATGAATTCTACTATCGGAGGTGGGTAATAACAGCCTGGAAATGTACGCATGAAGAGAGTTGTTCATTTGAATGGTCGCATGAGTGAGTAGAAGCTTCGAAGCATATACTGGCTTAGATCTCAACTATGGCTACATATAGTTATTGGGCTGAACACTATTTCGAATCTTAAGACATTACATGAAACTACGTGCCATTAAATTAACACCTAATGCTATCAAGTGGCACCACTGGTGAGTGACACGACCTTACTCTACAGTGGCACTAACTGATGACGGCAAATACGATAGCTCATAATCAAAACACATTATTTACTATTGAATTACTGAATTTGTGATTGGTGGCGTGCCCAAAATATTATGTCGCGTGCCATTGGTTCGCCAACCCTGATCTAACGCATTTAGCTACATTATATTCTAGCGTTTAATAAGTTGGATACCCTCCGTATCAGAAAGACTAGTAAAATGACCTTATTAAATTCGATACAGCCAGAAGAAGTTCCTTAAAAAGCTCCTTTTTTCTTTTTAGTTTGAGATTCTAATACTAAGTAACTTTTTAAATGAACAACTTGAAAAAATTGAACTGCTAAATCGTGGGTTCAATTCCCGCCTTAGGAAGTTCGATTATTTCAACTTTAAAAAAATATTAGCCTAAAGTTCAGCTACAAAATTAACCAATTAGCGGTACGGTCAGAAAGAAAAATGCGTATCAAATCCTAGATCTAAAATCACATTTCAATAGAAAATCGTAATTAATCGAAAGCACAGCTTGCGATTTGGGTGCATATTCTAGATGCAAATTGGAATCTTGCATCTATGCTTGAGCTAAATCATATATTAAATCAAAATTGCATGCCGTTGAAATCAATAAGACATGCTCGTACGGGTACACCAGTTGGTTTAGTCAATGTAGATGCAAATGTTTCTCGGGATTAGGTTTTGGCTTAAGTGTCGAAAGCTACAGACCGCAAACCAAAAGCAGTTCTGCTGATAAGTTACTTCTACTAAATCACTGATTGCCAAGCGATAAGTCATAATGTTGCTATAAGTAAGCTGCCCTAAACAAAGCGATATTGAACGTGCAACACCCTTCCTATGAGTTAACCAAACAATAAAATGTGATGTTAAAAAGTCAGTTCGAATTCTAAAAAATCACAAATACCTAGACTTGGATTTATTCGTCCAAACAAATAGAGAAAATCACGATACTACTTTTTATTTACGTGCACTGTGAGCGATGCTTTATGCATTTTCGACAGAACAAAAACCGCGGTTCGCTCAGCGTTCTAATAAATACCCGTTGACGCTGCAAACCTCTTTCTATAGGTACCTTTATAAAAGTCAAAAGTCAAAATTTCTTTATTTGTTTGGACTAATAAATAGTTCTTACAAATCGTCATTTTGCTCTTAAGGAGCCTCTACATGTCTCATAATCTTTTTACCCTACCAGCGCTTCGAGACCAACATTTGGCAAGTGCTGAGAAGAAGCGCCGCAACAAACTCAGTCACCACTGTCTGCCGGTTAATATAAATAAATAGAAATAGTAGTAGTAGGTACATTCGATTCAGGAGCAGTTCACTGAATTTACCATGCATTCTTGTATGGTGTATCTTATAAGAATGGGTATACAAGATTGCGAGGTATATTAAACAAGGTAGTGACGTGCTAATATCTAGACTTACATATTAAGATACTAGTAGAAATGACTCGCATACATAAATTTGAATAACTTGGATTGACCAGTCCCCGAAAGCAGCGCCTGTTCACAGACATGACGAGTGAACCATAGAAGAATAGTTATAGAAGTAGTCTCTACCTCTATCTATGCCATTCCAGCGTTTGGTGTTCCGCATATTTGGAGACACCAGCCACGGCTCGGGTTTGTCGAGTATCACACGGTTAAACGGCCCGACTAAAATCCGGCTGAAACTGAAAGCATTCGACGATCTGTACTTTTTTTGGGGACGCACTTCAAAAGGGCAAAGTGAACAACGGCAAAAAGTATCGCCTTTCTAAAAACTACTGTGGACTGTCGAATATCGAGCGTGGTGGGGTGTTCGATTGAAAAAGAAGGCCATTGTGGTTTTGTGAAACTAATGGATTTTATCGAATGCATTTTTTTTAATAAGTTGATATTCATGTTTGACAACCGTTTAAAGCACAGAGATTGGATGGGGACAAGCCACAGTCATACCAATTGTAAACTTTATAAGCACATTATTATCAGCTGGACAAAGGGCTCTACACGGATTCCCATAACGATTGGCCCTATGTTGCCCGCTCAGGTGTTACCTACACGCGACCTTTTCTGTTTTGTCCATTGAGTGGTTGGCCTGATTGGTTGGTCCATGCCATGGTTGCCACTCTTTCTGCCTCTGCTGCCATCAATTCTACGAGCTTTGCCCTTTTAATAATTTAATTATCTCCTTTTCCAGTTGTTGTACATGTTCCGGTGGATCCAGCGGCGCACAGTCGAGCTTGCCCCTGATATGTCTCGTGCCGCGCGACGCGGCGGCCGCGGGCAAGGCCGGGCCCGGGCCCGCGGGCAAACCGCGCCCGATCTCCGCGGGGACGGCCCAAAGCGACTTCCAGCTGCTCGACGAGGCTTACATCAAGAAGCACTTCAAGCTGCCGCAGCGCTCGCTGTACTTGGACCCATTCAGGTACGCATAGATCTATTTATTTCATCACCAGCTTTCCGCCCGCGGCTTCGCCCGCGTGGTATTTTGTCTGTGAAAGAAAAACTTTATCGCGCGCGTCCCTGTTTCAAAAGCCGGGATAAAAAAATATCATAATATGTTCTTTCCCGGGACTCAAACTATCTCTATGCCAAACATTAAAATCGGTTCAGTGGTTTAGGCGTGAAAGCGACACAGACAGACAAACAGAAAAGCAGAGTTACTTTCGCATTTCGGTTGTTCACACAAGGTATCTCGCGGCCTGTATTTCAGCTAATGGAAAGTATGATCAGACCAAAGTTAGAAGCGAGATCCGTCCTCCAATTTTGCCACACTGGGAATAGGACCCGGGAATCTCTGAATCTGAGACAGTAGGACTTGGATTGGGTCTTAGATTCAGCTGCTACTACCACTTGACCTCAGAGACAATTGTATGTATTCCAGACGCCCCCTCATCACGTTCCCCATGACACAAGAAGACGTGAAGCACTTCAACTTGGCCCGAAAGTACAAGATCAACCAGCAGATACTGGACGGTTTCTTGGACCCGAGCGAGGCGATATCTGCTCCTAGCGTCTTTGTAAGTATTCTTTGTAGTCATAAGATCAACCAGCAGATACTGGACGGTTTCTTGGACCCGAGCGAGGCGATATCTGCTCCTAGCGTCTTTGTAAGTATTCTTTGTAGTCATAAAATATACAGGATGTCCCAAAAAGTAGTGTCAAGCCGAAGCCCAGAGGTAGAGCAGCATTAGGGCTACCCGAATCACCGCGAATTTTCTTCGTCTTGACACTACTTTTTGGGACATCCTGTTTATCAGGTATATGTATAGCTTTTACCCGTGACTTCGCCCGCGCGAATCTCGGTCTGTCACCGATTCCCCTTTTAAAAAAACAGGATAAATGATCCGTAGGTCTCGAAACTACCTTTAAGAATTTATTAACCTTCCTCTTATTATTCTTACAGCCGTATGCAAAGACAGAAGCAGAAAAACGAAAAGAAGCAGATGACGATGAAGAAATCATTTACATTCTACAGCTTCCAGACTGGGAGTTCCAGTGTCCAGTGCACAATCAAACTATCAGAACTCCAAGGTACCTCACAGGGAAATTCAATAAAATTGTCTTGGTGACAGCAAGGCTCATAAAATGTTTGTTACGCCATCTAGTTGTCGTGAAGGAACTCTCTCGTAGCCTCTAACTGCGCCATCTAATTGTCATAATGAAACCATCTTGTAGCCTCTTGCTGCGCCATCTAGTTTTTTGATACGGTACTTTACATTTCAAAGAGTAACGCCATCTATATTTTCATTCTGAAACTACACCAAGGTGTATGTATGCCGACTGTTACTTTTGGAATACAGGCTGTAATTTAATATTTTATTTTTGCACTTTTTGAGTTCAAATTAACTACATAATATTAAACATACACTATCTCATGTAGTCCTAATGCTGTACACTTCAAAAACTTATGAGGCTATTTTCCATTTCAGATTTATATGGCATTCGTGCAAGAAAGACAAAAAAGGAAAGAAGGGAGAGTTGAAGCAAGGTGGAGGACCATTGAACAAGCCAAAGCCCTGGCTCCTCAGCAGGCATACAGACTTCGACTTGCTATCACAGTGGTAGTGTGCAATTAAAATGTTTCGGTTCAAATCAGATGATAAGCATTATAGCGTCCATAGTGAAAAATAAATATCATGAATCCTAACTTCTTTGTAGTATTATTTTAAAAGGCTTTATTTAGATAGGGTCCTCGCAGTTCATGAGTAGGTTTAATAAAAAATGGATAAGCTTGAGTTTGATTACATACCTATACTCAGGTATTTATTTTTTTTTTATTTCCGGCTTGACGTCTAGTAAATGTAAACTCTTTAAGATTCTGTAAAAAACAAATTCCTTTTTTTGTGAAAGAAAAAAATATTCAAGTGACAATTCAAAAACTTGTGTCAAATGGTCAAAACATAAAAAAAATTGTCTGAAAATTTTGTGTGATTTATTTATTTGAAAATATTAAAAACAAGTTTAATAATCATAATGACCGAGAAAGATTTGTTAGCAAAATTAGCCAATGTGTAAGTCAAAGTTTTGCATTGTTGTTGAAATAAAGGTGGTGAATTTAAACGATGATATAATTTATTTGATATCTTCTTTACAGACCATTGGCAAAGCCTGGTTTCGATGCCCTTGGTATGTCGGCTCCTGTTCTTGTACAAATGAACCCTGATGGTAAATGGGAAAATACTAAGCCAGGGAATCTAGATGAGGAACGTCTGAAGGCTGTTGTTCAACATCTAGTCAATTCAAAAGCTGTGTCTGCAGCTCAAAGCTATTGCTGTCAGTGTGCTAAAGACAGCCAGGTATAAATAATTTTATTATTTTTTCAAACGAATCAACCAGTCACGTCTCCAGAATGAAAATTTGACATCATTTTTTTATACATTTTGCAGAAAGAAGGAGGAAAGTCGAATTATGTACCTGTTATCATGATGCCCATTTACCCTGCTGATCAATGCCCTTTCGACATGGACTGCGAAGTACAAAAAATCAAAGAAGCAGAATCAAAACCCTCTAAAAAGAAGGGAAAAGACGAAAGTGCGAAAGAGAGTGAAAAAGAGAAGGAAAAAAAGAAATCAAAGAAAAAGGGATTCACTTTACAGCGGCTAACTGATTTTGACTTACTTTCACAGTGGTGAATTTGTGAGTTTGAAGCTACCTTTTGATTATGGCGTTGGTGTGGTATTGTGAACGACTGTCCTGTGCTTACTGAAAAGAAACTTTGAACAAAAGTTAAATTACTAATAAAATTTTGGAAAAGTTAGTTATATTTTGTTTCAACACATCAAAAATTTTACTATTACTTTAAGCTGGTAAGCAATTAAGTATGGGTAGCAATGGGAATTTGAATTGGGTACATATTACTAATCATATTAAAGACCACGATCACCTATCAGGAACTTGTCAGTGTGTTATAAACTAACATTTTATTATTAAGTTTTAACTCTTCTGTGTTGAAAATGTAGGTAATTTAACATTTAAGTTTCTCATTCATACACATCTTTGATATCGTAGCTTGCAAACCTACTTCACCATAAATCGCATCTGAAATATTGAGATTTCTCGATTATGATGAAAATAAACTAGGTTCAAAATGTTTAATTTACGTAAAAAAAAAAGCCATCGACTGGTTTCTGTGGGGTTTTGTTAGGTGGGCTTGTAGGATTTCGTTCCAGAGAATCCTTTTCGCGCCCTAAAAGTCAATACATAGAGATGCGATGATTTATTCAAAATAGAAACGATGTCGCAGATGGCGCTAGAGTCGAACTCTATGTTATATCAGTACGTTCGATACGATAACAACTCGATACAATACGTACTAACTCATCGAATGGTGGAAAATTATTTTTAGTGATGGCAACATTCACTCCTTTATATTGTCTATGGCTGATGGCCGACCACGGTGTTTGAAGTCAATGAAATAGATTGATGCACATTGCAATATTATTTTTTTAGTTCATTTCAATAATAAAATTATGTTTCTATAATAAAATCAAGCAAAATCAATGAAACCTTCAACGGACTAACTTATCAAAGGTAAGTCATCGTGAAACGAGACGCAGACGTGGAGTACGTAATTGGTCTCTCATCCCACTTTTTATGTTTTCACACCTATCCTTTCAAAATCCCAGACAGAGCTATTTAGCTGGGATGCGTTTCTGCGCATCCCGCTATCTCTAGTTTGTATAGGTCATCAGTGAGCTAGCCTGGATGGCTGGAGCTGGAAAAAATGCAAAGGTTAGTGAATTTCGCCATAAAGTGTGATAGTGTGCATTTTTTTTCGTATGGACAGATGCAAGTGAATCCTTGTGCGTAGAATGAAAAAAAAATATTCTCACGCTCGCGGGTCCTTTGTAGAAATTCTTTTTGAAATCACGATTTGAGACACATGTGGTACACTTCCTGTATCGTGTTGGAAATTATATGAGGTCGTTTTATTGTCACGTAGGTATGTCGTTGTTTTTCGTAATGTAGTTCGTTGCAGTTACAGCGTGCTTAAGCTGTCGCAATTTGTGCAGTATTATTTTCGTGGTGTGAAAACTTTTTATGCACCTCATATAAATTAGGTTGGCCTTGATTATGACATTGGTGCAGATGGTTTTAATGAGCTAGGTGTTGATCTCGGCTCTGACCTTACTCTGTAGCCCCAGCAATTCCTTTCAATTGCCTGCTTATTATGTGCTACTCAGTTGTGTGCCCATCAATCAATAATTGCAACAAGAAAAGGGGACATTTTCTAGTGCATTGCATACAGCAAATGTGCAGTGGAGCTGAGCAGTCTTTTTGTTCATTCAACATTTTCTAGCTGATCAATTTGAAGCATTGGTTTGTGTTTTTCAGTCAGTAGTTTCATTAGTAATATCTGTATCATAAGCCCACACCCCATACTTCAATTAGTGATCCTGTTAACTTAGTATCAGATTAATGTTAGATTAAATTTTTAACACAAGTAATCAGTTATTTTCAATTCAGCATTATCATATTCTTCAGTACTTTCTATTAATTTTGGAAGTCTTATTTATTCTAAAACATCTTCATTTCTTTGTTCCTTTTTGCATTTACAGTCATTGGCTGTGAATGTCATCTCATAAAGTTAAGACAAAATCAAACTTTAATATTATGTGAAGAGTAATTTGTAAGTTAATTACATTTTATGAATTAGTGATGAATTTCCCATCAAGTATTCAGTCATGAATTTGAGAATTAACAATCATCAGTTAATTTTATGAGTATGCAAATTAGATGCATCAACTAACTTCTCAAATCTGTCAATTGATCAAATAACCATATTTAATTTAAAAAAAAGTATTTTTTATAAAATATTTTGTTTCAAAAGTAAATGAAACAATAATTATCACTTAAAATACCAACCATTTACACACTTACAAACAATCCATTGTAATTTGTGCACAAAGCTATCCACTACATGCTGTGCTCTGCTTGAATACGTGATTTCCGCGCCAAATTCCGCGATGTCGTGATAAACTGCAGATTCTTAACAGAAAGATTATTCTTGAATTAAAAAGTGCTTATGTGTTAAACTTCAAACACGTCCCAAAGCCACAATTCTTCCTAGGCTTGTGGCTGTCATAATACTAGGTTTAGCTTGCTGGAAATGGATTCACTCAGTTATTAAATGATGTTTCAAAGTAAATAATTGATAGTTCTGATAACATGCATTTTCATTTGAACACACTATGTCAACAGTTAATTGTGCTTACCTTATTACATGGCAGTGACCATAGTGTGCATAAAATAGTGGGTTACTTTCAACAAGGTAAATGAATAGTGTTGGTATGCAATCAAGTGATCCGGTACATTCTGGATTGGAAAAAATACAATACATTTCAGTTAATTTAATAAAATGTTGCAGTTGTAATCCTGAATCTTGGTTGTAAAATTAGTAATAATTTTATTGATAACATAATTATCTCAATAGACTATTTGACACCATTCCCCAATCATTCGAAATCACAACTTTTTAAAAAAGACACTGAACTTCATTCTGGTCTTAAAAACTTAATTAAATTTAAATTACCTGTATATTAAGATTTTTCGTTGCATTTTTGTAATTGAAAATATTGAGTTGGCAAAATAGTGATGTCACTTGCTTGTATTGCCATACAAAATCTATGGGAGTCTTGTTTTGACAGTTAAAAAGTACCTACGTCGATTGGTGGTGTTGGTGGTGTGAACGCGTCTATTTTAATATTATTTTATTGCATTGTTGCAGACATCCCGCCCATGCACCGAGAAATTCGAGACAAGTAACAGTAAGTTTTTTTGATACATCGCTTTATTGTGCATTTATGTGTTATAATTTGGTATTCTTACAAATGTATCTTTTCAGTTCAATATCCACTGCAGGATGGATCCATCATGTTCACAATCCAAGTGTGATATATTTGAGGGGCCCGGCCAGGCGCCCTTCTCCAATGCAGAGAATAAGACTGATAGGCAAGCCAATATGGTAGACAAGGAACTAAACAGTCCAAGTAGTAGTAGGCAGCCGATCGACGACATAGAACGTGAGGATTTTGAGGAGGAGAATCGTATCATCAACCAATGCTCGAGCATGCTGGTGGATGGGAAAAACCCAGCTGCGGGTCACTTCTCAGGCGGCCTGAGCGGCAACTCGAGCCTGGCTTCCAGTTCGGAGGCCATCGCAACATATCCCATGCCCAACGACTACAGCTTGCCGGGCTGCAGCAAAAGCAGTGACTGTGATGATAGCAATACTACAATTAAGAATATGATTCACTCTCGGAAGCCTTACGTGGTGGCGGTGGAGGAGCCTAAAGTCGACTTTATGCAGAAGCTGTTAAGCAGTAATACTCATGAGAAGAAAGACTTCCCTAAAGGGAAAATGTATAAAGCCGACCAAGATCTCGAAAATGAAAGCGGTGCATGCGGTCGGGATGCCGAGGCGGGGATGAGTTCCAATGCGTTGAGCAACAGCCCTCTGTCGGACAGCACCAAAGACTTCAGCGTGCCATCAACGTCCAACGCTGACAAGTTGCTCGGCCTCAGTGACAGCGGTAGAAAGAATGAGCCGGGGAGTTCAAAGTCATCGGTGAGTTTTTTTTTTGGTGTTTCTTTCTAATGTTGTAAATTAATAAGCATTTGTTTATTGTTTAACTACACATTTGTTTTAGGACTACAAGCAGTACTGTGAAGGTGACGATGAATCGGATGATGATATGAATGAGGATACCTGGTGCACTTGCCTGTCGTCTCATGAGGTTTGTATTTCAAAGTTTTTAACCGCTATTTGGTATGAACAAAGTAATAACTTTGTTTTTTTATTTACCAGGATGATGAAGACGATGATGAGCCCGATCCAGATGCGGAAAGACTATGGGTAAGTCAAATGTTCAATAACTTATAACAGTCCCTTAGTAAAAGTTCTTTTAAAACGAATTTTTTCAGTTACATCGAACTCTCAGAACATATTTTTATTCAAATTTCAACTTAGGCATTTTTTCTTCAATTCGAACTGATAGATCTTCATAAAAACAATCCCACCAAATAGGTTTGATCCTGAAAGAAAATCGTTTGACGTAAACAATTTTCCACCTTGTTTACATTTTAGTCGGTATAATTTATTGAAAATTCCAGGTGAATGGTTGCTCAAACATTCATGAACCGTTACGCCTTACGACATTATTTAAATTCTGCATATATGATCGGGTAATCAGTATCTGTCTCATGTATTATTAATTTAGTTCTCCCGATACATAAACATTGTATTTCGATACGGAATAGGGTAATTGGTGTTGTCCCGTGAGGTAGATGCTGATTCGTTGGGACAGGACACAATATTAGTTTTCTTCAGTAATATTACGTTGTGTCGTTTTACTTGTGGGACGTTTTTGGTTTGCCATGAGTAGAGTGAGCATTTTATCATTGTACATATTTAGCATTTGGGGGATTTTACTCGGCCATAGCTTTTTAGATTATTTCTTGATCTCTTTTTTATCTCTGTGGTTTATAGGGAAATTGTGGGTCTATGTATTGGTAGGCCCTAGGTTTGGTTTCCAGATGGGATACACAAAATGGGATTAAGTGTATTTTTCCCCGCAGAAATAAAAAATCTATAAAATGAAAATACCACATCACATGCCACGTTACCATACACCAAGTGAGTGTAGATTGTAGATATTGCATAAGGAGAAACTGCATCATCAAATTCAGGAAAAAATGGTGCTGACTCTGTTTTCTATACATTTCGACGAACTTTTGCTTATTTCGTCTTTGACGTCTTGATTGCCTAATCAAATTATTTAAAACTGTAATATTTTATTTAACTTTTTAATAAATGGAAAGGAAATAGATAATTCAAAATTTGGTTGAAACTGTAGTCTTCTAAACATCTTCATTTTTAACGTAGTAAGTCAATTATCAACGAAAAACGGGAGCACTAAATTAGTAATCCTCATATCATATTAATGTAATTGGATTATTTTTAGACGTGCCAGGCTTGATGACATATTTATTATGAAGCGACTTACTGAAAATATAGTTGTTTTCTTATTCGTTTATTTATAGCAACCTTGCAATTAGGTACTGTGGAATATTTCACTAATCAGGCATTGTTCTTTTGTATAAATTGTCATAAACTTCAATATCTTAATTAGTTAATAGGTCTTTTACAAGACAGCTGTAGTTCCCCAGCTTTGATTCATATGAAGAATGCAACTCAGTAACTTATTAATCCTATGATTAGGGGCATTCTTGAAATTTTAATCAAGAATTGCGCACTGTATCAGGCTGTGACAAATTTATTTAATTCTCAATATTGCTAGACCTTATGACAAAGATTTTTTTTGTGAATAGTCTGGAACCTCTGATATTTGGCTTAAGACCTGAAGTAGCAATAATCCTGCAAATAGGTTTTGCTGCTGTGAGAAATAGTGGGAGAAGCGATTGTTGTAGAAATCTATTAGATCAGGGCTTCAGAAGCCAGCATTTAACCATCCAATGACCCACTTTGACGTTTGACGTCAATCCAAACCTTATATGCAAATTATTATTATAAGTTGCCGCTAGTTATAAAGTGTCTCTTGCAGAGGAAGAGACGGTACGAACCTCCGCCGCCGCAATGCGCCAAGAAGTTCTGCTCCGAAGGCAGCAGGCAAAGCCAGGAGGCCTGGTCCAGGACCCTGGCTGCCGGCATGCCATCCACCAGCTCCATGCAAGGACCTCCGGAGATGGAACAATGGCTTAGCAGGTAGGTTTTGCAGGGCAATCGAATACCGCACTTAGCCTCCTGATTGGGCCATTGTGCACGATTTGCATTGTCTTGAAATCTAACTTGAATGTTTCGTGTATAGCTCGCGTAGCAAGAATTGAGGCGATCAAATTAAAATTCAAATAGTTTTTAAGTACATAGGCCCTTGGTAGGGCACTTATACACGTCCCAAATATAGCTTGCCCTACCTACGTAACAGAAGCGAAGATTTGTATCGTTTACGTCGGCGTCTTGTGTATTCTGAATGACTTGTGTGTTCTGTATTCATTACTGTGTGTATTATGTGTTTGCCTCAACTTTGGTTGCGCGACCTATAATACACACGGCGGCTGTGTCGCCAGTTTTTTAGGGTTCCGTAGCCAAAATGGCAAAAACGGAACCCTTATAGTTTCGTCATGTCCGTCTGTCCGTCTGTCCGTCTGTCCGTCTGTCCGTCTGTCCGTCTGTCCGTCTGTCACAGCCGATTTACTCGGAAACTATAAGTACTACAGTGATGAAATTTGATGGGAATATGTGTTGTATGAACCGCTACAAAATTATGACACTAAATAGTAAAAAAAAGAATTGGGGGTGGGGCCCCCCATACATGTAACTGAGGGATGAAAATTTTTTTTCGATGTACATACCCGTGTGGGGTATCAATGGAAAGGTCTTTTAAAATGATATAAAGTTTTCTAAAAAACATTTTTCTTAAAGTGAACGGTTTTTGAGATATCAGCTCTCAAAGTCGTAAAAAGTATGTCCCCCCCCCTCTATTTTTATAACTACGGGGTATAAAATTCTAAAAAAAATAGAGGTGATGCATGCTAATTAACTCTTTCAACGATTTTTGGTTTGATCAAAGTATCTCTTATAGTTTTTGAGATAGGTTGATTAAATTGACATAATAAGTTTATTATATTTGCTGCTACGGAACCCTTTGTGCGCGAGCCCGACTCGCACTTGGCCGGTTTTTTTATTTGAACTTGGCTGGACGCGCTGCCGCGTGACGACATTTTGTTGTTTCAGAGTAGAATTAGCTAGTTATAGTGCCACAGAAGTACCATCAGACATAATTATAAACAGTGTTCGAGGATATATATCAAGGGATATATATCTTGATATATATCGGATATATATCCGATATATATCAAGCCGGTTTTAATGATATATATCAACTTTTAAAATTTGTTACTGTATTTGTACTTTTTGACATAAGATTTTTATTTTTTTAGTGGAGTTTGTCGTATTTATAAGAAATTTTATGTTTTTGCTTTATTTGTCTGATTTTAAGTTTTAAAAACATTAAAAACATGTTTATGTAACACTTATGCAATAGTATTCATGAATAATACAATAAAATAATAGTATGGCTTTCATACAAAATTGATATACAACGTGTCCCAAAATTCAAGGATAAGCCGGCGCCGCAGGGTGGACATAGTCATGACTGCTTTAGGAAAAATAAGAAAAAAAATCTATCTCAATTATTTTTTAAGTTACACAATAAATTATGAAATTCGTCGAAAATTGACACCCCTAATGATATTTTACATTACCACGACTACAATTTTTCAAAAACTTCAGTTTTTTTGTTTGTATCGGCAACTTAAATAGTGCTGCTGTCCACCACAATTCTTAAAACCCTCAGAATCCTTGTAGTTTTTACACAAAAGTTAATCAAAATATGATATGTCCTTAAAATTTTGAACGATTTTTACTTACACTCGACTTTGACTCGTCGTTTTGTAAAAAAACAGTATGAACACTACTGCGGCAAGTTTTTTATAAAGTTGACGCAACTATCCAAGATTCCGAAATGGTATAATACTCTAAGAAAACTAGTCGCAAAAAAGATATGCGTACCATTTTTACAAGCATTTCGCTTGTAAGTTAGTATGAGATAAATCTTGCAACTGAATTTAAAACCAGTTCTCCTTAACCAATTAAGATNCGACGAGTCAAAGTCGAGTGTAAGTAAAAATTGTTCAAAATTTTAAGGAAATATCATATTTTGATTAACTTTTGTGTAAAAACTGCAAGGATTCTGAGGGTTTTAAGAATTGGGGTGGACAGCAGCACTACTTAAGTTGCCGATACAAACAAAAAAACTGAAGTATTTGAAAAATTGTAGTCGTGGTAATGTAAAATATCATAAGGGGTGTCAATTTTCGACGAATTTCATAATTTATTGTGTAACTTAAAAAATAATTGAGATAGATTTTTTTTCTTATTTTTCCTAAAGCAGTCATGACTAGGTCCACACTGCGGCGCCGGCTTATCCTTGAATTTTGGGACACGTTGTATATCAAAGTTGATATATATCTGATATATATCATAAATATCCGATATTTTGATATTTATAATAAATATCGGATATTTTCGAACCCTGATTATAAAGAATGAGGACGATCTACCTATACTAATTTTAAGAGGATAGATTTGATTGATTGTTTGTATTGAAACGCTCCGAATCTACTGGACCGATTTGAAAAAATATTTCAACACTAGACTCCTACATTAATTTCTACATTTACGAAATTCATTGGGTCAGCTAATAAAAAAAAAAGCATTCAGGTTTAACGTTAATGATATATTTTCAATCTGATAACTAATTCGGCTCCCCCAAAGATTAACCACCCGTTGACACAGATCCAATCATAGCCCAATTAATGTCTAGACACGCCCGCCCCAGCCAGACAGACAGACGCGAATCGATCGTTAACCCGAGGGTGCGCTGCATCCACGTAAGATGTTGCGTTGTCCAAGTGTACCTGTACGTACTGTCGAAGCGCCGCGCTTTTGACTTGTAACCATGTGTGTGACCATGATTCCCGCGTTTTTTTTAACATTCATGCGAGTTCATCTGTGAGTATTCAGCTATAAATCTATACTTATTATAAAGCTGAAGTTTGTTAGTTTAAACGCGCTTATCTCAGGAACTGCTGGACTGATTTCAAAATTCTTTCACCATTGGTTATGTACGTGATCCCTGAGTGCTATAGGCTATTAAGTACCTCGGGCGAAGCTGGGACGGACTGCTAGTATACTGATAGAAGAAAAATTGTTAATATCTTAAGTTTTATCTTTTGGAGATTGCATTTCGATAATCCGAACGGTTGATTTACTTTAAGCTTTATTTAGTGTTACGTCGTTGCTTTCTTAATAAAATAAAAAAGGGACACGTAAATAGTTGCAGCACTATCGTTCACATCACCATGAGTGTACCATCGCGAGCTCAATTTGTCATAAACATGTTTTTCTCCGCAGGTTCCAGTCATGGTCGAACAATGAGAAGAACCTGGCCATAGATGCGTTGATCAGCCGCTGTGCAGCCAGCAACGTGCGGTATATGATGGAGTCCATCGAGCCGCTGTTCCAGCGGGACTTCATCTCGCTGCTGCCTAAGGAGCTGGCGCTGGCTGTGCTGGGCTATCTCCAGCCGAAGGATCTGCTCAGGGCCGCGAGGACTTGCCGCTATTGGAGGTAAGTGGACTCCCACTTGAGTGTGATTCCGTTTAGAACTTTAGATTTTGCCGTGTGGTGTTGTGGAGTATTGAACTATATCCGTTCTTCCCGTGGATGTCGTTAGCGACTACAGGATAATGCAAACATCCGGCCTTTTACCTTTTAATTAGAGAGCGTTATCCTCCTGCAGTTAGACTAAATAATGATGATCACTTTGATTCTTTTAATTTTACAATTCAAAGTAATACTTGTCGCTTTTTCTACAATTTCGGTGCACCTTTAGAAAGTATAAGAAAGCCGACGCTAACTTAGACAGTTGCCTAAAATGTCACCAAACATATTATGTGTAGTGGTTCAAGGACGATATTATCATATTTCGAGACGAAAAATACTACTAAAGAGTTGTAGAAGGACAAAGGCCCCAACCCGGGCAGTGTTCTTGACACAGATATTAAAATACTGCGGAGGCGAAGGGGTGAGTAACATTATGTGCCCCTGAAAATATTCGGCTTATAAGGATGGAGTGGGACGAGATACGTTGTCCTGCGTAGTTCAAGGACTGCGGATTATGAAACGACCTAAATATTGGGATACAAAGGTTCGAACTATTGAGTTTCAATGGATTTTTGAACAGTTTCAATCGAGTTTTGAACTTAGTTTCGATTTGGAATGCATCGAACTCTTGAGTTTCAATTTCAATCTAGTTTCAGACTTTGTTTTCTGACTTCCTTTAGATTGATTAGGGCAATATTTCAAGGTCTTATCCCAAGTAGAGTTCAATTTCATATTGTTAGTAGTAGAATGCATTTACAGTCTAGATTCAAGCCTGTGATTGGTCTAAAGAAATTCTACTAATCAAATGCAATGATGCCGCAATTGAGAACCAATCGATTAAGTATTGTTTCATTACAAAAGTTTCTGACTGATTGAAAGACGAATCACTTGTTGAAGTGACCCTCATATAGAGATTTTGTCATTCTTCTTCTCAATTTTTTTTTATCCTTAGACATTTTACACTGCTCTTCTAGTCCCAAACTAAGCAAAGCTTGTACTATGGGTACTAGACAACGGATATAAACATACTTAAATACTTTTTTTTGTAAATACATACTTATTATACATAGAAAACACCCAGTCCAGTACAAACAAATATGTTCATGCACACAAATGTTTGTACTGTGCGGGAATCGAACCCGCTACCTCCGGAATAGTAGTCCGTTTCGAACCACTACACCAAACGGCCGACACCAATTACCAAGTACCATACATGCAAATATGTTAGACACGAGACAACTACACTCGGCGTCAAATAGATCGCATCTCCCGCGATAAACATTTTGAAACGAATGCTTCCCCACTTCCCACCAATATTGGTACCATTTCTAAACTTTATTTCATTAAAGGAAAGATTTTTACCACAAAAATGTGTCTTTAGAAGGATCCAGTGTCTCTTCTTAAAGCGACAGGTAGTTCCGCTTCTTGAGACAACTTTTATGGCTATAGAACTGTTAAATTGGGATTAATCGCTATCCATCTGTTAAAGATGACACGTGAGATCATTACTTTATAACCACAGAAATTGGTCTAATTGGTCCCAGACGAGAGCCCCAAGTGAGGTCTTTTTTCAAGTCACTTTTATGGTACCTGTTAATCTATACTTTAATATTATAAATGCGAAAGTAACTCTGTCTGTCTGTCTGTCTCGCTTTCACGCCTAAACCACTGAACCGATTTTGATGAAATTTGGCAGGGAGATAGTTTGAGTCCCGGGAAAGGACATAGGATAGTTTTATCCCGGTGTTTGAAACGGACGCGCGCGATAAAGATTTTCTGTGACAGACAAAATTCCACGCGGGCGAAGCCGCGGGTGGAAAGTTAGTTGTTTATAAAAAAATAATGTGTTTTTATTTAAGTTTATTTATTGGGCTTTCAAATAACACCAATATTGTTGGTGCACCAAGATTGTGTGACACATGTTTAAAGTTTGTAGCGGCAGAGGTGCGATTATTTGACGCCGAGTATACGCCACGTGGGGCGTCACAGCCGCCTGCGCCCCTGGCTAACCTTCAGACTTCCCGCCCCTACTGCTATCACGGGCTCCCACCTCTTTCCGTTCAGTCGCGTAATTGGAAGCTACTCGTGCGAACACGTAAACAAACTGTGTCATATTGTATACTAGGTATTTAATAACCTGGTGACACGAATCCCACGATACGGCTTATCCGTCAGTGCTATAAATAACAATTATTCTTCGAATGTACTAAGTATCTTGTTCTGAAGTAAGCAGGTTATTCTTTCGACTGAATATACTTATGTAGATACTTTATACGTAACCTATTATGACTGAATGAGATGCCCTATATCGCACCCTTAATAATATAGGGGCACAACTCAAAATTTTTGGTTTTTTACTTTTTGTANCACGTAATTGCTGGGTAAACGGTTTTGAATTTCTTTTGCCAAACGAACGGTGAAATCAATACAACATTTTCTAACAGTTGCAACTGTTTCAGATGGTAAATTGGCTTTAGCAACGTGGGACTCAAACAGATATCCTAGATGAGGTACTGGACTTAGGTGGTTATCAATTTTAATTGTCAAATAATCTTTTTCAGTTGTTGCGGAATTTGGTATCAATATTCTGTTGCAGACTGATCGCAATAGATTCATAAGTGAGGTTAATAATTTAACAGGATCTGTATGCTCTCCTTCGAAGATCTTGATTCCCATTTGTACGTCATTTAGAATACTTTTCAGGTATATGAAATACAAGCGATTAGTTTCGTCTTTGAACATTTGACTCAATAAATCAGCAGTGTAGCATTTATCTTTAGTAACTGAAAAATGTAACTTCAGCTCTTCCCACTGAGTTAAAATTCTGACAACAGTCGGTTCTATCGACAGCCAGCGAGTATCACAAACTTTGAGAATTTTAAGAGGTTCGTCACCGCAGTTAATGAGGCCGTATAGCTCCTTGTACTCATGCTGGCGCTTTGATGAGATTGAAAACCACTTGTAGGTTTCTCTTAACATAAATTCAACATGTTTTGGAATAGAGTTCTGTGATGCGTGACTGACGGCTAACTGTAGGGAATGGCAGATACATCTTATAAGGATTAAATGGGGTAGATTGTATTGCCTCTTAAGTATTTCGTATACGCTGTTATGACACCCTGTCATTACTGCAGCGTTATCAGTCCCGATCCCAACCAAATTTTTGAGAGATAAATTGTGCGATTGTACACACTTTACTAATGATGAGACAAGACCGTTGGCATCAGCTCGTTCTATAGGCTCCAGAGACAGAAAAGCAGATACGACAGAATTTTGTGACGTACTGTAATATCTCACGATAACGCCCATGAATTTGGTCACACTAATATCTGTAGATTCATCCAAAATCAGGCTATATTTTTGGCTACCAATATCTTTGACAAGGTTTTCTCTAAAATGGGGCGCTAAAACCTGGGTGATAATCTGAGTGCACTTTGTTCTATGCATTTTTATGTCAGCAGATTTTGAGTCTGCGAACGCATCTTTGCACACTTCTGTCAGATGGTCTATTTGAGAAATTGCACAGTGTTCAGTTATGTATAAAGCAAGCTTACCTTCAGCTTTTTGGGAATGTCTACCTACTTGTTTTAGAAGCAGGAGCAAAACATATTTTCTGATTTTTGGAAATTGATTCACATTTTTGTTTGTGTTTTTTGGTATCGGCATGTTTTCTTAAATCATTTAATTTTGCAAATATTTCACTGTGACAGAACGAGCAAAAAGCTTTAGTAGGATCAGTTAGGACAGGTTTTAACCACATTTTAAACTCTTCTTGTTGCTCCCATTCTGGTCTATACTTTTGAGCATATGTCTTCTTTTTTAAAGGAATTTCCATATCCACAATATGTTTCGAATATTAATTACGAAAATTGAACAAAGACACACAAAGACACTATGTAAAACAGGTTTGTTCTGCGAAAAAGTAACAATAGTCCGCTATTCCTTCCTTTCCTTTGACTAATGAAAGAATGAATGAATGACAAATGAACAGCTATAATTTGTGATTGAACGCACCTTGAGACCAAACAAAATTCTGGAAGGGAATTCCCCAAAAAACCGAATGGCATGTCTGTAGTGTTGCTAGCAGGTACACTTAAATTTGTACTAAAATTCTTTTGTATCGTGTTTTCATAGCGAAACAGTAGCTTGTTCTTTTATTCTAATTTCACTCAACTACCTATTGAAAGTTGGTAGTAAGTCAGCTTTGCAATCAAAATATCGCTAGAAGTCGCTAAATTATTTTTTGTCGCTAGATCCACAAAAAAAGTCGCTGAACACATTGAAAATCCGCTAGATCTAGCGACAAAGTCGCTAAAACGGCAACACTGGCGTCGATGAATCCAAAATGGGCATACGCATTCGTTGAGCGCTCGGCTCAGTATCCGCTGATGTCGTCTCATTCGCTCCCCCGCTGTTGACTGCGGGGTCGCGCAAGAAACCACTCGGATACCTTAACGCGCGGGGGCCACACTGCAGGCGATTTGAATTGCTCGAATAGCCTCTCGGGAACTCCAATTATAAATGCAGCATGTCGATCGGTCTTTAGTTGACGTTTCTCGACGTAGTAATCTTCACATTTTGTTATTTTATTTAGGTAACTTATTACCATCTCAGTACTTGTTTCAGGTTTGAATGACCAAGCTTTTTAGTTCTTTCTATCGTCTGTAGTAGTTCGTCTTCTTCACCTGTCCCAGTAATCACCTGTTTAGTTGATTTGCGATGCTTTCGCCGGGAATTTACAGGTTGCCATTTTTCTTGGTCGATCATCGATAGTGTGTTTGTATTACCGTCTGAGGGACCTGCCGGGCTATGTGAGGTACGAGGCGTCGTCGCTACAGTTCGGGCAGCCGACCGCTCTCGCTTATGAAGTGGGGCCGCACCTTTCGTTGCAACCCGTTCTTTACGCTGAGTCGCCCGGAGCGCCCGATCGCTGAGCTTCTGATGCGATGACGGTCCTTCCTTACTTACAGTTGTCTCACTCGCACTTGCACTCTCACGTCTAGCGGTTGACACGTTGACCGATACGTCTTTTTCACTCTTAGATTTTGTACAATAATCGTTCACCTTCGTTGACAGTATGTGGATTACCCTCTTCTGCTCAGTTATGGTGGCTGTATTGTTGTCAATAGTCTGTTGTTGACTATCAATTTTCTTGGTTAGCGCCTCAATTAGCGATGATTGTGTTGTTATCTTTGCAGCGAGCGTAGTCATCTTCTTTAGCAACTCACTGAACGCACTTTCTACGTTGAATTTCGACATTTTTCGCACTATTTTAAATGAAAATCACGGACACTGTGTTCTCGTGACCACGTCTGGGTGGGTAGTATAGTNATATTACAGACCTTCTAGAGCAGATACCGCGAAAACTATACAAGATATAGAAAAACTTGACAGTCTCACCTGTAGTAAATTAAATAAGCTTTTTTTGGTTCATAGTAGACATGTCATTAGGACACATAGTTTCCGAGGATTAAGCGAAAAACCAAAAAGTGGTACCTTTAAACCCCCCTCTTCCCGCCGGCTCAAGGGCTAAGGGCGGGGACTTTTGCTATGTTCACCTCCTAACTAGTCCAAATAAAGTCCCGAGGTCAGAAATTGTGTTCCAGGGATTTCTCTCTACACCGTCGTTAAAGCATTCATTGACTGGACTAATCTGCATTTAATGTGTCCTTTTTAGTGCCATTATTATGTATTTCGTTTAGTTTAACGAAGTCCCTGAACAGTAAAATGAAAAAATAAATGTAGATGGAATACGATCGATTCGATCCAGGCTATGAAATCTTTAAAACTATCCTCTTTAGTACTTTTTTACGGATTTCGTTTAGCTTGGGATGTATAAGCCTGACCAGGAACATAAAAACCCTGGCATAGAGGCGCGTCAATTGCATTTGATAGTGCAACACTGAGTACAGTCGTACCTGTGTTAAATTAATTGGCTAACTTTATGTATCAGGATTCAGGATTACGGGCTAATTTGATATTTTCATAAATTAACGAAAAAATATTATTATAGGTAACCTGGTTTAAATAAATTAAATGAAACCATCAATCGAGCTAGTAGGATTTATTTGATTAATAATGAATAATCAAATTCAGAACTTGAATATTCAACTGCAATGTCTGCTCATGAACGCATCAAACTCGGTATAGTAGTTGTTTCCCAATTCCATAAAATTCAACACTTAGAAAGTGACAAAATTTTTTAAAATAGGTAGTTGAAACAAACCATAGCTAATTTTCATAGTGGACTGTACTATACGATAAACATGTCAGTCAATTTGACAACCTTTGTCGGAAACATTATTCAATGAAAATATTGTTCGAATCCTTAGTATTCCTCTTCGACAAATACTTTACATAGCGCCTCTAGTCCCAAACTAAGCAAAGCTTGTAATTTAAACAAACATGGCAATGTATCATTCTGCTTGCTTATTGGCCGCTAAGCCCTTGGCCACCTCAGTAACCAATGACGGACGATTGTCACTCAACCACAAAGTACCGCGTAAATTAAAAGAAATTTTTTAATTAAAAATATTATCCAATAATATTTTTTGTTAGATCAAATATATTTTAAAGTTAAGTTATACATAGATCGAAATGTATTTATTAGGTGATCAATATTAAAAGGCAAACTTGATATAAAAATCATCAAATTAACAAATTTAAAGATCAATAACTAAAAAAGAGGATCAAATATTATTTTTGTATACCAAATATTAAAAGAGTATGTTAAACATAAATATTATGTTACCTTTAATGAAGATCATTCATAATTTATCCGTAGATCAACTAATATAGACCCAATAATTAATATAAGGACAAAATATAATAAAAAACATCATTTATTTTTAAAAGTGCACATACAAAAAAGATCAATTAGTTTTTAGAGGATCAAATAATATTGTCCCTTTCGCAAATACTGCTCAGATCTAGACAGCTTTCGAAACAATATGCGCCCACGCACATCCTGTATGCAGCCTGTTGAATCATTTACTATAGTCACTTGGATGAGTCTTAATTCAAAGCAGTGAGGTTTAGATTTGAATAGCGTTTGGTTAGTTGATTATAGGTTGATTCACTTGGTGCTTCTTTAGAAGTCAACTGTTAGCAGGTGCATAATTGTTTTTTCCTTCCGATGTGGCGCATGCGTCACAATGATCACCGTATGTATTATGATTGACACATTCTACTTCGTGAGTATCGTAACTTCTTGTTAGAAAATTTATTAGAACGTTTTACAGAGATTTTTTCTTTCAAATCGAGACTGAAACCTTTGAAAAAGAAGCTGACAAAAGTGACTGAGTTTCTGTGCTGCTTCTTCTCAGCACTGGCCCACTTATTGTCCCGGAGCACTGGTAGAGTTAATATTATACTTGGGAGTGGAAAAGAAGTGTATTTTATTTATCTACTTTTATTTATTTACAGTTGATAGTTAGAAAGTGATACAGTTGTAATAGTTTAGTATAATGTATCGTGTAATTGTGTTATTCATTACTTAATATTGTTACATGACTTAATTATTACTCGTAATTCAAATATTAATGTTTTAATTGTACTATTTGAAGTTCTTCAACACCTCCAATATTTATTTAGCATTTGTAATCATTTAGCAATACAAATTACTTTTTCCTTCATATCGCTTCCGCGCGTTATTTTCGATATTGGTTTTTATTTACAACAGTAGCGTTACAATGTTTATTTATTGTGTCGAATGGCTGATAACCCGAGATAACTGTTGGTTCCTCTCGCTTTGTTTTATTGGCTGGTGAATCATGCTCCATTTGTGTTCAAAAGAAATCGAAATCGTATTGTATATTATTTACCATTTACTATGTTAGGAAGGCTATACATTAAGGGCGACATCCCATTTTTGCAGGAACTGTTTTTTTCCAGCATCCCGTTTGCAGTGTCCCGCAAAATATCCCGATCCTTTCGAATTTGGAATTCGAATTTCACAGTCACACTTGTGTGTTCACACCACAGTTCAGTATGGATAATCTCGCAAAGCTGGATTGTGGTGGGATCGGGCTCTAAGTGGTATCAAACGGAATAAACCTTCTTTATTTCATGAACATTAATCTATCAGGTCCGTTTAAGTGTATAAGTAATGCCTTTTACAATAACCATCTACTCGCGTTTACTTTTACCAGCATTTGTGCAATGGTCTAAATCATTTGTTGCCGTATTACAAAACTTCATATCAGTTTGTCTTTCCAAGACACTAGCTCCAGTCTCTTTGCATCTATTCAGCTTTAGGCTATTTGTGTAACTATTACTAAACTGAAATTACGCCACTAACGGTTATTGAATCCACGGTTATAGTAATACGATAAAATGTCTAAGGATATTTAAGGATTTATTTATTTAATACGATACATAAAGTATGTTTTATGTGAAAACTAGCTTTTGCTTCATTTCGGTCAAGACTTTCATCACCATCATCATCAACAGCCCTTTACAGTCCACTGCTGGACTATGAGCCTCCTCCACTATAGTGGAGGGATTTGCCATAATCCCCACGCTTGGCAGGCGGGTTGGAGATCGCAGTTTAAAAGATTGATGTTTTTCAGAGAGCGCTGTTTGATGTGTAGTCCCTAAGTCGCCTCTTCCCTTCTATGATCTGAGGTCGCCTCTAACGACACCCGCGGGAAGAGTAGGCACACCAAGCCGTGTTGATGGCAGAGTAGAATTCATTTGGTCAAGCAAGACTCTATCCATCCATATTCTAAAGCCTATGTTAATCAGGGATAACGTAGAATTCTAAGAGTGAAAGATTTTTTCTAATTGATCCAAATCAATACAAACAAACAATAAAATATTTCGTCTTTATAATATTAGTGTAAATACGAGAATGTCGCCAGAATTCCTGGAGGCGCGCGCTCCCATATTCCAGAACCAGGCGTTATGCGGCGACTTCTTATATTGGAGCAGACTCGTCGGGTATGCAATGCACGACCAGTTTGGAATTGAAGTCCAGTTGGTTCCAGGAACTGTAGATGTGATACCAGTTGAATAACAGTTTTTATAGCAAAGTTACATTTTTAAACTTACGGCTAGTAAGAAAAATACAATATTTTAAACATAGTATAAAAGATAGTCGCTCCCGCTGTGCGCTTAGATTTTTAAACTACACAACGGATTTTAATGCAGTTTTTAGCAACAGATAGTGATTCTAGCTAGAGGAAGGTTTATTTATGCACTCGTGCGAAGCAGGGGCGGGTCGCTAGTAAAGTATCATATGTATAATCTAGTATCGTAAATAGCCTATAGTTACATAGTACTTGTTAGTCCCGTAGTTACCCAATACTTGGCAAGTAGAATATAAACTACAAATAGCATACTAAATTGTTTTGGAATAAATCCATGACATCAAACGAAGAGTCATGTATTCTGTGTCACAACTATAACTCAGTGAACAAATACTATCATTATCATGTAAATACGTTAATGGGGATGTTGCCTGGGTTTAAAAGCAAGAGTTTTAATTAGTCCGTCAGTTAACTTATCAAAAAATACTCTACACGTNAGCCAATTATGTAAAAAACCGCGATCCGCCGATTGGTTTTTTGGCTTTTCCCAAAAAACTGAATTTTGGAGTTGTGCCCATTCATTATTAAGGGTGCGATATGATCTATGATTTTTTCTATTCATTGATTTTAGGCAATCACACTACGATTATTTGCTTTAAACCCGCGCGGGAAATAGTCTCACGCCCTTCGTGGTCTACGCCTGTTCATGAACTCAAATCGATACACTGACCTGTAATAAAGATACTTGCTTTTGATATATCAGTTAGTGATTATCATTTCCATGTATGTCTATGTATCAAGTTGATCGTATCGCCCTCACGATGACGTACCGGTGTCTATATCGTAAGGAGAGCCCGTTGTCATTTGGTCACAGTAACATCAGTCACTGTAAATGAAATATCATATTGCATGATTAGCACATACAAGTAAACACTCTATCACACACAACATGGCGTTTATATTCGAAAAATTAAACGGTTGCCGACCGGTAGATATTGTGCATTGTTAACGGACACCAAACAAAGGTCCAAAAGCAAAGCAGTCTTGAAAGTCTTCGAAATGCCGTGGACATTGTCCACGCGACAATAGAAGTTCACAGTATCAATATATCATAGCCAATGATGTTTACGTTGATAGATTTTTGCGAAATGGTCTTTTTTGTAGGTCATTCAGTGAATAGTATGAAAGTGTAGTAGTTGGACATTGAGGAATGCAATTGAAAGAATATATCGACAAACTACTCGATATTGAATGGTTTTTGAGGATAATTTAGTACATAAAGAAAGTCTTTGTTCTTTTCGTATGTCTTTTTAAAATAACACACACACCACTTCCTGCATCTAATATTGATATATGAAAATTATTCAATACGGTTCACGAATTGGATTTGAATGCAAATACACTCCAGACTGCTTGAGCAAGATTTTTTAAACGTATCACGTTTAATTTTTTGCGATTGATCACTGGCATTTTTCAGTGATATAGCTTTGCACCAACATAGGAACAAATTCAAATTCAAAAAATTTCGATTGACATAATAGCTCTTAAAATGCAATCCTCTCATTGGTTTGGTTATGGTTATTTATTTATACCTTATTTGTTCCTTTGGCTATCAATGGCAATAGGAACTTCAATTGTACGTCTCATTTAAACACTTACTGATTCAAAAGCGATCCAATACCACGGTTACTTGAAAAGTTTCAGGGCTAAAATAAAGAGTTGTGTCTTGATATTGTCGGTGAAACCACAGAATAATAAGTACTACGTACAGAAGTTTTACTTCGCGAAGGTATTTAAAAAAATGTATGCTCAATGTAATTAACAATATGGTGTAATTTAGTCTGTCTCAAGAGTCAAGCACCATTTTGTTGACAAACGTCAGTGATCGGCACTGCGCCGAAGCTATAGGGCTGACTTCGGTAAAATGATGTGACGTGAGGTGCCAAACTGCGGAAAATGGCGGAGGAAATACTTGATTTAGCATGAATTATCATGAATAATATTAATTACTTATTTATCTCTCAGTGTCTTGAGGCAACTTAAAAAAGTACATTCTTTGTTTTTATTATTATTTAGGCAGTTAAATACTGCACAGTATTTAGTACACCATTTTCTTTATTTTCTTCCATCATACACATGCGAATACGCGTGCGTGAGTCAATGTTCGCTCGTATGTGAGGCCTTGTCGAATAGTATCCTGTAGGTGGGCCACCGTGCGTGTTTTGTTTTCGATGTAAACTCGCGGAGATGAACAGGCCTGGTGAAACCTATCGGGTGCATCACAACAGTTAACTCGTATAATGTAATGGTCATCCTTTCCCCAGGTTCCTAGCTGACGACAACCTGCTTTGGAAGGAACAGTGCCGCCGGATTGGCATCACCACGCTGAAGAAGATGCCTCGATCGCTCCCGCGGTGCGCCAGTCCTTGGAAGGCTGCTTATATGCGTCACTACCTGATCGAGAACAATTGGCTGCACAAGTCAGTCGCCAGCCCCATCGTGATGCGAGGACACGATGACCACGTCATCACTTGCCTCCAGTTCTACGGGAACCGCATTCTTAGTGGAAGCGATGACACCACGCTGAAAGTCTGGTCCGCTGTCACTGGCAAGGTAAAATCTCTTTTATAAATTTACTTTTTCTCCGATTAATTCTGGACTATTTGTGTATTACTACGAGGGCGGCACTGAAAATTTCGGGAATCAAGGAAGTGAAACAAAAATACTATTTAAAAATGTATTTATTGCTTTTTAAAGTATTCTCCGCGAAATTAGACACATTTTTCCATACACGAAACCAATCATTGAAGCAACCATTCCATTCGGAAGTTTGGGTCTCCAAAATGGCCGTTTTGTAGGCGTCCACAGCTTCTTCAGGTGATGAAAATCTCTGACCACGCAATTTATTCTTTATTTTAGGGAAAGTATAGAAATCATTAGGGCTTAGGTCGGGGCTGTACGGCGGATGGTCCAATAATTCTATGGTTTCTTGCTCTAAAAACTCTTTTGTTCTGTGCGCGGTGTGAGAACTCGCATTGTCGTGATGGAGGATGATGCGGCGGTTGCAGTTCTCTTTACGGAGTTCAGAAACGACCTGTGGCAAACAAATGCTAGCATACCATTCTGCATTAACCGTTCTTTGTCCCCCAAGAGGAATAGTCGCAACATGGCCGGTTTTGGAGACAAACGTGGCCACCATTTTTTTTGCAACACTCCGTGAACGAACAATTTTTGTTGGCTTTAACTCATTTTCGAACACCCAAACTCGTGACTGGTTTTTTGTTTCGGGTTCGTACGCGTATATCCAGGATTCGTCACCTGATACGATGTTGTATACAGCATTTGAGGATCCTACGTGTAATCTTTCGAGAGTTCTGACGCACCAAGTAACGCGAGCCGCTTTTTGCTCTTCACGGAGCGAATGCGGTATCTATGGGGAAAACAACTTTTTTACACCTAATTGTTCATGCAAGATTATTTGTATTTGACTCATGCCAATGTCTAAAGTTGCCTGAATTTCGCGGTATGTCACATGTCGATCTACTTCAATCAGCTTACGCACAGCATCAACGTTTTCTTGGGTGACTACAGTTTTGGACGACCTTGACGGGGATCATCACTGAGCTTGACACGTCCACGTTGAAATTCAGCAAACCAGCGATAAATTGTGGTTTTGGATGGGGCTTCATTACCAAATGCAGAAATCATCCGGTCAACACACTGTTTTTGTGTTAAACCACTTCAAAAGTCATAATATATCATCGCTCTTGAATTTTCTCGAGTCAATTCCATTTTCTCAACGACTAAACAAGTTTGACAAGACCTTGTGATACGACCGAGAATCTTTTTTTAAATAAATAAATGGTATACGATTTTTAAAACCCTAGAGTTTGCAATTAAATAGATTTTAATATGACAGGAACAGTGGAAATATTCCATTCCCGATACTTTTAGTGCAGCCCTCGTATCAGGTCCCATCAGCGTAGATTATAATCTTTGATGTGCTCATTTTTTAATCATGGGGTTTGGCTGGAAATACGCGACGAATACATGACGCCGATAGATGAATGTTATAGCGAAACATTTCTTTGGCTCATTTCTTAAAATCAAAATCTTAGGAGATCGTACTTTACGTATTGTTTTTATTTTTTTGTAGTAGAATAGTAGTAAAGGCCAGACCAGGCAAAATGCAGAGTAAAAAGCTTGGAACACGATTTTTGACGTAGCTTTGTTTCAACTAGTTAGGAGGTGAACATATCCGCCCGAACCCTTTGAGTCGGGGAAAGTGGAGTCTTGAAGGTCCCATTTTTAGGGTTCCGTAGCCAAAATGGCAAAAACGGAACCCTTATAGTTTCGTCATGTCCGTCTGTCCGTCTGTCCGTCTGTCCGTCTGTCCGTCTGTCCGTCTGACCGTCTGTCACAGCCGATTTACTCGGAAACTATAAGTACTACAGTGATGAAATTTGATGGGAATATGTGTTGTATGAACCGCTACAAAATTATGACACTAAATAGTAAAAAAAAGAATTGGGGGTGGGGCCCCCCATACATGTAACTGAGGGATGAAAATTTTTTTTCGATGTACATACCCGTGTGGGGTATCAATGGAAAGGTCTTTTAAAATGATATAAAGTTTTCTAAAAAACATTTTTCTTAAAGTGAACGGTTTTTGAGATATCAGCTCTCAAAGTCGTAAAAAGTATGTCCCCCCCCCTCTATTTTTATAACTACGGGGTATAAAATTCTAAAAAAAATAGAGGTGATGCATGCTAATTAACTCTTTCAACGATTTTTGGTTTGATCAAAGTATCTCTTATAGTTTTTGAGATAGGTTGATTAAATTGACATAATAAGTTTATTATATTTGCTGCTACGGAACCCTTTGTGCGCGAGCCCGACTCGCACTTGGCCGGTTTTTCGGTACTATAACTATACAAACATGTCTACTTCTACTTTTTGTGCCAGTTGCTTCCATTTAGCAACAGCGCACATTGGGCGAAAATCGCAGCGACAAGCTGATATGTACATGAAATTGACAATCGCGACGACTTGTCGCCCAGTGTGCGCTGTCACTTAAGGTTCTTAACGTTTATTCTTTCCATAGTGCCTCCGTACATTGGTGGGTCACTCTGGCGGGGTCTGGTCCTCGCAGATGGTGGGCGATCTGGTGATCAGCGGTTCCACGGATCGCACACTACGCGTCTGGAACGCCAAGTCCGGACAGTGCCTCAAAGTTCTCGCCGGACACACGTCGACTGTCCGCTGCATGCACCTCTATCAAAACAGGTGAGCCACGCACGGTTTATGCACGACGACGTTCGTTTGTTTCTTGACGCTACGCTGACCTGCAAAACTTGAGAACAGATTTAAAATAAAAAACATTTTATAGCAAATCTCATCAGCTTTCTTCGAAACTGTAGTAAATTAGTAATCTCTTTTTCTAGTACTTTCTATTTCTAAAGTATATCTTGGGTACTTAAAAAGTTATTTCAACTTTAAAATGGTGATACTTGCTTACTTTTGCAGGGCAGTGTATGTGTATGACGGTATTTACAGGCCTAGTGCGCATACATGAATCAATGATTGAGGCATGGGACAGGCATGGGTGGATTATGATTGACGTCACAAAAAAGCCCTCGCGTGTCGCTCCCATCAGTTTTGCGCTAGACTTGTTTAGATTGTTTTATAGCAGTTTTGTCTACGACAGTCAAATTGCATTACGTACTTTATACAGTGTGAGTCACGTTAAAGTATACATATGAAAATAGATGAAACTAGACCTATTTTTATCGACAAAAAAGAGGTCAAAAATTTTTTGAGATAATTTTAATTTTTTTATAGAATTTTTTTTCTTCCAATTACTTATTGTAAAGAAAACGTAATAACTTTTAAACTAAGGGTTATATTCTGATAAAATAAAAACAGTAATAATGCTAAATAACAGGCGATACTAAAAAAATACATAAAATACACAAAAAAGGCCAACAAATAATAAAAAATAATAATTTTTGAAAAAAATCTGCTTTTAAATTCGTGTTTTTTTGGTTATTTGATAAATTTCTCCAAAAAATGCCCCTATAACCGGTGGTTTTTATTACTTCGTATCATTCTCTATCGTATTACCTTCGTAAAACCAAAAATCGCATGTCTCTATCTCTATCACAACGTTTGCAATGATCGTTTGAACTAAGCCTCTCCGGGCGCGCCATTCAACGCTTCGTTAACAACGAAACTGAAAATGCTTCTAGATTTGTAATTTTGATAAAGACAAATTAGATTTCAAATAAAAACAAAAGATTTCGAAGTAAAATAAGCATTTTAGTTAAAATTAAAATTTTCTCTACCTGTAGCGGAGAATAATGTTGTGGCAGGCCTTTGTTCAAACGATCATAGCAAATGTTGTGATAGGGATAGAGACATGCAATTTTTGGTTTTACAAAGATAATACGATAGAGAGTAATACAAAGTAATAAAAACTACCTGTTATAGGGGCATTTTTTGGAGAAATTTATCAAATAACCAAAAAAACACGAATTTAAAAGCAGATTTTTTTCAAAAAGCATCATTTTTTATTATTTGTTGGCATTTTTTGTGTATTTTATGTATTTTTTTAGTATCGCCTGTTATTTAGCATTATTACTGTTTTTATTTTATCAGGATATACCGCTTAGTTTAAAAGTTACTACGTTTTCTTTACAATAAGTACTTGGAAGAAAAAAAGGTCTATAAAATTTTTTAAAAAAATCTCAAAAAAATTTTTACCTCTTTTTTGTCGATAAAAGTAGGTCTAGTTTCATCTATTTTCATATGTACACTTTAACGTGACTCACACTGTATAGGTTGCTTTTACTTGATAGGTAGGCAAGAAATTACACTAGTAGCTGTTTTTGTAAATGTTTATCTTCTTATTCATATAAACTAAGAGCCATGTAGTAGTGTCAACTGAAACTGTTTTTCTCTTTTTATCACAGTGACATCAACGTTTAACAGAAAATAACAAAGCAATCATTAGTTTACTTTTTATTAAAGCACTTAACTTTTTATGAATAAGTAGAATCATTGCCTGTCCGTTAATTTTTTAATCAGCTACGGAATGGAAATTTAGTTTAGTAATTACGGATAACCTATTATTCTTTTCCTTGCACCTGCACGCACAACAAAACGTTTTTCCACACAGTGTTTGAACAACAATGCTTGCGTAACTCAGCTTTGTCAATACGTTGATAGCGAGACAGCTCAGTTATCTTATTTGCGAATTATATTGCCCAACTCGATAGCCAGTTGTATCATTTGTTTTTATCCTGCTTTACGGCGAATTGTTTACTTTTGCTTAGCGAATGATAATGGCGTTGTTTATTGCCCACGATAATGCGAAGCCTTGGCCCCGACCGCCCACATGGTGGCAAACGACCATGCTACAGTTGCGCGGTCTCATGGTTCAAATTATAGAATTTTGTTGAACATGAAATTAACCAGTACCACCATACTCGTATCATCAAAAACAACGGCACTGTCTTACTTGGTCGTTTTGGCCGGGTTTTCAAAGTATTACTTGTATGTATTGCTTGCGATGCTTGGCTAAGGTGCATAAGCGAATGTTCTTTAGTTCGTGCTGGTTGCATCTGGGTCTTAGTTTGTAGTTACATCATTCCAGTACTCCGTTTTTAATTAGGGTCAGTAAACTGATATTAGAATTAGACAATATCAATGAAATTGTAATACTTAATTTTATTTTGGTTTCTAAAAGTCATGGAAAGTTTTAAGTGTCAAGTGAAATCAGTTTTCTAACACCAATTTAAAACTGCTTGTAGACAATGCAACATTCGATACTGTCTCTAGAGGCACTGGTTATCATAAAGTATTGTTAGCGCATGACACGTTTAGGTATTCATCGAAACATGAATGTGAAAGCTTCAGTGCAAAACTGATAACCTTATCGTGTTGCCGTGCAAAGACGTAACCGTCCGGTTGTTTCAGGGTGGTGTCCGGATCCCGCGACGCTACGCTGCGCGTCTGGTCAATCCCGGACGGGCGCTGCCTGCGCGTGCTCGTCGGACACCTGGCCGCCGTCCGGTGCGTGCAGTACGACGGAAAAGTGGTGGTGTCCGGAGCCTATGACTACTTCGTGAAGGTCTGGAATCCAGAGACTGGAGAGTGCCTGCATACTCTCGCCGGACACACCAACAGGGTGTATAGTCTTCAGGTATGGATATAAACCTAGTTATGTATATTTCATTCACATTACAAAGGTAGCAGAAAGGCGTTGGACGCAGGCCGCTACCAACCGGTCAACATGGAAATCATTGGAGGAGGCCTATGTTCAGCAGTGGACGTCCTGTGGCCGAATGATGATGATGAGATACATTGCACGGATGATTCAGGATCGAAGGGCTAGAAAGACTTGGAGTGGAGATCCTGGAATGACACCTGCGGCAGAGGAAGACCACCTAAAAGATGAACAGATGACATCCGGCAATAAGCTGTTACAACAACAAACGGATACAAGTGGCTGGGGACAGAAGTTGGTGGAAGGTTAAGAGGAGGCCTAAGTTCGAAAACGACCCCTAAGGCTGATATAGATAGATAGATGTCGATTTTAATGTAACTGAACTTATTTGAACTGAATAATTTATTTATAAGAATTTATGTGATACCAGGGGTTAGCCACTGCTAAAGAGCAAAAAAATGAAATACGACGAGAACGGTTGACTTCATTATACGGTACGTTGACCTAACACATGGCAAACGCGCGGGAAAATTGACACGTTAGATCAGTGTTACCAAGATACAAAAATAGTGAGTCTAACGAGACGATTCTTCTATCGGCACGTTACGTGCGTTCGTAATTGTCTGTGGTTAGAAATATTATCCATTATCTGTATTTTAATTTGGCATTTTGTATCCGCAGTTTGATGGCATACACGTAGTGAGCGGATCCCTGGATACTTCCATCCGTGTTTGGGACGTGGAATCGGGACAGCTGAAGCATACGCTGACGGGCCATCAGTCCCTGACTTCGGGCATGGAGCTGCATTCCAACATACTGGTGTCAGGCAACGCCGATTCCACCGTCAAGGTGTGGGACATCACTACAGGACACTGCTTGCATACACTGTCTGGTGAGTTGAGAATGATTTCTATGTAACAACATGGTGGGTATGAAAAAAGATTGGTTATAAATTTTTTAGCATTTGATATTTGTGAGCGGCAAGAGTATGTAGAAAGGTTGTCTTGTGTGGTTACATGTCTACTTATCTTTTGGATCTTACTAGTTCTTCGAGTCTGGGATATGAATGTCTATTTATAATTTCTTTGTTAAATCTGTGTATTATGGTTGACGGATGTAGTCTAGTATAGTCTATTTGCAGATTGTGACTAGTCGGAGACATTTTATTATCTAAGAGTAGGCGCACACCGTTGATTTTTAGTTGGCCGATAGTTGTGCCCGATTTTAAATTGTATGAAGAATTGGCCAAATCGAATCGGCGTAGTGTGCGCACTCCCATACATGCCCATACTGATCAACTGCCCGACTAAACTATCGGCCGACGAAAAATCAACGGTGCGCGCCTACTCTAAGCCATGATTCTGGCGTATAGTAAGTGAATTGGTTTAAATATGTACCAAAGTTCCTTCCTTACCAAGTTTTCTAGCTTGTTACAAAAGGAACACTACAACAAATTCCAAGATCCTACAATATTGCTGAATCTAACCACCGATTTCTCCACCAGGTCCCAACAAGCACGAATCAGCGGTGACGTGCCTGCAGTCGAGCAACCGCTTCGTGATCACGTCGTCGGACGACGGCACCGTCAAGCTGTGGGACCTGCGCACCGGCGAGTTCATCCGCAACCTCGTCAAGCTCAGCTCGGGCGGCACCGGCGGCGTCGTCTGGCGCATCCGGGCTTCCGCCACCAAGCTCATCTGCGCCGTCGGCTCCCGCAACGGCACCGAGGAGACCAAGCTCCTCGTGCTCGACTTCGACGTGCCCGGCGCGTGCCGCAAGTGCGACGAATAGCATCGACTCAACCGGCGCCTCCTGCGTCGATACGCGAACCTCTACGCGCCGTGGCATTGCTGAAACTCGCGCTTGCAAGTGGGCTGGTGCGACTGTGGCCGCAGACAACTCACAGTCGTGTTTCCCACCCGCGACCCTCCCGAGCCAGACGCGCTGACGCTGTTCCACCAGATCAGGCAGCGGGCGATGCTGAAGCACCGCCAGCGCGCCGAGCAGCCGGCGCCGGATGAGCGCCCGCCTGAACCACAAGCTCAGGCGTAAGCGACAGCCTTCACTAGAGCAGACGTGTGACATTTGCCAAGCGATTTCTTACTATTGACATAATTCAATGAAGATTTTCGCGAATGAAAGATCCGCTAGATGGCGGGACGTGGATGTGGGGTCGGACTGTTGCGTGATTGGTGGATTTTGACATATCTGTCAATGTCATGTCAAAAATAACCAATCATGCAGCATTTGGACCTACCTCGCGTCTACGTATTGCCATCTGGCGGATTTTTCATACGCGAAAACCCTCATTACCATTTGACAAATCCAAAAATTTATTTATGTTGATATCAATTAATTTATACTCGATTCAAATTGAAATTGACGCAAACACACTATAATTTTTGATTTATGTTAGTTTGTTCTGTTTGTCGTTTCGTGTAATTTTAATTTTATGTATGCGATCTGTTGATTTTATTACAATAAACGATGTTTGCGAGGTTTCAATGTGGCGCGAGTAGATGTAAGTCGGCGATCCGCTCGGGCTCGGTCACACGCCTGGTCGCTCGGCTCGGGCCGGCCCACAACGCAAGCGATCCACAAGCGGCAGGCGCCAGCGACAGCGAGTACTAGTGGAACCCACAAACCACCCACCGCTCCGCTGGTACGACGTGAAAGTGAAAGGACACATTGACATTTTAATAATTATAGTAATCTGTATATCAAAGTGCATCAGCAATTAATTAATCTAATAATGAACACAATTAATAACGAACATTCGAATACCAATAGTTATAGTGTTATTGAAATTTGTTCTGTAGATAGAATGGTGGCTACCGACCATCTCGCATTGCCAAATTTCTGTAACGAGTCTTAAGCTCCATTATTCCAAAGAATTTATGAAACAATTGGACTTAGCTTATAAGTTTAATATTTTAAGGTGCCTTCAACGACTTGTGTTATTATAATTCATATCTTTTGTATTCCAATAAACATTTTATCATCTTGACATGTGTAATGTTTCGTATTTTATATGGCGATTATAATTGACATTATTATTATCTGATGTTTCTTGGAGTTTATATTATAATTTGATTGGATTATTCACTATTTGTATTGTCCATTAGAGCATAATCACTCGTTGCCGTGTGACTTTTATACTATAAATATTGTGTAATAATAAATAATCACTGTGTTGAATGATGTACTGTATTCACATGGTCTTGTATACATTTTGAAGTTTATCGCGTCGGAGCGATTTAGCGTCTTAAACGATAAGTATTGATAACCTGTTGACAATATTACTATTTATGTGTTCCGAGACTCTATTTCGAGTAGCGGTGATTTAGCGGGGGGCTATCGCAGCATCAACATATCATCTGTGTCGTATATTGCAAGCGTTTTATTGGCGTATTTAGTGTCGTCTATAATTTTATTAGAAACGTAGAGATTAAGTCGCTCGAACGCTTATTTTGAAGTCGTTCAAGACAGAATTTAACAAGGTTATGCGAAGTAATCTAATACTCATGTATGCATTCCTTTAATTAAATATCTTAGCTTTTATTGTGTAATTTAAGGTGACGTGTGTATTGATCAGCTGTTATTGTTTTCAACTTGGTTTAAATGTTTCAAATGGGTTGAGTTAGCTTTTAAAGCTTGTGTTCAGTGTCGACCGTTGACCGGGGGAAACAAGACCAGCTTCACAAAGTTCTAAATGACGTTATTTGTATATAAATTCTTCTATTAAGAGTATTTCAGTTATTACAAAATTTTACGAAATGCATGCTGTATGCTTAGTAACATAACAACCACTAGATAAAAACACACTAGTGAGTCTTATAAAATATTAAAAAACATAACTAATCTGATTTTGCATTTGAAATTATAGTGTTATCATTTGTATTTAAGATTCTAAAGCCTTCCATTAACAAGTCGCTAGTCTACGACATCGTGCGCCAACATGTCATGCAACCTTTTTCATAAACCTCGATGTTGCCTCACGTCAATTCACGTGCAATGTCGTCTACTGCTGCGGCAAGTTTGTGGGAGATAAATACGGGGCTCTGGAGGCCAAAATGACCTTTCATTGGCAGTTCATATAAGGTCATATTTTTGGTTCAAATCAAAAACAGTAAAATCTAAAATTGCTGGTGACGAGGTGGTCTTGTCAGCCTTTCCCCATCTCGGTCGACTGCGATAATAAGTGATGTATAGAATACGTAACGTATATCCTAACACGTATGGCAATAAATACTAAATTCACGTTTTATTCATGTGTTAGTATTTAATTATTAGTACATATCTAGAGTGACCAACTCGCGCTTTAATATCGGTGGTGAGACAAGTCTGAACAATGTTTTGTCACTGTGCCACACAGTGTGACCCACCATACTATAAGTTCTGTTGACAAAGTTGTTTGCGTGTAATATTTGTTGAATGTCACGTTTCATCAGTTTATCCATCAGTTTGAATTACCTTTTTGCTTTGAGTACTTAATTTTTTATTATTGATTATTTTCGTTTTTAGTAGTTAGTATATTTTCCATGTCCTCAAACGCTTGGCGTCACGCTGCACCGCGTAGCACCCTCGCACCGCGCCTGTAAATATGACCCTCCGTACTAATATGGTAGTTCTGTCGCATATACCTATATCTCGTAGCGACCTTTATGACGCTTATACCTTATATATTAATAAACACTATGGATGTTTACCATATATTCTATTAATATAATGTCGTCAATAGCCGAAATAGCCATAAGTCATTATTTAAACTTATATAATCGGTGTACCAAAAAAAAAAACATTAAGAAAAACCAAAAAAAAGTAGATTGAAAACTTGATAACCCCTTAATATAAACTCCACTTTCGCTCAATATTATATTATATTATGTATTTAATCAAAATAAATATTAGTAATTTGTGTACAAATTACTAATATTTCGCTATCCCCTCATTTTAATTCATTATTTATTTCGTGACATTATGTATTTCAATTCATCATTTTTATTTATTTAATATTATGTGTAATATACTCATTCAATTTGCTTTGATTTGAATTTATTATGTATAATTTGACCACTAGTTTTATTGTTATTTGTATATCGTTATACACTCAGTGGTCACATCAGCGTGTATATTCGTCTGTATACACATAACTGTATTAAGTTAATTTGTAATTTGTTATGTTTCTTATTTGTTAAGCTATTAATGTTGTAATGAATATACTGTGTCCAATTATCTTATAAAATGTAAATGGCCAGCAGTTTAACGATTAACTCATATAAAATAGTCAGTTAAGCTATAATATCTAATGGTATAACGTAAACATTTCAGAATTTTAATACTTTACCGAATTAAGATTAATCTTCCTCAGTACTTGATGGTGTTAGTACGCGAACTAAGTATGTACCTACTGCAGTCTGTCACCACTACTCTGCGGCGGCGCCGTGCCGTGCTCACTGCGACCCATTATGATCCAACGGGCAAACGGATTGAGATTCAATTTACTTTTCTTATTGTGTGTACAACCGAGGTGTAAACCCTCGAGGTGTAAACTATCGAATGTATTTCGCTTATTCGTTAATATACTCGATGAATGTTGTCTTTCGTTTGGTTTGCTAGCGAACTAGCGGTGCGCACGGCGCCATCCCCCGCCGCATCTGTCTACTTATGTGTTTGAACGTGTATATATTATTCATTAATAATGTCATTGAAGGGCGCATCACGCCTCTCTTCTATGATGGCTGTAATAAATAATTAACCAAGACTGAAGAATAGGTATAGTGTAATATTTAAAGTATTAAAATGTAGTCACTATGTACTACCGACCATCACACGCTGTATTGTCTTGCGGGTCAGCTTCACCACGGCCCGACTTCTGCAAAATGTTCACGCCGTTTAGTTACGATTTAGTTGTAATTAGTTTTACGTTAGGTTGTTTATGTCAAACTATGGTTCGTAGGGACCCGATCAACTGTATTCTTGGTCGCTTGCTAGGGCGGCGGTGTCGCGAGAGCTGGCTGGTTGTTCGAGTGTTGGCTTACAATATTTCGTTGGTTCGGATGCGTCCGTTCCGTCGCGTCAGCTCTCCGAACCTTAGTCGTATCTAAGATACGTCACGTCAACGGGATGGATTCAAACTGGGGAAGCAGGGGTAATTCTTCCGTCTGTATTTTCTTGTACAATACTTTATAAGCTCCGTCGTAACGGAGAGAACATACGATTAATCGTAGACTTTTTCCGGGCCCACTCCTTTTCCCCATTGGGTGTCCGTGCCCACAGTGTCAATGAATTTAAATAATATTAGTTTTTAATTTAGTTCATAGGCATTATCCAAATTAAATTTAGTTTTTCAAAATATTTTCGTTCGTAAAATAAAATTTTAGTTTTTTTTTTCAATTGGATTCACGGTGCCCCACTGTGGGAACGGATATCTTTTTGGATCAACCGTGTTAACATAATAGCGGTAAATACAGCATGCAGGCTATACAAGTGCGGTGTAGTGCAACAGATGAGTTTGATGAAGATTGCATAATAGTTTGGTAATTTTGGTATAGAATACAGTGCTGCTACAAACTTAGTGCTTAGGCATGATTCTGGGAGTAAACGAATATCAATGGCCAGTACTAAAAACCGTGTCATTTTGTTAAGGATGTAAGATCGTACGTAAGCACCAAATTCGTAGTAGTACTGCTGATTTTGTGTAATACAGTAATACATTAAACGAGTGTGTAGTGACGCCCAGCAATAACTATTCAAGGAATTGGCGTAAGATGTGGTGGTGTAAATCTGGGTATTACTGTACTAACCAGATATCTGTTGCACTAGGGCATAGCCAAAACGTTATGCATATGTACGTAGTTTGTCGTATTTATTACTGTTCATGTTAAATTATGGGCCCTACAAAGGTGCGTCGGCGCATCGTAGCATTTTCTTGTAACAATACCTACTTGTCGTNGCTAGAACAACGTTACTCCAGCAGGAATCGTTTTTTTCGTTTTGTACCAAAACGACAGCACGCACTAATCTCTAACTCGGCGCACATTTACACCATGTTGGGAACTAATTATACGTTCTACTCATATCACTCTAGGAGCTACTTTCCAGCTGGAGTAACGTACACGTCGTGTACTAATCAAAGAAACCAACGCATGTACAATCGACTACGCAATTTAGCCGGAGCCACTACACGTATTTTGCTTAATTATTAAGTTTTGTATTCTAAACTAATGATTAAGGTGCTGTATTGTTCATTCATATTGTGTTAGGAATCATAATGCATTTTCAGTTCGATATTTTGCATCTAATTAATTTCTGGAATTTGTAATTTATTTTGTCTAAATTGTATATAGTTGTGTTGTATTATGTACCGTATGTGATTACATTATTGTTGTATTTGTATACTGCCATCTACGTGGCTCCATGTATCCAGAGCTGTACAGACATATTCTGATTCGTTTCCATAAAACGTTAGTGTAAGAATCCTCAAAGAAATGCTCGAATTTTATATTCTTCAGCCGCTCTCGTCTTCCGATTTTACTAAACTATTATTTTTGCGCATTCTAAAACGTAAACTTTGAGGTTTCTTCAGGGTGAAGGTTGGGAAAAGTATAATTATATACTCAAAGATAGAAAGAGACGGTCGAATCAAATGTTGATCGGATGTAGGGACGAATAAGAATATGTATGTTAGTTTTAGACCCAGAACTCGGCTGGTTAAATAAAGTCAGGTTGTTTCAGTAACACGTTAGTTTTCTTTGGGTTTATGAGCTCGAGGATTTGTGGTACACGAATGTTGTTACATTATTTTGTCACTCCCTTTTGCTTTTAATGTATGATTATTAATTAATAAATTCAATTGTTTTCAGTTTTTGTTTTTTTAAATTGGAGTAATAGCGGTAAATTGCTTTCCATTATTATAATTTTTAAACTAATTCATAATTCTAGCACTTATTTTCAATTATTGTTTTTAGCCAAATACTCTATTGCTCTGTAATGAGAACCACGAGGCAGTCCTTTTAAGTTCAACGCTTCAGAAACGTCAAGTTAGTGGCATCAATCAAAGATAATAGATAGTCCCACAATTTAAAAACATCAAGTGGCAAAAATCAAAAACTAACAACCCAGTATTAATAGTAGCGCCCTCCTGGCATAGCTGGTAGCGGTCCGTCGGTAACTGATCGGTAACCCTAAAATCCTGGGGGGCACCAGACCAGACCATTCTGGGGTGCTTTAGCCCCCAACCATATGGGGGGCAGGGGGGCTCGCCTATAAGCCATGCTACGCCGCCACTGGCTAGGAGTGCTGGGGTGGTTCAGTTTTTTGTTGGACATCTTATTTTCTTTCAACCAAATTATCACAGAAAAGTAATAGCGAAAGTGCTTTCATCTATTGGTTGTGATTTACATTAACCAAAATTGCAACTGGTGGTCGAAATTTGTCCTATCTACCACTCGTCCTTCTCCCTCCTCTACGATCTAGTTCTTACGTAAATCTGTAGATGTCACTAATTCCGAAAGCCAAATAACGACATCTGTTGAAATGAGAACGAACTGCTTCCTCCATGATACAAAGTATCATTTGACGTCTGATAGATGGCGCTTAAAAAGTTTTCAGAACCATGAAAACTAATAAACGTACGAATTCATAATTGAACAAAAAAAAAATATTTTTCAAAATGCATAAAGCAAATATTTTTGAGCGAAAAATATTAATGTATTTTTCATGTTTTGACTAACAATAGCGCCAATATTATGTTTATATTTTAGAAAGAAAACTGAAATCTAACGCGGGCGTACAAAACAACACCTATTTATTTGATACCTATCGGGGATGCAGGATAAGGTTAAATAAAACGCAAATAT
Source organism: Ostrinia furnacalis (assembly GCF_004193835.3). NCBI lineage: Eukaryota > Metazoa > Arthropoda > Insecta > Lepidoptera > Crambidae > Ostrinia > Ostrinia furnacalis. The sequence continues at coordinate 98,179 of NW_021130758.1, read as the reverse complement.
TTTCTCTATTTTGTATATTCATTCAGACAACGGTACACTGTGACAATAACGAACTTAAATATTACCGAATTCTGTTGAGACTGACTACAGCTATCAGATGGATAGACATTTAACATCTTTATGTTTTATCGGGTATTGTCATCTACATGCATTTAGATAATTACAGAAACACACCAATTTCGATAATATTGTACTTGACATAAACACTGATATTGCGTAACTAAATTGACTGGACAAACCGTCATCATCTAATTTGTATGTTATTTAATATCTTATTTTATGCGCGACAACTAACCTATCCCTTTAAAAAATGCAGTCGCGCAAAAGGTCTCCGACAGACATAAAACTCGAGAAATCATACAAATTATTTAGATAACGTTTGTCCATACAAACAACTACGCGATTAATTATGTAATATACGTCTGCTTACATTAACAGAAAATAAGTGTTTTAATGTCATACAATTACACATATACAGGAACACAGGGTACGGAAAATAAGACATACATCTTAACAACAATAAGAATCAGTAACATAATCATAATTAGGTAATTATTAACGATTAGTTGATTAGTTACTATAATTTACATGTGATGAACTAAACATTTCATGGAAACATGAATTTGGTTAAATCGTTATTGTTACCAGGGCGTAGGGTACATACATAGGGGGTACTCATAAGCAAGTGGGCAAAACAAATGAAAAACAATTACAAATCGTTAGACATCACAAAAATAAGTCTTCAAACTAAAATTGACCTACGCGATGGTAACAACAACGAACGTTCCGTTTTATTCAACAAATAAAACGAGTTTCAATGCTAATGATATGCAATTAAAAGTATATCCATAGAGCCATAAGCGACGGTATTATTATACCTTAGCTGATACCTACCGTACGGCTATGCGCTTAATCTTATTAACTAAACAGTCACTTGTCATTACACAGAATAATTAATACTTTTGAAAAAAGAAGATTATTTGGTACACGAGATGTCTTTCGAAGGTAGGTATCATAATTACATTTACTTTGAGCCCAACGCGGCGGTAAGACTTTACTCTACAAAAAATAAATAAATACGGTTTACAGTAACTATAAGGATATTTTGAGAAAAAAATATTGTTCTTATACACAATACAAACATTTTATCACATAGCAAAACTAAAGAGATACCTATGAAATTGTCATGCAGTAATAAACACAAGTGCGAGTCGCCAGTGATTCAAAAACTATAAAATCATAAATTAAAATCTATTACATAAATTATCAACCGAAACCGCCTCTGTAGGTGTATAGGTATAATACTACAAGTCCATTCCTTAACTATCACGAAAATAACATAGGTACTTAATTATGTAGTCCGAAATGTATATTCTTCGATACAATAAATTAATAATTAATTGTTTAATTATAACTACGAAATCCACGGTGTGATACAAAATGAACCGCACGTAATTCAGTTCAAACTTAATGGCACTTTGCACGTCGCATTGTAATGGATTTATTAGTCACTGGGAAAATAATAGATAATCAATTTTGACGCCGAATACACAGCTAACGCTTGCCTGTCAGGGTATAACCACATCGGCCAAATATATAATTTTATGTATATTTTTTCCTATATATAGTCATATGTATTTAATTTTTTATATAATAATTTTGAATTTTCATTATTCTAACGTTTTATAGTTAAGCACGCTCGACGGCGCGGGCGCGGGCGCGGGGCCCCGCGCGTGCCATCGTCGCCGCGCCCATCCCAACACTTACTGTGGTCAAAAATTTGGAAGGCACTTTCTACTTTTTTCAAAAATTTTAAATTTTAAATTACTTTTTTTGAACACATTAGCCTAGACTTATACAATAGAAAATATGCGTAGTAACATTTACCAAAATTACGCAATTCTTTCCGAAACGTATAGGCCAATATATAACTTTTTTTTAAATTTAATTTTCCTCACCCTATATTAACTTTAATTCCAAAAGGATAGCCAAATAGTTTCAACACTAGATCTGAATGCAAATGTTATTTTTTTTTTAATAATTTGGTCTTTTTTATACACTAATTCCAAACTTGAACCGAAACGGATAATCCAAATACCAAATAATAGTGAAGTATCAAGGCCACTTGGAGACTTATTTTAAAATCATTCGCGAGCGAGTTGCGACGACAGGGCTCCCCCGGGTCGCCGAGAAGGTCCGCCAACACTCTAATGGTATACCCTTGCGGCAAGAAGGCCGTCCTAACGAGAATTTCCTGCCGAAACTAGTAACGAAACAATCGGGAAGTTTAAAACAAATTTGTACAACACCTGCAGGCCGCAGCCCGGTGCCGTCGTAGTTACATCTATCTACGCCGAAGTATTCTAGCTACGGTAGTGGTTAGCAGACTCTCCAACGATGTACGTTCAATGCTTGGCGATTTTAGTGCTACTAAACCTATTATGGACCCGCCGGTTATCCCTCCAACATTAACTGAGGAAACTGAACTTTCCAAATGCAACTCGAATAGCTTACGGAAAATCAGAAGCTGCCATTAAACTTTTTTCCGGAAAAAAGTTGTTCAACTTTTTCGTCTGCTCCCGGTGGTATGATCTGAAGCTACGAATTATCTGAATAGTCATGAAGAGACAAGAAAATAGCATGCGAGGATGCACGTCCGTCCGACAAGAAGACAGTACTTATTTACAACATAGACACATAGGTTCAGGCGAGCCTAAATAAAAGACGATGAACATCCATTTAGTTTATAATATGTCCCTTATTACTAACACTGAATGAGATAATATAACTATACTTTGATGAATAATATAATCTAGTTTAGACACCGAACTAATATTTTGTTTACCGATAATCTAAATTTGATCAAGTGGTTACTGCATGAGGGCGCCGCAGCGCGTGCAAGCGGGCGTTAACGAGAGGGCGGGCGAGTCTCGATCTAAGTTAACCTAACATTTGGAACAATCACTACTGGCTAATGATACAATCTATATTACATTTGGCGACCACTAAGTCTACTCGTACGTGAACGCTGCCGGTCGTGAACTAGAGGCGTGGCGCGCAAGCAACATCCACTATTACCGCTAGTAGAGAAATTGACATCGATTTGACGACAAATAAAACGATAGACATCTATTTTAACATCTAGACTATCTTGTCTTACACGAATAATTTGCTGAATTACAATGAATAGGTATACCGAACAGTCTTTTGAATCGGGCCAAATGTTTTAATTTTGATATCCCTACGTTCACAGATGGATCTAAGATGTATAATATAAGCTTACATTATGTTTGACATGCTACGCGCCGGAGCGCCGGGCACGCCGCCGGCACGCCGCCGGCGCCGCCGGGCTCGCCGACGCCGGGCCCGCGCTCCGCGCCTACGCTTACGCTACTAACAAAATACTCCCACGTGCTCTCGGCACACATACATAAACGTCAATGTATACAAAAAATATAATAATTAAATTAAAAATATTCTTTTATAATCATACAAAACTGATAACTAAACAACAAGCATTTTATTGCACAGCGAGTCCACTTTAAATAATTAAATATGAATAAAATAATGCCAATAGAAATTATGATAATTAGGTAAATAAATACATTCATTCACCCGTCGTCCGCTGCCGGCTCAGAAGTAGCCGACGGAGTTGCGGTTGGGCACGAAGTAGGGGTAGGCGGGCATCGGCGGCGCGGGCGCGGCGAGCGGCGCGTGCGGCGCGTGGGCCAGCGCGTGCGGCGCGTGCGCGGGCACGCCGGGCGCCAGCGCCACGCCCGCGGCCTCGCTTCAGATGTTCTCGGCGCGCGCCTCCGCCGGCGGCGGCTCCATCTTCACCGGCACCGGCGACGACATCTCCTTGCCGTTCTTGGCCACCGACACCGGCGTCTTGGGCGGGCCCATCTCGGTCATCTCGGCGACGACGTCGCGCTCACCGTAGCGGCTGTCGGGGCGGGGGGAGGCGAAGGGGCGGAACGGGTCGGCGGGCTTCGGCGGCTCGAGAGCGTGGCCGGGCGGCGGCGGCGAGCAGAGCGGCGACTCCAGGCCGGCGGAGAGCGGCGACGGCAGCCGCGGCGACTGCAGCGGCAGCGGCGGCAGGCCCAGGTGCGGCGGGTGGTCGGGCGGGCGCTGCGCCGCCACCACCATGTTGCACATCTGACGGCGCAGCCCGTGCGCCACGGCGGCGACGGCGGCGGCGGCGGCGGCGTTCGGCGACACGCCGCCCTCGCGTCCGTTGCCGCACGCGACGTTGCCGTACGCGTTGGGCACGTTCATGCCGTCCTGAAACAGGTAACCGCCGAATACAATACCCGTGAGGACAGAAGTACGGTTAGATCACGAGTCGCCAGCCAAGGAGTCGCGGAGCAGGGGTGTTCGCAGAGCGATAGGAAGTCCCGATACTGACCGTGATCGAGGGGTAGGGGAGCACTTCCTCCTTGATGTGGTGCGAGGCGTGCGGCGCGTGCGTGTCGCGGAACACCACGGCGCGGATGACGCCGCGGATGTGCTCGTCGGGCCACACGCCCAGCAGGATGCGCTGCGGCCGCCCGCGCCCCTTCGGCCTCAAATCTGGAACGTCACACAATAGTAAAACGTGAACACACACACCATGGCAAACGGTTTTTGGGCAACTGAGCTAGATCGGCTAACGGCAAACTGAAGTCGAGCGACAGCCTGGACAGAATGGGTACAACAAATTCTAGGTTAGTGAGACCGTGAACTCCGTGAACTCCGTGAAACAAACCAGAATTATGAAGATACTGGATAGTGTTTGCCAAACTTTACTACAATCAATTCGGCAGCGTATTGGCAATCCCTTTCTCTATTCCCTTCATGGTCGTTGCTTCTATGCTTACCTGGCATCTTAATGTAAGAGCCAACGGGAGAGCCAAAGGTGATCCGCCGCAATGCAGAATTGAGCAAACTTTCCAAAAGCCAATCTAGCTCAATTAAAGTAAATCGTTACACTTACTTTCCACGTATACTTTGTTGTGGACAAAGAACAACACGCGACATCTCGTGTTACTTATTAATACAGTACTTGTGAGAAATAATAATTTTAATAAACATTCTTAAACGAAGCTGACTTAATCTGCCGATTAAGGGTTGTTGCACACTTATCATCTCAATATGGGATCAGGTACGGCTTGCCTTTCCCTCTTTAGCTCTTCAGGGTAGATTAAATCACCGTGTCCCGATCGAATCCCTTCACGGCATTTACGGCTGTGTCACGGTATAATTGTTTACTAATACATGAAGGTTATCTTCTGAATGAACTCTACGGGTAAGTATACTTAATTAATCAATATTTAATGTTGACCGATTTAGCTCGTAGAACCTCTAAATCAGAATCTGAAAGGTAATAAATAAAAGGTAAAGGTTTTTGGACGTCTTCCAATTTTCCAGACTTACCCAAAATTTGGCAAAGACGAATAAGTAAGATGGCATAACAAAGCGGGATTGATTCGGTCAGTTAACTATTGACAAAATACTAGGGTGCGCGTGCGCCGCGCAGGTGACCTAGTGACCGTCAAGAAAATTAATTAAATAAGAAACCATTAGACTAAGAGCTAGTGAACGCCAGACCTACGTCATTTTATGACGTAGTACGTTTATATTTATAATTTTGAAAAAGGTGATTTTATAATTTTCATCCCTAAAATTTTGAAAGTTTGGCACTTTGCCATTATTTTGTAAATTGTGTGAAAGATCTGACTGTTTGATGGACAAATGGATGGAAATGTACTAGGCGTAAATAGTTCTCTGTAATGGGTAGGTAGACTTAACAATCATCAGTCACCATAACCTCTAACACGAGGGTTGTGACCATTTTTGTGCCAAACCAGAAGAAGATTTACTTGATTGTTTTACATGCCTGTACCTGAATTTACTCGCATCGCGGCCAGAACACGGAATACCCTGAAAACTGAAGAGGCGAGTTTTTCCGTTGCCACCCCTTGTTGATAAGTGAACAAGCGCCCTTATGATTTAGGTTTGTACATAGTTATATTTAAGACGTAAAAACAAAATCATCAACTCAAAACGGGAAGAAATTAATAAAATATCCTAAATATTGGCTACCCTATTCACAACTTCACAACAATTAAGAATAATTATAAATTAAGTATCCGACTTTGTTGTAAATTCTATTGGCATTTACAACTTCAATTGTCCCATAATTACCCCAATTACATACATACAAAGAAAAAGTCAGACGCTAAATTAGTATTTAATAATTATTAATTTATTGTTTCTTGTTAGTAATTTTAAAGTATGGTAAGTAAATGCTATTTTAAAATGAGTCAAATAAACTACCGTGGCATTGTCGTGAATATAAACTAATTTTATAGTAACAAAATTAAATTGGTTTACATTCACGCACATTTAATACTAGCGGCCGCCCGCGACTTCGTACGCGTGAATCCCGTTTTTCCTGCTAATTCCCGTTCCCGTGGTAATTTCGGGAATTCCTTTCTTAGTGCACCTCTACGGTACCTAAGCTACGTCCCTTCCAAATTTCAAGTGCCTACGTTTAGCCGTTTAGGCTGTGCGTTGATCTGTCAGTCAGTCAGTCAGTTTCTCCTTTTATATATTTAGATTACTTACACCAGCCACACCGAAAGATCATAATAACAATAAATTAAAATTAACTTAAGTAAAAGTTCGCGAGGCAAACGTATTCGCTTTGCTTAAAAGTAACTTAATACTAAGTCCACATACTTAAGCATATTTTAAATAAGTTTAATTATGATGACAGTGTGAGGATCGTAGGTTTCTGGTCGTAAAATTAAATACTGCTATCATGGGCTGTGTTGAGATTACATAATTGAAGTAGCAATTTAATATTGGGCAATATTAACTTAAGTAACACTGTTACGAATAAAGTGTCATTTAATCGTAAACAATCAAATGGACACTATTTAAGTTGTGAGCCTAACTATGAAAACAAAGTAGTTTATTATTAAAATGGTATTGATTGCGTTTATTGGTATTGTCTTTCATGATTTATATACTTTTTAATGTGTCCGAAACACTTTTCATAGCATTTTTTCCACTCAGCTTGAGGCACCTCCAAAGCAAGGTTTTTGACCGCACCGACAGTTGCTTCTGGCTACCTAAATCGCTTTTAACACATTTAATTTTAATATATGGGTACCAAAAGAAGTGTTTAGATTCCAAGCAACAATTTTGTAGCGTTGGACCTGTTTATTTTATATTTTGAGTGTTCAAATAGTCAGTTGTTTGACGAGACGTGTAAAAGCTCACATTTTCGTCACGAATGGCGATTCGACTATGCTGGTCAGTTTCCCTTATTAATCTGAAGACTTTTGGAAAAACAGTGGCTGTTTACTATTAAGAATTAACCATTCTAAATTTTTCTAGTAACGTTTCTGTCATATAATCGGATATTACGGAAAAATAGGCGACCGTAAGTTTCAAAGTGTTCCGAGCGCATGGGACTTTTGTTGGAATTGGTTCATCTTAAAACACCTCCATAGTCGATAGCTGTTTATTTTCAGGATCATTATGCATAAATCCTTAATTCGTCAACTGTCACAATTTTAAAAACGGCTTGTAAAGCTTTTTAAACGTATTTATCAAACATTTCCAAGGACTATAACTACACAAGCGTCCTATTGAGCGTTTGAAAAATTTTGTGCATCCAGCGAGAAAAAAACGTATTAACCATTATAAGGTCATACAATATTTTATTACTGCTAGTGGAATTAATGCCTAGGATTATCTCAGTCCTACGATATATCACATGACAAGGTTTCTCTTCCAGTTTTCTGACAACGTCAATGTTTTCCGCCACTATTAGTCATTTTGGACGACTTTCGCAAAGTTCACTGGTGAGCCAATGACATACAATATAATACTTCTTAAATTAGCGTTTTACAATAGTAAAGGACAGATCTTTATCACCTAAAGTGAAATTTAGCTGACCGCTTCAGTTTTGTATTGAATAACCACGTCGAAAGTCATAATAAATCTTCGCGCGAAAATTTCCGCAAGTCAATTCCATGTTATTGTAGTCAGGATAATTTTCAATATAATGTTGATAATACAAAACGTGCTCAAATGATAAAAAGTTTTGAATAAGGTTGTAGTCAAAAATGTCAAACTTTTCATTAAAAGTATCAGATATTGTCTAACAACACGTTATGTTGTCGAGGCTCACAACTTAAATAGTGCCCTAGTACACTGGTCATCAAAAAAATCGACCCTCCCGCGACAAGCACTTTCAAAGGTATGCATCCCCACTTCCCACTAATATTGGCACCATTTAAAAGCCTAGTTCTAAACTTCATTTCATTAAAGGAAAGGTTTTTACCCCAAAAATGTGTCTGTAGAAGAATCCAGAGTCACTTCTTTAAAAAATAGGTAGTTACGCTTGAGCCAACTTTTATGGCTATAAAACTGTTAAGTTGGAATTAATCGCTATCCATCTGTTAAAGAGGACACGTGAGATGACTATTTGGTTTTATAACCATAAAAATTGGTCTAATTGATCCCAGAGGTGAGCCCAAAGTGAGGTCTTTTTTCAAGTCGTTTATGTTAATCGTTTATTAAGAAATTAAATGTGTTTTTCTTTAAGGATATTTATTGGGCTTTCAAATTATTATTATGTTATTTGTAACACCAATATTGTTGGGGCACCATGATTGTGTCAGTAGAAACGAGTTTTCCTGTAAAACGTAGGTATGTAGATTTTTGTGATGACCAGTATATGATATCCCAAATTTTAATGATAGATTAAATTATCTGATATAGGGGAGAGTTCGGTATATTGTACCGCCGGGTAAATTGTACCACCCTCATATCTCGTAAAGTATTTATTGAATGTCTGTAATTGCAACACTCAGCGATACACAACTAAAATCAATTAATATCGGCCATGTGGTTTTTGCCGTGACAACAAACACGTGTGTTTTATTTTGAAAAGTATTTTTTCATTGTTTTCAAGTAACTTTTGACAATACATGTTTAGTTTGTAATTTTGTTAAATTTAATCACAGGGTGTTTCTAATATATTATTTAGAAGCGTAAATTAGTGTGGATTACAATTATTTGAAACATTTTTCGGTATTTATAAGCTATATTTTTTACCGATTTTTTAAAAGCACTATCACCTAGTCGGCTAAATTGGACCACACCAAGTTGTATGGAACTTTACCAAAGGATTTTGAAATTTTTTTTAGTAAATCATATTTTGAAGTTATAATAGCGTAGTTATGTTTGACTAACAATAAATGAAAGCAAAAGACTGGCAAAGTAGATTAGGTACAAGTGTGCGTTACGATAATTGGAATTACAAAACTTGTACTCAAAATCGTGATAACGTGTAAAATAATATCGATTGTCTATGTTATTAACTACTGTTCCTTTTCGTTTCCTAATTTGTTAAGAATGTATCGTATAATATTTTGCCATAGTTTTTTTATAGGCTTGAAATTTATTGAAATTCAATTTAGTAACCCTGTGGTACAAATTATCCAACCGGTTGGGTAAATTGGACCGAAGCTCTGAACTCGTACTTTGTTGATTTGTGCTAAATATACAACAATCATGTTAATTAATACTTATGAAATAGTAAGTTGAATAATGTACCTTTTATTATATACCATGGACATTAGCAAAAACAAAAGAAAACTGTGTGTAAAATGGGATTGAAAAAAACTGGTCCAAATTAGCGGACTCTCCCTTATGTAGTGTACAGATTATTATAGTATTAGAAAACACAGCTAAGGTCTTCTAATAGTAAACTAATAGTCTTCCGGCAAGTCAGTTTAGGATACGATAGAATAAGAAGTCTTCAGTTGAAATTCATTATTATTATCTGTATATTTTCTTAGAAAATTCATGAAGTCAATCCAAACTAAGTATTCCAAAAAACTTCCCAATTTTAGAAAAAAATACAGATTACCTAAGTATAATTAGGTAGAGTTTTTAAAACAGCAGCAATGGCAAACTGTACTTGGTATCCTTTCACAACCTCGATCGAAGAGTTACACAACCAGAAACCTGCAACCCTATTGTAACCACAGAAGTAATTGTAACATACCTGCACCACCATCGGCGCTGGGCCCCAGCATGTTGTGGACGCGGTTGGCATACAGCACGAAGGTCGGGTACGGGATGTCGTACTTCCTAGCAGCCTGGGACAGCGAGAGTCCCTCTTTCAGCACAGAGAAGATGGCCTCGGCCATGGTCTCTGGGCGCCAGGACTTCAGCGGGCCGCGCTCGCGGAAACGCAGGTTGTGGACCAAACTCTGGTTGGTGTTCCAGCACTTCTGCCACATGGATTGCAGCTGGTATTGGTAGCTGTCTGCTGAAAAGAGAAACGACATGCATTAGTATTTTTGCTTGCAATCTCGGATGGAGTCAGCGGGGATATTCCCTAACGCTGCTTTAGTAATTTCGGGTCCATCTGTTGCTATCGCTCAAGAGCTCAAAGATTTGAGAGGGAGAGACAGTTCCAAAAACTTGAGACAAAGTTAAAAGCTCCACATTGGCAAAAGTATCAGATATTGATAAGCTTTGTTAGTAAACAAGGTTGCATCAACAAGGATACGTTTTGGAATTCACACGATAGTGATGTCCAAACGAAAGTTATGCAGAATGATGAACGAACGAACTAATGATGTCGAATAAATGATGGTGATCAACCGTTGCTTCAAACAAATGCTCACCATGTCTGATCTGTCCATTATGAACTGGGAAACGGAAAATTACTATATTGATGGCTCTCTGTAGAGTTCGTACCCATAAGAAGAAGAATACTCGGATTTGAACCGATTTACACTTTGTCATCCAGTAATGATCATGGGCGCTGATTAAAAATCAAAATTAAAGTTGGGTCGTGATAATTATTAAAAATCTAAGCGCCATGCAATGAAACATACACGTTTTATAATATTTTTTGCGAATATTCAATAATGTAGCAAATTAAGATGTTTATGAATAAAATTACACTACGCTCCCGAACATACACAGGCATTTAATATTAATATAAAATTAACGCTCGTTGAGCTGATGAGCTCGTTCTACATCAAGCTACTTGCATATTATTAAATAAAGTACATAATAAGTTCTTGCATGTTATTACTGATATCTGGTGCTTGACATAGGACGGTTTCACCACATTATGCATAAGTATAGACACAAACAAGCCAATATTATAAGATATAAATACTACATACTGACCTCCTGTAGCTACCTATTATAAAAACAGAAGAAAACATCAACATCATTAGCAAAATAAATGAACAACTTTTATTAAAGTTTTTTATTAAATAAATGTTCACAGTCTTACGCAAGTCACAAGTTTACGAATTAGTTTAAGTTAAAAAGTAATTAATTACAATATTAATGCTACATCAGACCCGTTCCCACTGATCGCATGTGAAATTTAAATTCCAAAATTAGGTCTTTAAAGATCCAGTTTCTGATTTCGCCGATCGCATAACAAAATGTCCCATCTTAACTGCTGACTTAGGAACTAACAGCGTGTTTTATATGTTGTTAAGAATCGGCAAGTATCAGAAATGGGTACTAATGCGAAAAAAGCTTATAAAATTATGGTTTGATGAACTCTTATCCGAAAAATGGGAACGGTATTATTAAGTATCTTATTCTTAATTGTAACTTACATTATAACAACATTTTAACTTAATCGATATGGCAGTTCAATTACAAAAATGTAGGCATTTATAAAAATAGTTCTATCTTATAGGTATTTAATACAATAAACTTTTAAAGATTGTTATATTCTTATGACTTAATATTGTTCAAATACTTAGTGATGCATTAAAAATAATTAGTGATGTGTATCGATATGAAAATATGTATTTCCAGGCACTTTTTTTTATAACAGTGGTACATAGACATATGAAGTGAATGCACCCTGTACCTACACAAGCTTTTAAGCTTAGTTTGAAAGAAGTAAATATTGTGACTGCTAAGATATTGCTAGAATCGCATACAGTGATGTGTTTAAATTAATCTATGATGCATGAGTTTGCCCAAGATACGTGTACTCACTCTTGCACTGATAGCCTTTGAGTTGTATAAATTCGGGAGCACAGAACGCTTTCAGATTGGCACTCCTTGATTGGAATAATACTAAAGGGTGCAAACTTGCTAACTTTATGGTATGGGCAGCCAAACATTTGCTAAGACTAGTTTCAGAGAAACGAGAAGATGGTTCTGTGGTACGCCCCCGATGTGTCTTGCCCCGTGGTGGACGCTCCTGTGTTACCATAAGTTTACGTTAGGTGTGCTCGCTAGCGACTAGTTAAAAAAATGACATTATCGCACACTTGGTGCAATAACGTCAGAAATACGAAAAAACATTTATTGCACTTGTGACGTTATTTTGGTGCAATAACGTCAGAAATACGAAAAAACATTTATTGTACCTGTGACGTTATTGTACCAAGCGTGCGTTATATGAATGACAAATTGTACAGCGCCCCTAGCGGCTACTTTCAAGAACTAAAATCTTCATAGATTTTTTGACGCAGTCACTACCGAGCACAGCTAACGTAAACTCATGGTAAGCACACTGATTTGAATTGAGTTATAATAGCTGATCGTCGAAATAAAAGTAATTTGTACCAGATACCACTGAAATGAAATCGGGTCCGTCCACCACGGGGGCCAGACACATCGGGACACAGGAATATGTGCAGTAATGCTAAACGGTCTTGTAATATTACTGAACATGTAAGTAATGATATTATTTAGCATTTTATACTTGTGTCGCTCGCGTTCTGGCATCGAAAGTTCTGGTTTTTGCATTACCATTATCTATGTTAAATATTTAAATGTGAAAAGGCAGAGTATTTATGATAATAAGCAATTACCATACTATACAGGCAACGGTAAGTATTACGGAATCTAGCTGTCACATCCGAATGATAACGAACATTTTAAGTTGAAATTATGTGGTTACAATGAAAACTTCTTATCATAAATGAAAATGTTTGTGATAAGAACTCAAATTAGTATATGCCAATGAATGAAGAGTCGCAAATGAATTAGACATGAAGTAGAGCCCATAAGTAAAGAAATAGACACATAATTAAAATGTCAGTCATAAGTTATTTCTAACTGGACATTGTAAGGGCTGATACGGCGTTTAAAATATTCTGAAGACAAGCTTAATTTCCGAACAGTCAAGAGTTTATACTAAAATGAACTTTCCCGTTCACTCGTCTATTGTAGACCTCCAAATTAATTCCAACTATCGGAGAGCTATTTTAGTAGTTTCTATCTTGAGCTGTACGAGACAAAAGTATTAAAAATAAACAAAACGAAATGAATATTCCTAAAACAAAATAATGACAACCCTGCACTGTCATTTGCGTTTGCGCATAACATACATAGTTCTACATTTCAAACACCTTTCGACTTTTTATCATTTATGATAATATTATAAACGTACTTAGTGTGAAGACGGAGCGTGTACGCGATGCATATGATTGTACCTTATAAGGAGTTTTTGCGTTCTTACAATGTTATAACTCGCATGCTATATCGCCACAATGTGGCTAGACCTGAATGCTTTTTTATTTAATTAATTAGCCACTTGAAGTAGGTATATATTGACACCAATTATAGACGTCGAGAGGCAGCAATTTCCCTTATTAAAGTATTCGTAACAGAGCTGCCCAAGGTTTTTGTGCGTTATAGCAGGTGCCCTAAGTGTTTACAAAAGAACAAAATGCGTAGTGTTGCATTGAATTTATAACGATAAGATAGCTAATTACACAGTTTTCGTTTTAAAGAGAGCCCCAGGCAAACGGCGGACATGAGGGAGGCGTCTTGTTTTTATTATGTCACTAGCTTTTGCCCGCGGCTTCACCCGCGTGAAATTTCGTTTGTCACAGATCGTCATAAATTATAGCCTATATGTTATTCTGGGTTATAAACAATAACCAAAATCCGTTCAGTAGTTTTCGCGTGAAAGAGTAACATCAAACAACAAACATCCAAAGAAACATCCAAACTTTCGCATTTGTAATATTAGTAGGATTGAACAGGAGCCTGTGTGCAAACTGTACAAAACGTACAGTCGTCTGGTCAAATTATCTCAACGTTGAGATATTGCCTAATCGATTTTGAACTTTGTAACTTTAAGTAATAGTTCAAAATTAACTGCTATTTATTATTTCATTGCAAGTTCTTGTGCTGGTCAAAACGTAGGTATAAGATCAACCCTCTCTGTGTTTAGAGATTTTTTTGGCAGATGCATTGTGTTCTATAACAAATTATAATTCGCGAACGAGTTTCATTGTTGATATTAAGTACGTCATATTGCGATAAAAAAATTGCGATAAAAACAAATACTTAATTATTTTAATTTATGATTAAATTCCAAACGAAGTTGATCAGAGCTAATACCTAATACCCACTATTATTCAATAGGGCACGTTTACATATTAATAAAAATAACACTGTATATTCTAAAAGGAATATAAATTTAATACCGAACAACGGTTTTGCATAAGAAAATAATTACTGGAGCTGATATCTAAAGAATCAATCAACACAAAGATAAAGAATTTTAATTACATTTGAGTGCCATAAATATCAGTGTTTCATGTAGAAATATTGCGTTGAATAATTTGTCCATTACATTAATGACGTTTTAATGCAAACAAGAAAATTCAACTTGTACCAACTTTGTATTCTAGGCCTGTACAGAGTCCAGTACTTAATGAAATGAAGCAGTTTTCAAGTAAAGTAATACGTGATATACAATTTTATTTTATACAGGGTGGTAGGTTTTTATCCAAAATAATATATTAATTACTCATCATTTTATAAGAGGAATGATATAAGTACTCAAGTAATGAATTGTTACGATTTAATATTTACAAAATTTAAGGTGGAAGGCGCGATTTTTTTTTGAGTTGACACACTTTTTCCTTCCGCTTAATAGTCCTTTATGTCAGTCCGTCTTCGTCAGCGGAATGACATATTATACATCTTAGTTTAACTGACTGATGCTGATATAAACATACTACCTTATTAATACTTTCAGAATTGCCAACCATTGTTAGCACTGACATTTTTCTAAAAAGACTTCTTTCTACAAAACATGGGGTCAAATGCCACCCCGGTGACGAAGGAGGGGTGACATACTTATATTTAATATACGTTTGTGCGTCAATCACTAATGAATAACAATTTGTGATTTAGCTCGATTGTCGCAAATTATACAAACATCAAACCGCAACCGTTAACAGCGTACTATATTTTATTCATCGCGTGACCGAAACCGCGGGCGTCTGCTAGTGTCGCTTATTTATGCAGTAGGCTGCTCCTGTCTAATGTGAGTCCTGAGTAATGGCGGAATAAAGACAAAAGATACGGTCTAAAGTCCATTGAGCTTTCTTTTTTGCGCCGTACTTAGTAATATACCTAATTTTAATAATAAATCGATATTTTTTGCTTTAAAAATCGGCTGAAAAATCGCCGCAAAGGCTACCATGCAATTACTAAGTGAAATCTAAATGTCAGTCGTTCGGTAGTCGCCTCACGAGATAATTCGTTTAAGGACGGGAATTAAGTACATTTAAAACACGATACAACCTCAATAAGATCGCTATTTTATACTCTGAAGTTTAATGAAATTGTGAGTATATCTTGTCAACTGGTCATCAGATAGTATTATAAAAATGGAAACACTTTAGTCTTCGATGATTATGACTAGTAAAAGGCTCTATAGCTCAATTCAATAAATTGGAAATGAGACTCTTTCAGCTCTAGGGTGCTTGATTTTATTCTCTGGTGTGATATCCTATGAAAAATCGAGGAAAATTTTATATGATTCCATTGAAAGCAAGTTATTCATCGCTCCAATTTAGCCATGTCAGACGCTGATGGCGGCTTAAATCTGACACCAAATGTTGTACAGTCGAGAACTGAAGACTCAACATTTCTGTTGCAAACAGCTTTTACAACTTTATTTTATACAGGTTGGTAGATTACTATACACAATTTTAAAATTGTATTCTATTCTGTTATCAAAGGTACTATAGATCTGCCGGTGCACATCTTGTTATTAAAACAAATAAGTAATTGAAAGTGGATTACTAATTTGGCATAGGTTAACAGCAAATTTATCTACAAAGACTATCTCTACAATAAATAATAATAAATTGTACTATATTTAAATGGACGGAACTTACAAGATACCAGTAGGTTCATGTAAGCAAGTTCAATAATTATTGTGATAAAGTGTTCCATGCCCTTTTTTGTAATCGAAATGTTTAAATGCCGCTTTTGTGTATAAACCATCGTATCGATGTTCCATAATTGAGGAAATCGATTTATCAAAGAACCGTGTATGAATCATAAAAAATTGCGACATGATACTCTTATGATATTAAAAAGTAACATTGTATGAAGTTTACTACTTTCGTCCTGTCTATAATATTTAAGGCAATTAACACTTTTTATTGTTTTTGTAATAACAAGTTTATTCGTGAAGGAAATACGAACTTATCTGGTGGTGATTTTTAAAGCAAATCATACTGCTTACAGCCTCAAATATGCCAAGAACACTGCAAAAAGGAATACAAAAATAAAGAGATAATTTTCTTATACTTAAAAATGCCACCACGCACGCCGAAAAAGTGAGTCAACTAGAAAATGTGCCAGTTATTTAAAAAAAAAAAAAACATAAACTTTTGAAATTAACGCTAGCTTTTGAAAATATTACTTCAACCTCTTTCGTTTTTTTTCTTATAGCCATAGGGCTTAGTGTGAGTTTACATCAAAGGTCTTCACTAGCGACTGCGAAAAAAAATGACATTAAATCGCACCTTCGGTAGAACAAGGGCACAATTGCACAATATTCCTGTAAAGTGGTCCTTACAGGAATATGGTCTAGCTCTGATAATATTCCTGTAAAGTGGTCCTTACAGGAATATTATCAGAGCTAGACCATATTCAATCCAATAAAAATCTTAAAATAGCTCTCCTGTAAAATTGCAAAAAGTGCAATTGTGCCCTTGTTCTACCGAAGGTGCGAAATGTGTGACAGATTGTACAGTGTCCCTAGCGGATACTTTCAGTTTTGTTTGATGTAAACTCACACTAAGATCACATAATTTGGGAACAAGCTTAAAGTTTATTAAAATTAAGCTAAAAGTAGCATCTACGAGTGCAATAATGTCGATAGTGGGGCATCAAGTTTTCTAGTCGATCAAACAAAATGTTCGCCTGATTTTCTCTCCGGCTGTCGCTATGGGTCCCATAATAGAGTTAACACCTCGTAAAATCATGTCCTATGTTCCACCAGACATGGTGTATTAGATCACTTTTCGAGCAGAATTCCTAACAGTTAACGTAACTCCAAAAGTAATCCAAAAATTTGCATTAAAACACTAAAATTCACACTTATATTTCATTATAACGATATGTACCTGATTGTACCTATCTATCACAATAGCTTTAAGGCACCTCGACCTTCCGTACTTATATCCGTAATAATTACTATTGATTTTATTCTAATTAAGTACCAAGCCATATTCGTCGTTAAAGTATTTATTAAAATTTTAGCAAGAGTTCAGTTTTGTTCAGTCTTTTCCTCTTTTGAGTGGAAAACTTATTAAAACGTTAACAGCGGAACATTGCGCATGTCTACAATATTTATCGTTCCTCGTAACTTAATACGAGAGGAAGAATTTATTGTATCTAAAGAGCATGTGCGACCTTTTTTGTGACGTTATATTCTCCCAATTTCACATGTTCTAACATACATTCAACAGTATTTAATTCATTCAGTACATTTATTACATCACTAACAATTTTAAATCTAAGTACCTAATACTAATATAGAAAATGTACATGTACATTAATAAACTTACAAAAATACGAAACCACGTCGTCACCGTATAAATGCAATAAGAAATATTAATTATCTAATTTTACTATCCAAACTCTTTTTCACTAATTGGATAATATCGCCGTGAAACACATTTACTTAATAAATAATTCAATGTGATTTCATTTTAAAAGGGAATTATAAAAATCAATGATGAAGGGTCGTACATTTTTTATGTATCGGAGTCTATACACATGGCACTAATTAAATGGATTATTAACAATGGTTTATAAAAACGAATAGAGTATTAAATCCTGTCATTATAAGACTATAATTGACTTTATTACTTTATTCTTTGAAACAAGGATGTTATTAAAATAGGGCACAGGTTGGCTCCCTTGCGGCAGTCCGTGAATATTATTATATTGAAGGCAATGGCTTTACTTGAGTTAGTTTGATAAATTCGTGTTAAGATTCATCATCTGTAGGATGTTCAGCTTTAAATTTTGCATTTTTGCTTTTACCGGCGCCTTCGTAGTAAAGCGACACTATCGAATGCTTCTTACAGAACGCCCACCACCACCTGAACCCTGTTAGACCTACAAATGCGAAATTGGGATCTCTATTTTTTCTTAATTTCTCTACAAATGTTAAGACCTCTGCCAATGACTTTTTGGTTCTTCTATTATATGGGGAAACACTAGTTTCACAGCAAAAATCTAGCACTGCTCTTTCTTCACTTGTTAGTAGGTCTGCGTCGTCTAAGACGGCCATTCTTTTAGATTTTCCTAATATATTATCGTACAACGTTCCCTTAGGTATGCCGAAATGCGTCGATGCTTGCGTGAACCTCATCCGTTGGGTGACCACTGCTTGAATCGCTTCTTGAAGTTGGCTTTGTGTCCACGTTGGTGCTTTCAACTTCAGTGCATGACCGTGGAATTCTATAGATAAAATTAACAACACTAACGTAAAGTACTTATACTACAAAGCTCGCGCATTGTGTGATGCAATATATACTTTGTAACTCTTCATTAGCGTGGCAGGAAGATGAAAATTAAAAGAAAAATAGGTTTGAGACTGATTATTATTGAAAGAAGTTTTGGTCATTGCGATTATTTCAATCGACAGCACATCAGACTACACATTTTTATGGAAAAATGACACCTATTATAACTACATAAGATGTTTCAGTGCAGCTTGATGTGCTTTCGTCTGTACCCCATCATTCAGCCATAGATACTTTCGTATCTGCCGTTACGTTACGCGCCGGCTTATTTCCTCGCAATGCGTTTCCCACGACATAATCAGCTCGACTAGCATACCTACTTATCATTGAATATGAATAATACGTAGATATTGCATCACTATAGCCCTTAGACGAGATGCTTTCGTATATCGTTAAAGTCAATAGAATCGCGATGTAGTTAATTTAAATCGTTTAGTTGCCAACTTTTTCAGAACTACTCGACTACTAGGAATCATCCAATTGACTTGATAATTTAAAGCAAAATCAGAAATATTACTCTTAATAATTTGGAAGAAAGCACAGTAATGTCGGGTTGTGAAAATGATCAAACGAAAAATATGTGGCGTTGGAATCCTCCATTAAAAAGTTCCTTAAAAGAAAGCAATAGATGATTGTAGAAACTACAATTGATAAAATCCATTTTATTATTGATTGCTCTCTGCTATGAATCAGTCATGTCCAATAAATTGTCTACTTAAAAATTCAACACGAATGCCAAAATTTCATATATTGAAATTAAAATTCCACGTTCATTAACATTGAAATAGAAATGTCACGTGACTTCGCGCAGTCTATAACGATAAGAGAAGAGTCACACATCGTCGGCATCTCGTCTAAGCCATCGGTACGGTAGTATAACCATGCACACATCCACATACAATGTTATAGCGCGGTATCAAACAATGTGAAATTTCACATGACGCAACACATACTGACATTCTACAGGTGTTTTAGTATATTTATTGTTGCAATGCTAAACGTGAGACAGTCTTTTGTAGCTTATTGCGAAAATCTAATTTTCAATACTGCATTTAGCGATGTAGTATATTAAGGCAACTGCAATGCGGGGAAACGTGGGAAGGTTATTATTATCCTATGGCATGTAACAATATAAACGTTAAGTGGAAAATTTGATTGTAATGAGATAAAAAATAAAGTTATCAAAATTGAGACAACTCTTGGTGCACTGGAATAAAGGCGCGTTTGCAACGGACAAACGGACCAATAACAATAACTTAAAGCCCAATAGAGTTTTAAAACTGCTGCTTAGGTACTTTAAAGTACAGGGAAAATTATAACCTATTGAAAAACGTAAGACAAATAATAAAGGTTACATCAAAAAGTCCAGGTTCTTCGTGAAAATATTTTAATACACTATAATTAGGTCTTCCTACGACTTTAATAAAGTTAAGAGCCATCTTGATCGACTTTCCTATAAAGCAATAAACCATCTATAAGGAAGAAAAAAAATGCCAGTAGAATGTCGTCAATATACGTAACGTCAATGTGATTAATTTAAGCGGTGATTTAAAAAAAAAAGGTGCACGAATAATGAGAACACGAGGAGGAACCTCATCAACTGACCTGCAATAGAAGAGGTGGATGCGCCCAGCCAAGCATGAGAATTCTCCAGAAGCTTTGCCTGTAACAAGAAGAAATGGAATTTGTTAATAATCGTAACCTATATCTATAAATAATTCAAGAACAATGGTTACATCGTGAACTGATTTTTGGTAAGTAGTTGATATACATTTGTTTTTAGTGATGTATGCTTATAAAATGAAAAAGATATGAGTAAGTCTCCGAAACAGCTTATAAATTATGGATTACTCCAACTACCACACACTTCCTAGCCCAAACTAAGCAGAGCCCATTCTGTGGCGATTAAACAAAGGATAAACATACATTACACATAATAAACGGTCATGACTCAAGCACAAATGCTCGTGCTCATCACATAAACATTTACCCCTTGCTGGATTTGAACCCACAACTGTTAGCTCGGTAAGCAGATGGCGCCAAAAATCCGCACTATTTTGACAAACTCCAACTGTTATTTTAAATAATAAAACAACAGAGTAAGCGAAACGCGAGCTTAAAAAAAGGATACAAGCATTTCGTACCAAATCTGTCATTTTTGTTGTTTGTAGCATAAATCCTTTTAACGGCTCGAATCACAAAAAGAAAAATCTGATTTTAGTTTCCCATTTTAAGGTTAAAAAAGGAATTGAATCAGATTTCCATTTTAGAGCGTAAAATAACTCTTAAAACGGAAGCCATGTTTTAACTCTACATCTTTAATTAAAATGACGGCCACTCAAATCGAAAGAGGTAAGAGAATTTTTTATTTCAGGCGTTGTCAGTTGCTTAAAGATTCTGCATTTTCTGCAATATCACTGTCCATTGCAACACTAGCATAGTGGAACTGTATTCCTTTGCTTAAAACAGAGCGCAAGCACGCCAAACGATATGACATCCTTTGTATCGCCGAACTCAGGGTTTCAATTTCGGGGTAAATGTTAACTTCAAAAGGGGGTATTTTTTCCGGCAGCTTTTTTCCCGCCACGCCGGCGCGCCAAGATGTCCCCGCAACACGCGGAATGTGACAGTATTTTTGTATTCCAGCGGTTACCCACCACAGAATATCTACCTTCAATATTATAACGAGTGTTCCCGACGTGTGGGCCGACGCCTTTCAGGGGCCCGTAGCCAGTGTCTGAAGCGGACCATTCATGCGTCACGTCACTTTTAGCAGCGGAGCTCTTAAAATTAAATAAATAAATTCGAACAAAGATGTAAACTGAGAACCTATAAGTTAAATACTGCAGACACAAATAACTAATTGTATTAACTGCACGGAACCTTTCGCTAAACGAGCGTAGAGCTTTGTACCGTTTTTTCGGAATGCGCTTTGCTATAAATTCGTTTAGTGTCAGAAAAATCGTGATGCCGAATTGTTTGCGGTTACAAGTTAATTTGTGAGTTTCGACAGGTTGTTTGCAAATGTTTTGCGAGTTTTGTCTACATTTTCCGGTTTGCTTTGCAGTAAATTTGAAGCTTTGTGGGCGCCGCCTTCAGTGTAACTAGCGCCCATTTAGGAACCGGTCCCACAAAAGCATCAAAAATAACATCAGATAGTTCAAACCAAACAGATTTTATATTAGCCGTGCGCTATTCGTAAAGACAAAGCAAACAGAGTAATAAAACTATTGAAAATGCTATAAAACGATGTAAACGTCAATCAGTCCGGCTCCGGCGATATTCTGTATTTAATGAAACATTGTCGAGCTTATATTGATAGGGCGATTAATTTCGCAGGCGGTCGAGCAGCCGTATAGTTATAACGGTCAGATAAAAAGAACAATTCGTCAGTAAATTTACATTTCCCCATCCATGCAGGAAGTTTACGGTTGCATATTTTATCGATCGCTACTGTGGATCACGCGCGCGCGCCGTATTTACGTTCGGATTGTTCGAGCGGCATTCTTTGTTCGTTACAACTAAACTTTATCGAAGGTTTAATTGTACAGACAAAAGCCGGGTTTACGGCGCTATAATGCAACGCAGGCCAATCTACAAATAAAATTGTTTTATTAAGTCGGCGGGCGTCGCCGCGCGCGCCGCTTGTCGTGTTTACTGCGCGCACGTGCGCTAAGTACCGTTGAACGCCGATGTATTGTTTGTTTACCCGAATAAAACACTAAAATCCAATTCAATAACAAAGAATTAAAGATCCCAAAATAAAATTTATTGCCGGTACGATAAAATAGATTTATGTACGCGTGGGAGGGGCCGGGCGTGGGGCGTCATAATAATAGGCGCACTTAGCAATGAAGAATGCTAAGCCATTCGCGGTGCACTCCATGTGGCTGGACCCAGCGCAAGTTAACGCGAATATCCAAGCTACGTAACATCGGTTGAATTCGGCTGCACCATCTTAGTTTAAAATTGAAAAACGTCAAATATCTGTCAAATTTCCATACAAAAATACACCGGTTATCGTTATAGTTACGGTCAAAGTTAGGGGGTGCAACTCAGGCTTAGGCTGGGTTGCACTATCTTACTTTAACTTTGACAAACGTAAAAAATCTGTCAAACTCCATACAAAAAGCACCGGTAATCGCCAAAGTTAGGTGGTGCCATTCAGCCTTAGTCTCTATCTTGGTAATTTGAGTTAGAAAAGATTTATTTATTTATTTATTTATTCATGAATAGAACGGTAGTACCAATTACACTATTCAAACAAGACGTAACAATGCTCAGAATAGTGATACCAATTATCTATTAATTTTACTAGACAATATAAAAATACTTGGGAGTGACGTCTTTAAAGGCTAAATTAATGATAATTGACTATTTATGTTATGATCGATGGACAATAATCTCTTCGCAATTGAAAAAGGGCATGTTTTATGTCAGTCTTTGAAGGTAAAATAATGTCAAGAAATGATCATTGGATAATTATTTAATTTTTAATTAATTGTTTGAAAATGTCATAAGCGTGATAATGCCGATAGGCGGCAAACACAAGCGTTATAAACAACAATTATTTACCGACAGGAGCATTTCTAACTTGTTCCGCGACTCTACTGCAAAATGAACGGTTCGAGCAATTAAAAACTTCGATAGAAAGTTGATTAGCTATTTTATAGAGGCTTCAAATGGACCTTGCAGATGGCCGACTTTAGCACGTCCACTCATACAGTATCGGTTTTGGCAGCTCATTAAAAATGGCTAAAGAAAAGTTAGGTATATTTGTCGATGCAAGTCGATTGGGCAGTGAAATGAAAACCGGCGAAGCAAATCGAATCGTTCTTGATAGAAAACAAAGGCTTTGTCTAAAGGCTGACGTGATGATGAACGTAGCAAAGCAGTCAATTTGTCGACGTACTCTATATCAGAATCGCTGAATGATGTAGCGCATCAAGTGTTTTTTAGACTAATATTCATCATCATCATCATCATTTCAGCCACAGGACGTCCACTGCTCAACATAGGCCTCCCCCAATGCTTTCCACGTTGATCGATTGGTAGCGGCCTGCGTCCAGCGCTTCCCCGCTAACTTTACTAATATTGCTTTATCAAATTAGTTCAAAATAACAAGTTGAATATTAGAAAATCCCATCATCACACAACATAATATTTCGATAAATACTTTTGTCAAGTTTTGACAGACACTTGTCTGTTTTTAACGGTGATTAATTAAAATTTATTGCCGAATCTTTTTCTTAAACATCTAGGTCAGTACTAACATTATCAACAAACGCTACCTATTTAAATTAAACAATATAGAGTGAATTGTAGCTATTGACTAATTGCCAGTAAAGCCCCATCGATTAGAGGCGGGCCACGTTGCGATTCCTATTATTAAAAACAGTCAACGATACAGGCAAATAGATCAGCCAGCCTACCAACATACCTACATGTCAATGCCAACATACCTAGCTGGCATTGACAAATTACGACATATAAAACTTGGATAGTTTAAAAAAAATGATGTCATTTGTGTCACATTCACACACCGTCTTCAAAGTTTTTCTCGACATTTTTTATTGAATTTATTGTTTAATTTCTAACTCGATTTTCTTTTGATGGTAATCAAGTATCGTAACTTAGCCTCAGTTGCAACACCTTAACTTTAACCCAAACTATAACTTTAAATGGTGTTTTTGTATAAAGTGTTACAGACTTGACTTGATAGTTGATGTAAGATGATGCAACTCAGGGTTAGAAAAATAAACACTGTATGGCAATTTACCCACCCATGTCAAAGCTACCGGTACTAAAGTTCCCAGGAACAGTCAACGCACAATATGCGTTCCATTTCCGTGTGGCCATTCTTAGCGGAGGCGGAGAACTCTATTGAAATGGAGTGGCTGCTTTCCCTTGGTTAGGGGGCGGTTCAACCGACAATAGGTACTTTCAACTCGCTGTTGCAGCTATTTTCCTTTCAGTGGAGTAAACCTGTATTTTCTTTGGATTACAGGTTACACTAGAAGAATACCTATTCGATGCATCGTCCCCCTCCTTAGGGGGATAGTATTGGAATTTACAATTTATGACAATGTCTGCTACATAGAGTGTGTGACAAATTTTAATGAACAATTTCTCAATACTTTGTTAATTTTTTAAACAAAAACGGGTTTGTTGGATAAACCTTGCCTTTATTTTAGTACTAGCGGCCGCCCGCGACTTCGTACGCGTAGATCCCGTTTTACTCCCTTCATCTATCTTACGCGGTTTAGATTTTTTCATACAAATGTTTTTTTCCGCTAACTCCCGTTCCCGTGGGAATTTTGCAATATCCTTTTGTAACTAAGCTTCAAGTTTACTAAGGTACCTGCATGCCAAATTTCAAGCGTCTAACTTAAGCGGTTTAGATTTTTCATACAAATGTTTTTTCCCGCTAACTCCCGTTCCCGTGGGAATTTTGCAATATCCTATTGTAACTAAGCTTTAAGTTTACTAAGGTACCTGCATGCCGAATTTCAAGCGTCTAACTTAAGCGGTTCAGATTTTTCATACAAAACGATTTTCCCGCTAATTCCCATTCCCGTGGGAATTCCTAAGTATCCTATAACCTGCCCAGGAGTATGAAGAATAATTGTACCAAGTTTCGTTAAAATCCGTCGAGTAGTTTTTGTTTCTATAAGGAACATACAGACAGACAGACAGACAGACAGACAGACAGACAGACAGACAGACAGACAGACAAAAATTTTACTGATTGCATTTTTGGCATCAGTATCGATCACTAATCACCCCCTGATAGTTATTTTGAAAATATATTTCATGTACAGAATTGACCTCTCTACAGATTTATTATAAGTATAGATTTAATATTAATTGAAAAAGGATAAAGTTACTAAAAAAAGAAGGCAGTTGTTTCATTTGGATTTACATTTAAAGTAACGTTAATACTTTTTTTTTTAATTCTAGGGTATACACTGTATACTACTATATTATGAACATTTTTTTAAAATCATCATCATCATCATTTCAGCCACAGGACGTCCACTGCTGAACATAGGCCTCCCCCTAAAGCCCCTAGGCCTTTTTTAAAATAGTTGGACATAACTCGGACAAACTGACAACAAGAGTTTGTATAACAACAAATACTATTCCGTTAATTTACAAAAAAGTGCGCAGAACGAAATAAATTAGGCAGAGGCTTTTTACGTCAGCAAACAATTCGTCGCAGAGTTGTGTCAGTAAAAATATATTCAAAGTATATTAATACACAGGGCCGTACTACGGAACTGGATCAAGTAAAATATTGGCCACCTATTCATACCGTACATAAATAATTTAATGACGGATAGGTAGTACGAGTGTAACGAGTGTATTACGAAATTCAATATTATAGATCGTTTCATACACGAAGACGCGCCATACCAATTTCTGGTCGAGCGAAGCGCGGGGTGCGGGGCGCGGGCAGTTTGATCCGAGCGCCATTATTGTAGTGTGCGTGTTAGCACTGTTAATATAGCGTGTACCGATAACACTCAAACATTAGCGGAAGAATGCTGGGGCGCGTCTTCGTGGATGAAACGATCTACATGCCGCAATGTGCTTAAATCAAAAAGATACTGAGTTTTTTTTTAACTTGATTGAATTGAAATTTGAATTAAAAAGGTCCCTAAATATAGAAAATTATTATTTAGTAAACAAAAATTAAAGGGAGTTCTGCAAAAATATCGACAGACAGAACAAAACAAATACTAACACAATCAACTAAAACCGTGTTTTAAATTTTTCTTCCCTGAATTTGAATTCCTGAAATAAAATACTCTTGAGCAGCGTTATTTGGTGCAGCCTAAGTCCGTCCCTGTTGTTTGTAAGTAGGTTGTTTCGTCGGCGGAGGTCGTTCCAAGCGCCGTTATTATATGGGGGTATCATTTAGTAGACGTTTAGGTTATTAATAGGGGGTGGTGGGGAGGCCCGCTAGGCGCCGTCCTTATGCAAACTAAATAAAAAATTCATATTTGTAAATAACATTGGGTGAGACGAAGCGTGTAAGACTGCGATCAATATTAAAGGACAGCGAAGGCAGTTCGTTGCTTAATTATGTAACGATATTATCAATAGCGGACAATTCATTTGTGATGTCGGGAAAATAANTTACTTGTTGTAAATAAGCTTTAGGTGAGGTGAACTTACTATAATGACTGGACTATGAGACCGCCCCCGCTGCTCTCGTACACAAGCCCCCACCCTGAGCCCTCGTGAAGAGGATGTGTGATTAGTTTTATCCTTCGTCCCTCCACCCTCCCCTCTATTCTTCAATGGCTCAATGCGCAAACAAATGACTCAGTTTGTCTTTATTAAAAGGAAAATAGCAAAGCCCTCCGGCCAATTGGAATCAATAACTATACGTTAATGTGACTTGTGGTTTTAAATGTGAGTCCCGACGTGTGATGTTGGTGTCCACGAGAAAATATTAAAATTTACTTTGAGAATAATAAATAACATTTTGGCAGTCCATTTTAGGCAGAGAGAAAGAACTAAAGTCATAGAATAAATACTAGTACAGTCGCGGAATGAAAAGGTTCGTCACCTTAGTGTCGGTTTTCGCTTGCACTAGGTACTGTAAGAGTCAAACCTGCCAACATAACAGTGCAAGAAACAGTGCTGCTAACATTTAAATAAATATGACGTTTGCTAACGAATAAGGTTTTGCTTGTTTATTTTTCTATCCCATCAATGCAATGCAATGATGACATTGACCAATTGACGATAGTTTTTTTATTCAATAGAAATAATAATGGCAGCTTGAACCAACAAGAAGGTTTTATTTAGTTCATCAATCATAATAATCTTCTTGACAAGATAAATAGTCAAACAACTTTGATCTTAATAATTTTGAACTTTACTGACGAACAGTTAAAGATTATTTTCTCTAACTCGAGATTATTCTGTAACATAGTTTCAAAAGGTAATATGTGCTCGCGATTCGTTGAAGGAATCAATTTGAAAACTGACGAACCTTTTCATTCCGTGACTGTACATACGTAAAAGTTACGTCAAATTTCGAGTCTTACTTTAAATACTTTACTGAGCTCTACATATTACATCATCATCATCATCATTCCAGCCACAGGACGTCCACTGTTGAACATAGTCCTCCCCCAATGACTTCCACATCGCACGGTTGGTAGCGGCCTGCATCCAGCGCCTTCCTG
This sequence comes from Ostrinia furnacalis, assembly GCF_004193835.3. Classification (NCBI taxonomy): domain Eukaryota; kingdom Metazoa; phylum Arthropoda; class Insecta; order Lepidoptera; family Crambidae; genus Ostrinia; species Ostrinia furnacalis. The sequence goes on along the minus strand of NW_021130758.1, from coordinate 70,125 downwards.
CTACCTTTATAAAGTCGTCGGTCCACGTCGGTCCACATTCTATGACGTAAGAGCTTAAGAAGTCTTAAGAAATATGAAAGAATTGGAATTTGATTGCATAATGAACGGTACTCGTGGTACCCATTATTTGGTATAGATCTACTTCTGATATTGTGAAATTCTTTTTACAAAGAATCTCAAAAGAAACCAATAAAACGAAGAAAACCATGTTTGTGTAATTGTTCGCCTGAATTATTACTAATTAAGTAACAATAGGTACATTGTACTGAGTTTTTCGAAACATCTTTTGTTGAACCAATTTCCAAATTTGTTTCCAGTTGGGATAATACTTAGCCGAGTTTATAAACAGGCCGTTAAGTTAGTTGCGCAAACTATTGATAAGCCTTCTGTTCACAAATGTTATGGCTGAAAGACAAAGGACATCATCCATTTTGGTCCAAAATCAAAAGTGCCGGCCAAAAAATAACTATGACACCAAAGCTGTAGCACCACTGTGCATCGTAGTATTTGAGATCAAAGTCAGTCGTTTCATATATTTTTAGAGCTCAAATACTCGATTCATAGTGGTGCTACAGCTTTGGTGTCATAGTAACAAATGCTAAGGCGGACGTATTCTGTCAGAACACAGCACTTTTTTTTTATTGGCCGACACTTTTGATTTTGAACAAAAAATGTATGAATAAATAATCGATGACTTTAGATCTCAAATACTCGACGCACAGTGGAGCTACGGCTTTGGTGCCATAGTAACAAATGCTAAGGCAGACGTATTCTGTCAGAATACAGCACTTTTTTTTGTTGGCCGGCACTTTTGATTTTGGACCAAAAATATATGAAACGTGGATGATGTCCTTTCATAATTAGTAGGTAAAAGAAGGGAAAACATTGTTCAACTAAAGTTACTATAACTTTTCTAAATAAGTAAAAGTTTCTTTCATTAACCGACTTCTCCTTTGTAATATTGTTGTGTAAATTACAGGATTATATTCTTACGCACGCAGCGGGCATAAACTCTGTGTGAACTTAGTTATTAAAACTTTCTAACAATAAGAGTGCGTCTCAGTCTTTTAAATAACTTGGATAAATCTAATTGCTTAAAATGGGAATTCTTGGGTACGTTACTAATGCCCAGGCGCATACATTTTCACAGTTGTCAAATTCGAACGTCACAATATCAAAAGCTAAAGGGTTGTACAAATCGAAAAAAAATACACATGTTTGTAAAACCCAGTTGAAATTACAATTGTAATTCCAATTGTAATGCACCGTAAGTACTTGCGGATATCAACTTATTACTATATTACCCGCATTACGCGTAATTGCGGCCGATGCGGAAGGGACGCGCGCGCATGTTTTGATTAGAGGCCGCGAAATGCGAAATAAGTTGCATTAACAACGGAATTGCACTAATCTGCATGTAGGAAGGCTGCTGCCCTTTCACACTAGGCTATATGTTAGCTGGATTGGAAAAACCAATTAAATTCCAAGGTTTTTGAATATTGTATTTGCATCAACAAAGGAATTGCACTATTTTGCATGAAGGAAGTCTGCCCTTTCACACTAGGCTATATGTTAGCTGGATTGGAAAAACCAATTAAATTCCAAGGTTTTTGAATATTGTATCGCTATTGAGCTTTAGGCTTGATTCCATTAAGTGTATGTGACCACTTAGCTGCCCGTAATTTCGTCCGAGTGAATTTCATTAAGAAGCAATGAAGCTCAACTAAGTACAGCCTACGTGCATATATAGTCGGAAGTATAGTCAAGCTTAACATATACATTTAGTAAATATCCGTAAAAATCCACAACTTCGCTCGAGTCTTCTTTTTTGTAAAAACTTGAAATTTTTATATCAATAATCACATTGTAATCACCTATTGTTGAATTAATTAAGTAAAGATTAATCTAAATAGACTGAAACGTCACCACTATTTATTAGACTTGTGTCCAGTGGCAAAGCTATGCTAACTCTGTAATTGAACTGTATGTTGAAATGTATGTCATTGAAAGTTGCATTATTTGGTTAGTTTTCGATTAACTAATATCAGCAGCTATCCTTTTTCATCAAGTTTAATTTATGTAAGTAATTATGTAAAGGAATTGTGCACGTAAGTAATTAATTACAACATTTTATTGGTTACAGGCACTAAGTAGTTTGTAAAATACAACCTTAGCCTCGCGGCATATCTGCTCCCCTCACAATGCTCTGAAAAGCTAGTCTATTTAGCAGTTTACAACTTAAAAATTTTGTTAAGGGCCTTTCCACACTGACGGATTACAAGCGTTTTCAAAGCGGAGCGGCGACGCGGCGAACACGCTGCGTGTCCGCAGAGACGTCGCAATCGTCGTCGTAGCGTTTACACCTCGTGTTCGCCGCGAAGTCGCTCCGCTTTGAAAACGCTCGCAATCCGCCAGTGTGGCAGGTCACTAAGGACCAGCCCAAGCTTTCGCCTCGCCTAGCTGTATAAGTTTGAGTGTCAAGTAAAAAGCAAGTCCACCAAGAACAATGGGTAAGTAAAACATAGTCTATATTTGGGATAACAGATGGCGCTGTGCTCCTTTAGCTCGCGCTAACATTTGTTTTTTTCCTGGCTTTATATACCCCCTAGAAATGTATGCCCACCCAGGTTCAACTAGGTTCAAATATAGCTTAACTTGAATCTCAATAAACGATGCTATTGCCTGTAAAATAGCTTTCATTTTCCCATGCACACCTTGCCATCGTAGGGTTGTACACTAGCACCACCGCTGGGCAACCACCATTAAGGAAAAATGTTGCCGTGCTGCGTGCTCTCCTTCATTCCCAGCATGTATTCGCAGATTACATGTAATTTTGTAATTGGTTCGCCGTCGACGCAATGTAGGTTTTTGCGATTGTAAATTCTTATTGTTACGTACAATGTGTGCGGCGATAAGTGCCACACATTTTTTTCAATAACGCAAAACAGGAAACGGAAACTGATTCAGTTTTACCGTGGTGGAAATGGGTCATGAGATTTGGAATTTATGCCGCTGAAAAATTTTCAGGTGCCTACATTCGTCTTGGATAATAATATTATGACGTAGTACAGTGCCATCTAGTCTCGCTAATTATGGGCACTGCATAATGCAAAAATATACATACTTTTTGAGAAATGCTATTTTGTCACTTTTGTATTGTTGCAACTATACATAATGTGGGTTAAAGTGTTAGTAAATAACCGATTTATCTATCTATCTAATTGCATCCATAAATAATAGAAACCACCTAGATCAATACAAACCGTTTATAATGTCTGTATCGATCCCGCGACCTTTGTATTCAATTTCTATTTTATGTTACGGTCATGGCCACACTTTTTGCCAGTATGTAGAGCACCATCTCTGGCGTCTCCTTAAGCCAGCGCGAAGTAATATGACGTTAAACTTTAAATTCTTAGCATTAATTGGTACGAACAAACGGTACACTCGGCGCCGTAACTTCAACATTAGTACATGTACTTATGCAAAACGGCACGGAATTTATTTGACTTCGGCGTAGTTAGCACAGCGACGATGTAAGCAAGGCAAACATGTTAATTTTCGCCCCACACCCCGCGACCCTGTTCCCATCTTCGGATGTTGGAGACGGTAAAAAGCCGGCAGGGTGAAGGTTTGGGTGATTCACGTATCCATGGCAACCGATACTGGCTCTATCTGCCCAAAAAGGAAAGACATAAGAGTTTGCTCTGTGAGTCATATGCAAAAGCCTTTTAATATTGCTACTGTTATTCTCAGCAAAACGATTTCTTTTTATGCTTTAGCTTTATCTCTAACTTTTTCATGGATGCTGATACAATAAAGAGACAGTTAAACAATATTTTGCAGCTTATAGGACCTAAAGGCATTATACCATAGCTAGCAAGCATAGGAACCCGACTTTTAAACGGTTCCCAAAAAAAATGGGAACGATCTCTAACACTCCCAATTATCAAGGAGGCCTCCCCCCACTGAATTACTAACGGGGAACATTTATTTTTAATACCACTTTTACGTACAACATCACAAATTACAAAAACGATTATATTATTCATGCGCTAGCCTAAACCACGTAACTTCCTGTAGACAGCCTGTGGAATTATTAATTGTAGTTTCATATAATGTCTCCGTGAAATATTTATACGGGCAAGGGCGTCGGGCGGAGGCATTCGTTATTATATTATTTATATTATAATCCGTTATTCCCCGGCAGTGTAGCCGTTTTACACGTTTTGTGTGTATAATAAATGCGCGGAGTGTACGTCGCTTTATAAATAATTACAGTGTGTAAGCGCCATATTAGATTACAATTGAAGAAGTATTTTGTTGCGATCGCGTTTGTTTTTTGTTTTAGAACGATTTAATCGTACATGTGACAGTTAAAACTTGTACTTTATTTTTTAATAACTTATTTTGTCTACACTGCCAGTATTTGATCATTGTCATTATTAGTAGCATGTGATACACCGTTGGTTCAGACGATCGCGTATTACATTAAAACAATATTCCCGCGAATGAAATCATTACTAAATCCCACCGGCATCATTGCTCGGGTCAATCGGATTATTCTGAACCTAACATGGACCTAATTTCGTTGCAACTTCAGTTAATGTTCAGTGCACAAATTGGGAGATAGCGATGCTAGCCGAAGAAAGGCAAAGCGTGGAACAGTTTTAAGATATATTATTATGGTAACGACACTTGTGAAGTAACGAAGTTCCTAAGATGTGAGTATTAATTATGTACTTTTTATAGTTTAAAAGAATGTAACTTAATTTAAACTACGAGTAAAAATAGACTTATTATTTTTGATATTGAATTAAATCAGCCAACGTAAACTAAACAGAAGTTTTTAAGACAGTTTACACCACCCAATGAAGCTATTGTAATTATAGTTTTAAAGAATGTACCTAACTTATTTAAATTTCGAGCAATAATAAAGACTTATTATTTTTGGTATTGAATTGAATCAGCCAACGTAAACTAAACAGATGTTTTTAAGCCAGTTTACACCACCCAATGAAGGTATTGTAAAATTTAAAACAAATCTTTAGTTTTTTGTTACATTATTCACAGACTTAATATTTCGTAGAATGTTAAAGTTAAAGTTTTGGCAAGATATTAAACTAACTTTGAAACAATCTGAAGTACCTATAAAAATGAGACATTATTCCTTTGAAAAGTGTTCAGAGAAGTTTGTAAAGTTGTAATAGCGGTACAGTAGTGGTAAGTTTTGTTAAGTAGGCGCTGAGTTGGAGACAGTTGTACCTAAACTTAGGTACATAAAATAAATTCGTTGTAGCGAACGAAGATAGATGTTGGTGTTCTTGTAAAGTTTAACAGATAACATGATGGTAGTGGTGTGATAAGGCTAATTTGTAATGACAATGTAACATGTGTTTCATAATAAAATATTTGTATTTGTATACTTGACTCTATCGTGTATGTGTCAGGCTTCCCGCAAACTATCCAACTATCGGCCGACTAAAGGCCTGCGGGGTGTCTTAACCTAACAGTAAATGTATACTACAGAGCAAGATCCTGTTTAAAAGAATTAGACAAGACTCGAATTCACTGAAAGTAATATACGAAAGTTTAGCAAATTTATTAGAAAACCCCTAAGTTGCGCTTGCAAGACGCGCAAAATCGCGCGGATACATTCAAAATCGAAAAGTCTAAAAAATGGAGGATTAGGATCTTGATTTATAAATGTCAACGCGTCCCGCGCTCGAGAGTGCGAAACGTCATTCCAATCAGGCGGGGTGTTGGTTTGCTCACTTTTTGCACGATCGCTATATCGAAGCGATGTCGTTTTGTTAAACTTTAGCCTAACTGGTCAGATTTACAATCCATATGTGCCGGTTGGAAAAATGAAACGATAAATTCTGTGGCACAGAATTATTTGCGAGTTTTGAACAATGCGGTGGAAGTTGATCCATTTTTTTGTTTTAAATAGATTTTTATATGTTGATGTTGTCGGCCGTTTGGTGTAGTGGTTCAGAACGGACTACTATGCCGAGAGGTCCCGGGTTCGATTCCCGGCCGGGCAGAAATTGAAATGATGAATTTTAATTTCTGTGACGGGTCTGGGTGTGACTATGTATAATATTTATGTATTAAAAAAAAAAAAAGTATATAAGTAGTATATCCGTTAAGCTAGCACCCATAACACAAGCATTAAGTTGCTTACTTTGGGGCTAGCTGGCGCTGTGTGAAATTGTCCAAAGATTATTATTATAAGATTATTATGTTGTATGTCGCAATCGCTGGCAAGGTGTGTGATGTTGTTAGGACTTAACTCCTAACTTAGTTAAATTATGTTAGGAAATGAATGAAGTTTAAAAGTAAATTTATTATCTCTGTAATAACAACATCAAATATCGTTTATAATTTTTTAATAAGTTAGAATTATCTCCATCCAAAGATGACAGAACAAAATTGAATTAATTTTAAATGTCATAATTTTATCAGACGAGTACGAGCGCCCTTCGAATTAATATCCATTAATTTCCTTTTTCAATCAAAGAGGGCGTTTCCTACATAGGTTCCAGTAATAGCAATTTACACAAAATTATCGAAGAGAAATTTTAATAAATTCAATACATAACATAGTAGCGATGCAGGTTGCAAAACGTACTGAACTTTATTCTTGGTGTTTTAAGGGTGATTTTGTTCTGTAGTAGTTGTTCAGTACTTCGATAAAATGCGAAATAAAATAATGATTTCCTCCAATGAGCAAGCAGAGGTAAGTGCGAGCTGGAATAAAAATAAACTAAGCATTCTTAGCTACACCTTGTTGCAAAATATTAATACACAATGTTTAACGTAGCTTTCCCTTATTACTTTTATGAGAATGCGCCCGGAGATATATTGAGTTAACCCTGAAATAGTCGCGTGATCGAAAATGACATAGCGTGTAATTTTCCTTAAAATGCAGATATTACGTTACCTTTTTTAATGGCGGAAAAGGTAAAAAAGGTGTCTGTTCTAAAATTAAGGTAGCGTTAATAGAAATTTACCAACTTTTACTTAGTATTTTTTTTAAACTGTATCTCAATGGATATGCAATAATCAAATAAAATAAAAATAACCCTAAAATGTTAAACACCAAGAAACGTACATCAACAACTGAAATTAAAGCATAACATCAGCAGTTATCTCCAGCAAAGAAGCCTGTTTATAATTAATCAAATGCTAGCTCAGAACGAATCATGTTTTGATTCCACATAACTGGGGGTGCCATGTGTTATTATAAAATCATTGTGATTACATTACATTCTCGCGAATGTATGTACACAGACGCTGTTATGTTTTATTTAATTAATATAGATTTAAAGAAAGCAATCTTGAATATCAACCGTCTACTAAGAACGTTTATGAATATCTACTAACTTACAAATTGTAGCATAAATAAAACATGTTACCTACTATACGTCTAAGTTTTCATTTAAAAAGGAAAATAATAAGTACCTACTTAATCCACACTTGACACGTACCTATTGAAGACCCCACTCTAAAAGTGTTACAGAACTTTGAAATAGACGTCAAGTGTCAGTCAGTAAAAGACAACCGCGACGCGCGACCGCGAATTCGCATAACGCAACACCACTGAACACTGTCCTTTATGGCTAAAAGGGGTTAAAAAGGCAAGGAAACGCGCAGAAGTTTAACAGGCAACTAATTAAAAACAAAACGCAAGAGCCAGTTCGTAGGGGTAACTGGCTTTGACGAATTAAAACTCGTTGTTTTTTGCACTTTCGCTTTAGCAGGTTAATTAGGGTTAAGGGGCGGTGTGTCCGTTGTTTTAGCTAGTTCCAACCGGTTTAAACAGGTTCCGACCGGATCAGAGTCGTGACTGGTATCGCAGCAACACCATTAGGTACCGTTGGAAAAGCCATAAGTCGCTAATTTTCCAAACTCTCGTCTTACATAGGAAGAGCTCATTTAGCTCTGCATTTAAATTGGATTTCTATTAATTTCACGAAACTAACATAAGGATAGATGCGAATCAATCAGTTTATATGTCGAGACGAAAAGTCAAACCGTAGACAACTGTAATTTACGTTCATGTACGTGGTTCGCTAAATTTACTAAAACAATACAAACGTAGCGCGTGAGCTGAACATTGGAGATTCTCTTCAGCGTTATATCACACCACATTATTGGTTAATAGTTACAATCAATAGCGCTTAAAATCTTCGATCAAATATGCCGCAAACAAATTGGCTACATATTCGCAAATATTCCGTGAATTTACAACGTAAATACTAATTTAATATGATTCAGTTATTGTGTTAGAGATTTTGAGAGGTGGTTTCCAATTCTATTGATGGGCTGGATTTAATTGGAGTCGGGAATCAGTTCAAGAGCCGTGATGTTTTCGGATAAATTATGTGTAACCACCTAATTGAATTCTACACAATCAGACCATATTACCACTAAACAGATTATTGCGTATAGAGCAAAGCTAATATCAGATGCTTAGTTACGGAATTGCTGAAACATTCTTACAGGTTTTTGCGTTCATATTTTTTTGTGTGCCGTTAAGTTATAGAAAAGAAATTTGTAAGTAGTAGATTTGATTTGATAATCCATTATGAAATGGTATGCTATTTTGGGAACTTAAACGGGTCCCAAATCGTTTCCAATGGTGTAGTAAGTTGTAGAGTAATGAGAAAAAGCTATATTTTGACAGTGAATCAGAACACAGTTGATTCCATTAAAGGGTTGCCGTACTTGGTGTGTATCGAAGAGGCAACGGCTGCTAATAAGTACTCAATAACCCTACAAAAGATTACGCCTTTTTTGACTCTACAGTTGGACTCGTATTTCCGATGTAGGATCTTCAGCTGTTAAAAACACGCGTTTCTTAAAGCCAAGATGCACTGCCACCGCTGACGCGTTGTTTACAATTTGTCGAACATAGATTAGATTGATTCAAATTACAAATCTAGACAAAAGATTTCTAAACGGAAGAATTGTCTCCGGCTCCGACACAATAGAGTTTTGTTTACGTTGCCGAGTTTCCTTTGAACTCGCATGTGGGCCCGAGGAAACGTAAAATAAACAGAACTTTCTCGTAATGTTTAATTAAATTAATCAGTCGGTTGATTGGCCGCTCGCCGGCAAGCATAAACACGGCCGGCTTTGATCTGTGCCGACTATTGTTAGAGGCGCCATGGAGGCGATGACGTATGGTATTTTGTTCTGTAAATACATTTCAATATTTATAATTGCCGTTTGTGTTCACTAGTTTCAATGTGACTTACATTTTTTTTATTCAAAAAATATAGTTTCCGCCTCCGGTGGTCTATGCGACCGTAATGTGTGTCAAGTGTTAAACTTTGTTCTAGGGTTTGCAATATTATTTTGGGTGCAGGTTTTCCACTGCGGGTGGAGTTCGGTTATACAAAACTATAAAATATGTTACTATTTAATCCCTCTAAGATAGTATCAAACATTTATCGCGTAGTTATCACATTACAGGCAAATGATTCTCATGACTATTGGACGGAGTGTGCGGTGCATGTATGTAATTACAGAGTGCTTTGAGTTGTATTTTATTGATGAACATCTGTAGTTTAAAATTATTTGACTAGCTAAAATAAACTAAAACCTGCCTCGTAAGTACACCTCAATCTTCGACTGCATCTTGCCAGGGGGCGTGGCTCATTGTTCTTTCTCAGACTCTGGCGCCGGTGCTTAACTATCCAGCTTTCTAGATTTAAGGCAAATGAGACCAGACCACTGCCATTTCGCTTCACCCTGTATATTGTATAAAATTATCTAAAGTGTGTTTGCACACTTTAATCTTGGACTATTCTACACCCTGTCAAGGGGCGTTGTTGTGCTCTTAGAAAGACGCTGGCGCCGCGCCGCTACTATACCATCTAGCCCATTGGTTCCCAAACTTATTTGAGTCGCGCCCCCTTTCGACCATTCAAAAAATTCCGCGCCTCCTCCAGTCAGGATTATTTATTGGTTGTATCGAGCAGTCTGGAATGCATTCTCTCAGCGGTCGCAGGTTTTTATACTCAAGTACACAGATGGCCCGCGCCCCCCTTTATAGGTCTTTGCGCCCCCCCTTTGGGAACCAATGATCTAGCCTTTAGATTTAAAGCAAATAAGTCCAGCCCGCTGCCACTTCACTTCACCTGTATATTTTATACAATTACTCAGCCCCTTAGAGCACGTCTATCCCAATATACCAGCTTTCGCGACCTGCCGCCTTTAACACAATTTAGTGTGCACTCTCGTAAATGCATTACGCGAATTTGTTTACGGATCACAATAATTTTGTCTGAAATTGCATATAAAATGGCTAAAATAATAAATTATTACTATGAATTATACTTAAATTCTTATTCGTTTTCAATTTTCATATTACAGCTAGCTTGTATATTAAATTACACTAAGGTTTTCAGGCAAATTATCACTCTATTTACAATATTTTATGTAAAATAAATACGGTAAAAAGTAGATAAAACTATTTATGTTTGTTATTTTAAATAACAAGGGGAATGCTATTCACAAGTTTAAATGCGTAATAACAGCCTAGCTAGTCCATTTACTTAATACCTTTATAAAACTAGTCTATAAATGCAACAGGCTTCTATCACACTAGAGTACGTTCGGTGCTTATTGCTTCATAATAAGAATCGTTGGCATTTTCATAATACAAAATTATAAATAAGCTATTGAGAATTTAATAAAAACCAAGTACATAATATGTTTCATAATAACCCGCATTTTTAATAACTAAACTTGTTGCAGTATTAAACTACAGGGTATGTTCAAATTGTGTAATTCCTTGTAGGTGCGCATTTACTGCAGAAAATTACTTTAACAGAATAACACCATTTCATAGACACCCTGTATAGATAGAGCGGCGTTCTGGTAATTATGCAATGTAGTTATTACTTAAACAGTTTTCAATTTAGTTTTTATTACAATAAATTGCAAATTGAAACTATTATACGTAGTTTTTTTGATAATTGACATTTAGAAGCTTTGGTAAAGCAACATAATTAAATTTCACGATGCTAAAAACACACCTATTATGTAATTAAACCTTTTTTTTTCGAATATCACTTAGATAGGAGGTCATCAACAAACGGTTACATTACACAGTTTTTTAATTACCCTGTTAATGATATTGTGTACTGTTCAAACTTAAGGAATAAAGTAATCTTCTACCACATGTAGGTAAAGCCTGGTCCGTGAGCACGTAGAATTTTGTCCAATGACCCCAAGCTACCCATCCTTATCGCTCGCGCGTAATTATATTGCTGTCTCGACTGTGCGACGGGCGCCTGCACAGATATGGATTAGAGTAGATACAGCAAGTTGATCGTCAAAGCGTGCCATTCCGATATGTCCAAATGGACATACATGGTCGAGTGATGTTCATGTAATCCGATTACAACAATCGGATACGATGATTTTACGAGGACAGTAGTACGAACACGGTAGAAAGAAGAAATTATTTACGGATTGAGAATTATAATAAACAGCACAAGTAACAAATAATTAATTAGAATAAAGTAGCAGTAGAAGAAGTATAAAGTAGCATTGTTTTTAATACATATCCTGCGATGTACTCTTAAGAGTTAAAGCCATGGTCCCTGTATGTGGTGCACTCATACCGATCCCAAGGAACCGTACTTACTCATAATAATAAGACACACACTGATGCATGTATTCATGCACTTGACAAATGTATGTCTTGAAACGCTGGTAGGGTAAAAAAAATAACGAGATTTGACGATTTGTAAGAATTAATTTATTTTAAAAAGGTAAATAAAGATGTTTTTGGTTTTGTATTTAACAAATTATCAGTTTTATCGGAATTAATTAATTTTCGAATCGAGTCACACGATATCATTCGATGACTATGCAAATGCAGTACGATGATACGATTACTTTTACGTTGCGGCAATCACTAAAATTCGCTAAAATGACACTAATGACGTTTAAAAAGTGGCACGCTCGGCTTCATACAAGTTTTGACACATGCTGCGGGTCCGTGGCCGAGTCCCCCAGTATTTGACGCACCCGTGGTGGACGCCCCCGATTTAAATAAATTTAATATCATATTTTTTTCGGCTTTTGCACTAAGTACAGTCAACGAGAAAAGTTTCACAAGCTAATTATTATACTAAACTATGCACGTTTGACGCTATTTATGCAATCTGGGAGCAAAATTTTAACCCAAAACTAGCAGTAGTAAGAAACAAAAAACTTTTGTAGGAATTATTTTCATTTCATTAGATTCATTTTTGTGTTTAATTCTACTGGCCTAATAAATATTTATTCGTTTATAAACATTTTTGTGCCTGACTGTACATTTGATTAAAAATTGCTTCAAATCTAATTTAACTGACCGGGGGCGTCGACCACGGGTGCGTCGAAAACTGGGGGACTCGGCCACGGACCCCATGCTGCATCTATCCATATCTGTGGGCGCCTGCATTGAGTGTGCGAGCGCGACATCAACATAACTATTCACTACATTAGCTTCAAATACTTCGTGACAGCCAAAGTAGTCAAAAAGTTCGCAACACGTTGTTACAATAGTTATGATGACTGGGTAATGAAATTTAAATTCTATTTAGTCCGTCAGACTGATAATAAAAAAAAATTGGACACATATTTTTAAATTTTTACATATTCAAATAATTACAGTAGGTATTATATTGAGTTGAAATGTCGCGTGACGTCACTCTTGAGTAAAAAATCTACTCAAGCATGAAATAATCGAAATTTTGTCATCTAGCCTAATAGGCTAGGGAATAAGGTTGTTTTGACGCTGACTGTAATATTTTATAGACCACAACCATTTACCTACTGAAATGAGTAAACATTGTTATTAAGTGAACAAATAAAATAAAATCCTTTCCACACACATCAAATGCAAATCGTCACAGGCTGCCTTATTTATAGTCCGGGCTTTGTTCTTCAATAGCCGTATTTATAACTCACACCCACCACCAGTTGAACGCTCGAATGAGGGACCAATCAAATGCATTTATTAATAAACCGACAGCGATTATAAACTGAATGAAGTATGGTTGCTAGACTAGGAATACGAGGAGTTCCGTATGCAATATTTTCCGACCGCATTCTTTGGGTGAGTTGATTTAACTCTTTACTCACTGTCTCATACTGCCACTATAATTTGAACCTTATTGCGTAATCATAAAGTCGAAACTAATCAAAAACATTAAAAACATTTGCCTGTAGAGGGTTAGTTGTACAGGTTCCAGACTCGAAGATGATCATAGTCTCACGATGACTGATGATGTCGATGGCATTATAAATAAGAGCCACGTTTCCATACTAAACGAACTTGGATAATTGAGTCAGTTATTATAAGCCATTGAAACGCCCCAGGGCTCGTTTTGGTTAACCCTCGCTGTACGAGGTGGGGTGTGACACACCCCAGTCCATTAAAAATAGCCACAATTTTAAAAATTTGCAAGTGCTGAATTTGAAATTCTCAGTAGCTGGAATTATGACACTGCTGCTTCGATCAGCGTTGCAAAATCAGTCCAGCGGTGACTACCAACTGAGTTACATGCCTTTAAAGTGCGTGTGGGTGTCACACACCCCACCTGGTACGGGACGTTGTTAAAAAGTTAAAAAAAAATCTAACAATTTTGGTGTAATTTATATATTTTTAGCTTTGTCAATTGAATAAAATTCCATACAAATATTATTTTTCGTGATTTTTAAGGTATCTGAAATTTTCAAGCACTTTTAGTCAAATGAGATGACTTTTAGTGCGAATTTGGAAGTTTAGTACTGAGATCCGAAGATGTATGTGAACATACACTTATGGGCTACAATTTATACTTGGTGAAACAATTTATGGGCTACTGAAATGGAATAACTTATTTATAAATAAATAAAATTGTTACGCTCCCATTTTATGCATTGAGCATACTCATTTTCTTTCATCAGAATTGTGGTAAATTGAAAACCGATGATCAAAACAAATTTATACCCTTCCAGTTTTTAATTTACTTTTAAATTATAAGTAAATACTTGTACTTTGTTAAATAAAAACGGTTGGCATAATTAAAGGCACTAATTAAAAATTATACATAGGAAACTGATTCCTAAATTACAAGAACAACGGAAATTGTGTCTTTTTGTTTTTTTATGATAAAAATGTTATAATACATATTTTCAGCACAGAGCATTTCTTAAACCTAATTAGCATACGTAAATAATCAATATTAAATATTAAATTCCACCTAAAAAAATGTTGAATGAAAATTTAATCACTTTGTATATTGGGGTGTGTCATACCCCACCTGGTACGGGACGTAACTTTTAGTCACCTCGTACACGGAGGGTTAAAGCTATTTTTCAAATTAAGACTTTGACTCCATTAAAATAAGTAATGAAATTTTCCAGCAAAGAAGCAGCAGCAGAAAATTTTAAAAGTGCCAATTTTGAATTTAGTTAAAAGCTCATGAAGATAACACACAGTTAGCTGAACTGCGAACTAACAATCCACTTGCCGAGTGTTTTAATGCGTGCGTTTGAACTAGGCCAGCACTCAGGATACAGGAGTTAACGTTAGGTTACCAACCGCTCTTAAAGTTGGGATCGGGTTGTTAACATGGGCCTCATTTTGACCATGCATATTACAAGTGTCATTGTATCTCACTGAAGTGAATTATGCTTTGACTATTAATACTGTGCCGTTATGAGCCTCCAAATTCTCAGTATTGCTTTTTACACTACCTACCTATGTATCTGAAACTTAATCGTATTTTCTACTACGGAAGGCTTTGAAACAATTAACCAATATCCTGTAAAAAAGCAAGCAAATTACTTGCTCTTTTGACTAACCAGCACACGGAAGTATCTCTTTTAAACTTTGTGAGTGCGATCAATTAAACTACACATTTTTACATGGCTAAGTGGAAAGCTACGGGAAAATAAAGTAATTACAGGGAAAGGGCGTTTTCCATTAGTGCGGACCGGCGACGGCAGAGCGATGATATCAAATTTCATACATATTGGAAACGTTCGGTTATTTAAAAACTCCCGTAGCACCATGGCACAAAGCACAGCCATAGCCATAAGACCATTAATGAAATTCGCCGTAAAACAGCACAGCCTTTTCATGACATCGCTTTAACGTCATTTTCTGACCATTACACGTACATATTCCGGTAGAAGCATTCGATAAGGATACGATTGTAGGACTTCGTTTGTGATTTAGAACTCGAATGATTCAAAAATACGCCTCCATAGCGTGGAATGGCCGCGCGAATTTATATCTTCCTTGCGGCTTCTTATAAGTTTATGTAGATTTATTAAATGGAATTTCATAAAAAATCCCTAGAGATAGCCCTGACAAAGGGGTAGACATTAACCGGTTCGTCACAAGTTATCATACTCGAGTTTCATTCATAGTGTTGTTGTAGTGTTGCGCAGGAACAGATGTCCCGCGAGAGATTTTTGTACAAAGAGCGAACACGATTGAACTGTCCCAAGCGCGGAACAAAGGGCGGATTTGCGTAAGAGCGCGCGTAACAACACTATGGGTCGCGGTATGGATGTACTTAAACTGTTTTACCTGTTCTATAAAATATCTAAACGTTGTGACAGAAAAACTTTTATTAGAATACACCGTACTGCTAACCCAGATAATAAGTAAGAGCGTTATTTTAATGAACTGAACATTAAAACTCTAAAGAATACTTTAACGTTTAAAATAAATTAAAAATGAATGAAAATACAGAAGAAGATTATTTTTGAGATGGTAACCGTATAAGAATTTCTCTAAAAAATATATTGTACTTATTGCAAATTAACCCTCAATTGGGCGCGCCTAAAAAGTTGCATAAGCGGTCGCGTGGGGTGTTTGGCACCCCAGAATTAGGATATTAAATAAAATACGAAATACATGCAAAATCAGACTTTTATTAATTAGGACATTTGAACTTACGTATTAATCAACTTTTGAACGTATTTTTAACAAAATTAACCTTTTTTTTAATATGAAAAAATTTTTTTTACTAATCCTAGTTTTAATCATCACAGTTTTCACAGACTATATTCATATGGTCATTGCACACATGTTTTTGGCATTTCGAACATTTAGTCTTCCTGTCCTTACTTCTTGGACATACATGACACCTTTAGACTGTTGTATGATTGCGATCGGCCTGCTTCAGAAATGATTCTTGGTCCTGAATTCCATGTTGTGTTTTTAGTCGTTTTTGCAGCGGTCGTGGTAGTGTGGGTATGCTGGCTCTTGATATTTGGTGAGGTTTGACAAAATCAACAGCTAGTCCCTTTAAAAAAACTCTTCGGGATATATTAGAGTCAACTTTAGATTTGTATATCACATAGGAATATTGATACCTGTGATATTGAAAAGATGAAAAAATATCACCATCAGCCATCTTTTGGTGCGTCTTCCTACATTATTACTGGCGCATATTTGGTCGTTTGTATCAACTCCCCCTTTCGTTTTATTGTAAAAATAAATAATTTCGGGCTTTCTTTTCTCTACTACAATGTTTTAAAACAGAAATAATGAAATTAACATCATCCACTAGCTCGAAATTTAGACCACACAAACAGTCACCTGGGGTGTCGTGCACCCCAAACACGCTCTACGAGCCCAACCGTCCACAACAGAGCGCCGCTCGCAACTGAATCGTGTACGTTCTACGTGTTTACGAAGCTACCTAGAAGGCCAGCGCGCTAAATTCAAATTTTAAAAAGTTGTGAGGCTGGAAACCTGCTCTGGGGTGCATGACACCCCACGCGACCAATTAAGGGTTAAGCAAAAACAGATGGAACTGTTTCACTTTTGCTTTATCCATTTTAATACATTGAAATTAATGGTTATTCATTTCTTTTGCCTCAGGTGTCCCAGATTTATCAGAAAAGTACCGTCCACTTGCGCCATCCCTAAAATATCGAATGTCAGCAGATTAGAGAACACCGCAATTGTCGCGAAAAGCGGTGCACAACACTACCAGCGTCGAAAGGTTAATAGTTTTACACTCGACATCAATAAACGAGACACTTACAAACGCATTATGGAGCCAATATACAAGTGGCAAGTGCCTAGCCTATGATGTCGATGCCGAAGGCAATCTATGACGTGCAGTCATGTCAAGAGCTCAAGTTACTGAAGGAGAAGCAAACAAAGTATTAATGTAAATAGTCAAAAATACCTACTTAAAATTATTATTATTTCAGAAATTCTAATTATTTAGTTATTATCAAACCCCCTGTTCGATTGTTGCTAAAAATCTTCAATGGCAGTTAATTTATCAAACAAAATTTAACTATAAATTGTATTAAAGTGTTCAGTCCTAAGCCCCAAATAACAATGAGGTCTTTCTTTAATGATGTTTTAGAGTAAAAAAAAGTACTTAGTCAAATTAGGTCAATCAGTTTCAGCATCCAATAAAATTGCTTCAGTTAATCTACGTTCAACGAAAGAAGTTCAAAGGTGTCTCAGCAAACCGATACATCCAATCGAGTGTGGAAACCAACCACAGCCACAGCAAAAAATCTTATTAGACCCCGCAGGGGAACGTATTACCTTCAAGCGCAGCAGCCTCCGAAGGTTACCTCGTAATTACATACCAAGGCATCCTACTTGTTTATAGAAACTCCAACAGTATATATGTATTCTAAAACTTTTAAAAACCTCACAAACCTCTGAGAGAGGTCAATTTGAACTTAATCCTGATATCAATTAAGCAGAACTATAATCAACAGTTGAAGCTGAGAATAACTTTGCTTTTCTTTTTGCAAACTGTAAAGTTTGTTGTGGAGTTACTGGCAGCCGTCTATAAATACACCCTATATTGATCAGGGTCTTGCGAAATTTAGATTTGGGAAACGAGATTCCAAATCTTGATCTAACCTCAAGGTTCTAACAATATTTATTTTCAAAAAGTTTCTATGAAGCAAGAATTTAAGTTTACATAGTTATAACAAAAAGTCGCTCGCTGTCTGTTCGCTTAGATTTTTTCAACTACGCAACGGATTTTAATGCAGTTTTCAGAAATAGACGATGATAATGTACGAAGTCCGTCGGGTCGCTAGTTAACAATAAAGGAAGGTCTGCATTGGTGACTATCGGGCGGAGAAGTTTGTACAAATCGGACCGGATTTTTGATGTCAAACTTCGAGTTTTTATCTAATAGTTTTTTTAACATGTTACTGTGACAGTCCCGTTGAACATAACAGTGTGGGCAAGTTTCCACAAGATTTTGTTCGGGGAATATGTATAAGGATTCTCGTTAAGAGTTCTGTGATACTTGTATTATGAAGCGACTGGGAGTTATGATGTTCAAGTTAGTAGCAATGACTGTCTGAACTATTACTCGTTAGTTTAGGCTTTCTTTAGAGTTGTTGGTTTACTCATATCAGAACACTTTACTCTCGAATTTCTAGTTTCTTGAGAATCTTGATTAAGATTTGTTCAGGGCAACTTTTTATGGACTTTTGTAAAGTTTTAACGACATTTTCAAAATGACTTTAGGATAACTTGGAGTGGTATTATTTTTGGTAGATTTAAATAGATTTCCACATTCGTCTACAAGTATGTTTCCACCAACGATCTATCACCAAACAAAGGCAATAATTAACCGATCGAAACCAATAGTCGTGGACCACGCATTCGGTGTAACGTCAATGGACGTGAGGCGAATTCCGCTTCACCCAGTCGCAATTTCATTCCAATAAAATGCTACTGAACAATGACTGTCGCGATCACGAAAAAATCATGTACAAGCCGATCGTGCGCGGGAGTTCACGAGCGATTCCGGTAGTCGGCGGGTCGTGTCGCGCGCGCCCACGCCAGTCTAGGGTTTTCGCCACAGTTTGGACATAGGACAATCGAACATTAGGCCACAAGTGCTGCTAATGCCATAAGTAAATATAAAAAAAAAACGTTTATTTGAACCAAAAGTTACATTATGCATGTATTACTATGCGAAAGTTACAAAAAGTGGCATGATAATCGGGGGTCCCATGACTACTAAACTAGGTTACAACCTGTATCTTAGTAGCCAGTGATTCCTCAACTAAGATTTAAATACAATGACTTGGTCCGATTGGTTAGTCTTTTAAAACAAAACCAAAACTTTTATTATTGGCAGGTTAGCTACCATTGCTCATAAGATAGGCCCACTTAATTTATATTTATTGTCCGTGGTGCATATCTTTTCTTAAAGGTTATTAAACCTTTGTTTGTCACCTGTCATCTGCTTTGCAATGGAGGGAAGTAGAACCTTAATTTCGAACTCCTCCTATGTTCTGCTGATTTATTTCGTTGCGGGTCCACTGACAGTTTAACTTTCCCCGGGACAAACTTGACCTTCATTGGTTGGGGGGTTTTTATGGCGGTCAAGCTGTAGATCCTGGCTACACAGGAGTTGCAGCAGTGGGAACGAGAGGTGGGAATAGTCCCGTTAATGCCACAAGTAATAAGACGACATTTTTGATACATTTCGTAAGATGGAGCGGTCATTTCGTCCGCAACTTCTGGCAACTAATTTAACTGCTGGTCTATGTGGTAGCATTGTACTGTCCACATAATACGGTTATTTATTAGATTCATACTTGTTGTGACACTAAGATATCAACGGCACACCTTTCCTATTGCCCACGAAATTAGCTTTGTCAAAAAATGGCAGATATCTTTGGTACGGTTGGTTCAGACAGTTGCAATTTTACTGCTTATCTTAGAGCCCTCTGCACTCGCCGTCTGACGTTGTTGTCACAGCTGTCAGGGACTAAAAGCATAAGCATATAGTCCTTGCAAAAGAAACTGAATAATTTAAGACTTATAAGGTACTGGGGTGACGTGGAATCACATTGGTATGAATAATAGATACATTTCATAAAAACTTTGCTTTATTTCAATACGGTATTCGTAGCTCATTAGTGCTGTGATGGTTGTTGTCACAAAATCGATTCGCCATGGAACTCCACACTAGTATTTCTCTGCAAAAAATGTCCTCTATTTGCAACCGAAACAAGAATCGAATACTTCCTTCATTTCTTGTTGTTGTGTATTTTGGCGACAAAAATTGCAACATCGATTTTGGTGTGCTGTTTGCTTTCGGCGAGCCTGAGGCAACCCTACGCATTTTTGTCCGGTAGTCGGACGGGTAAAGCGGGTGTTTCACGAGACTGTCCGCCGATCAGCGATGGCCACTCGGCACCCGGACACCCTCGGTGCGGGGCGAGCTGCACTGCCTAAATTCACCTGTGCTGACACAGCGTAGACAAGCAAGCGTTTTTCCTATGGTTCTAGCAAAGGTTGTAGAGATAAACTATATTAAACTTGCAGACGCATAATGAAAATAAGCACACGAAGAAAAGAATTTGTGATCAGAAAAACTCAAATTAATGACGTATGCAAAAAAAATTAACAGTAATCGAAATAGTAACATTATCTCTTCAGCGGAATTATGATTTTCATTTTACGATTTAAAAAGTTACACTGAGTTAAACTGAGTAAAACCATCTTAAACATTTCCAAAAGTTATATTTTTTAACTTATTATATCTCCATGCACACACATTTTAAAGCAGTAAAATAACTTAATTTTCATTAAAAAGAGCTAACCGTCTAAATTCTTCGCGCCGGCTTTGATCTCAGAATGTTAAAAGGCTTGAGCGAATTCACAAAAAGATGCGGAAAATGCTCCATCAAATATGATCCGGACCGGGCGTCCGGGTCTAAGTTATCCGGTCAATTAGCGCTAGTCCGGCGGTAATCGTACGCGGGACAAGTGTCCGACGCTGTCCGGTGTTGTCCGAGCGCTCTCGTTCTTCACACGAATGTTATTGACAATTACTCGGTTGTTAAGTAACGGACATTTCGTCTCTGAATTTGAATAATTACGGACTATTGTAACGGGTGTTATTTAGTGCGTGTGTTTTAAATTCAATGCGAATTTCAAACGAGACAATTGTTTATTTATATTAGTAAGCACAATCGCAGGAAACTATTTGAATATCCCAAATAAATTGGTACTTTCATATTTATCTAATATGTATCTTCAGTCGGTAGCTCTATGTCGGCAACTTTTTGTCGGCGGCTTCACTTATTACAAGTCGGAATATTTGGTCGGCGGCATGTCGGCGGCTTGAGATGAGAAATTTATTTGGCATTCAGCATACAAGCACGT
Source organism: Ostrinia furnacalis (assembly GCF_004193835.3). NCBI lineage: Eukaryota > Metazoa > Arthropoda > Insecta > Lepidoptera > Crambidae > Ostrinia > Ostrinia furnacalis. The sequence goes on along the minus strand of NW_021130758.1, from coordinate 48,938 downwards.
CAACAAAGGTCGAGCGTCGCCGGGCAACTGAGCGCAGGCGTACCCAAGCCGCCAACAGCGTCGGCGGGTAACACGCGCGGACGCATGTTGCCAACATGATTCTTTTCATACAGGCCGCTGGCTTGTGTCGCCGGGCCTTGTCGGCGGCCCGGCGGGCTCAGTGTGTATTGCGCTTTAGGTTAAATACAATTTACAAAAAGATTATTTTTATGCCTCTCTTCTTCGCTCTAATATCAAATAACCCTCTATCGAAAGAGATACTTAACCATAGCTCGAAACAAAGCAATCTTTCAGCGGAACCGCGCCAGTTATTACGGGAGAAGATGGTAATTAATGAATGCCTTTTAGACGCATCTCTTATCGTAGGTACAGTCACGGAATGAAAAGGTTCGTCAGTTTTCAAATTGATTCCTTCAACGAATCGCGAGCAGCGAGCACATATTACCTTTTGAAACTATGTTACAGAATAATCTCGAGTTAGAGAAAATAATCTTTAACTGTTCGTCAGTAAAGTTCAAAATTATTCAGATCAAAGTTGTTTGACGATTTATCTTGTCAAGAAGATGATTATGATTGATAAACTAAAACCTTCTTGTTGGTTCAACCTGCCATTATTATTTCTATTAAATAAAAAAAACTATTGTCAAATTGGTCAATGTCATCATTGCATTGCACTGATGGGATAGAAAAATAAACAAGCAAAACCTTATTTGTTAGCAAACGTCATATTTATTTAAATGTTAGTTAGCAGCACTGTTTCTGGCACTGTTATGTTGGCAGGTTTGACTCTTACAGTACCTAGTGCAAGCGAAAACCGACACTAAGGTGACGAACCTTTTCATTCTGCGACTGTACATCCGTCACTTTTCACTAGCTCGCTAAAACAAGAACTTCGCTGAAAGCGCTCGTCATGTCATCATCAACGTCTATTAGCGTGACGAGCTGCATCAAGCCAAACCGTACCATCTAATGCTTTTTTGCAGCAAAATATAGTTAAATGCGCTGTTCAGTGTATTAAGGCATTCTAGAGGTTAAATCTACGATGACATTATGCCAGAAAAGTAAAATTCCTGATAAAGAACTGAAGAGCTTTCTATCGTGATTAAGTATGCCTTTTCAAATCATGTGACTTTGAGTTTTACAATCATGTGAGGATCTCTTCAACTACAAAATTATTCAGTCTGAATGAATATCAATAATAAGATGAATCAACAAAAATGGCCTTTATATCACGCAAACACATCAATCAACACAGTCATATGCATTGCATATAAGTTATATCTTCAGTCCACTAGATGTCGCTCCCTTGTGGATTATCCTCTGGTTATCTTTTTAACGAACCGACTAGGGCTAGGGACTTAAAACATGCAGACTTATTTTGTTTACAAAAGGATGTCAATGTCAAACTTGACCTTCACTGGTTAGGTTTTTATTGGCAGTGAAGCTCCAGATCCTAGTTGCACAGGAGTTGCAGTGGTGGGAACGCGAGTAGAGAATAGTCTTGTACTTATCAATGTTATAACACACCATTTAACGCCTTAGAATAAAAAGCAGATAAATCCTTATGATATTCCTTTGGCGGTTATGATTTTTAATGTATACTAGCTGACCCGGCGAACTTTGTTCCGCCTTAATGGCAATAAACAAGCAGACTTTTTTTTTTATTTCGAGCGGGATAAAAAGTATCCTATGTCCTTCTCCTGGCTCTAAACTACCTCCCTGACAATTTTCAGCTAAATCGATTCAGCCGTTCTTGAGTTATAAGTGGAGTAACTAACACGACTTTCTTTTATATATATGTATGTATGTATGTATGTATATAGATTTTCACAAACTCTATATTGCAATTTAATTGGTGTTAATGGTCCGTGACATCTCACCGCTTACTGTATTTGTAGACACTAGTCGATTCGATGGTTTATTTAGTTTACAATCCAGCTTCCAGGAAATCAAATATTTGAGGCAATATCATGCATTTGTACCTGATTAATTAATGTAGGTTTATTAGGGTATTTCTCATCGCCACGGTTCTCATCGTCACCTTCGTGGCGAATTTTATTTCTAACTTATTTCAACTTTTTGTAAACAAAAATTGTAGCGCTTGATGTGAAGATTGTATTCTCAGTAAATCAGTCAAATAGTGAGTCTCGTTTGGGAGCTTTAACGTTTTGAATTTTTTGATGCCACGAAAGTGATTCTGTACTTCACAACAATATTTTTTTCAAACTTTATTACTGTAAATGACTCTTAAGTGTTTACAAAACATATATTTTGTCTTATTTTCATAGATAAATAGCAATAACATAATATAAATAGGTACCTACTTAAATACAAGATAAAATTTTACCGATTACATCGCCTACTAAGTTACAAGATTCTACGCAATTGGTTTTAAGGGTGACACTGGTGGCATTCTGAAATGCTAAAGAAGCAAAAAACGGATTATCAGTACCTCAATAAAAAGAACTCTAACTGATTATCAGTCCCTCAACATTTTTTTTTATTAAGGCCAGAGGGCCTCGTATTTTTGTTGTACAACTTTTAATTCAAACTTCAGATTAAATTTATCTTACAAACAGATACACAGTCACATATACAGACATACATACAGTCATACAGACGCCTTCCTCCTTGATAAGTAAAAGACCTTCTAAATAAATTAGTCCTGCCCGTCGCTGGATCACATACCATGTAATGTCTCCTAGTATTAGCACGTACATGATCCTCGTGATAATGCAGAAGACCATGTTGCTTCATTATAGTGGCTAGTAAGTAGGCTTGTCGCACTGTTAGGACATTACATTCCTTGTACAGCTCCTTTGTTGGGAATAATCGGGGTTTGTTATGGCTGACCTTCAAAATTAGCCTTTGGGCTCTCTCTAGAGTTATCAAGTGCGACTTAGCTGCACATCCCCACACCGTAATACCATACGAAACGACCGAGTGACAGAGCGCCAAGTAAATGTTTCTCATAAGATTTTTGTCGACAGCTTGTCTTAATTGTTTAAAAATATATGTTAGCTTCCTAACCTTCTGAGAAACACCCACAATATGCGGCTCGAATGTCAGTCTGTCATCGATAATCACACCAAGGTATCTAATAGTGTCAGTTCTAGCTAGAGTAGGACAAGCACATGCTGTAGGTGGCGGAAACGCGCAAGAATGAGCCACAATCTTGCCATCGCAATCAGGGGGATGTCCCCCAACAGAGAAAGGCATAAATTTGGTTTTAGCAGCGTTTAGAGTCAGATGATTTGCTGCAAGCCAGTGACATATCCTGTTGAAACCACGTTGTGCAGCATCGAAAACTTCCTGCCAGGAATTCCCAAAGAAAGTGAGCGCAGTATCGTCTGCATAAGAAGTGATCTTGCAGTTCGATATATTAAGGCCACTTAACTCATTTATGTAAGTCAAAAACAGAGTAGGCCCCAATATACTGCCCTGCGGGACGCCACAAACAATGGGTCTCTCAGAGCTCAGGCAGTCTCCTATTCTGACGCACTGGTTGCGATTGAGAAGATAGTCCTTTAGAAGATGTAATTGAGCTCCTCGAACCCCAAAACCAGTCTCTAGCTTCTCCAGAAGCTTGGGAAACGAGACTGTGTCAAACGCCTTGGCCAAATCAATAAAAATTGTCAAGCATTTCAACTTTTTGTCCAGTTTATCTACAATGAAATCAGTCAGATCATGGATGGCATCACTTGTCGATTTACCTGACCTAAAACCGTACTGCGAGGCCGACAAAAGATTATTGTGTTCAAGAAATCGAGTCAAGCGTTTGTTAATGATTTTTTCCAAAATTTTTGACAGAACCGGAAGGATAGAAATTGGACGGTAATTATTGACACAGTCTCGCTCCCCGCCCTTATGAATAGGGATCACTATGGATTTCTTCAAGGCAGTCGGAAACACACCCTCCAAGAAGCAACGGTTGAATAAATTGGTCAGCACAGGGACCAGAACAGATCTAACGCACTTTAGAACCTTAGATGTCAGGCCATCCCAGCCCGGAGAGCAATCAGATTTCAGTGCTAATATTATACTCTCAACTTCGCTCAAAGTCGTTTCGTACAGGGCAAAAGAGTCTTTAGGACCTGCAGAACATGAAGGTAGAGAAGCTATGTTTTTAGGGATTTTATTATACAGTTCTGATCCAATAGTTGCAAAAAAGGTATTAATATTATTCAACGTTTGAAGATTGTTCTCACTGTTAGCCAGCAGTTCATCGTTTGAATGAGTCTTATTACGTAGATTAGCAATATTCTTAATAGTATTCCATAGTAGTTTATTGTTACCTTTAACTGAGTTAAATTGTTGCCTATCATATTCTACCTTAACCTTTTTGAGTAAATCGTTGCAGAAATTCCTATACCTTTTATAAGTTTGTGTTAATATTTCATTTAAAGGATCTTTTCTCAATCTGGCATGCATTCGATCTCTGTTCCTAATACATTTGACCAGACCAGGTGTTAGCCATGGTTTTAAAGGCGCACGTGTTCTAGACATTTTAATTTGGACTGTATTTCTAGAAACTAAACTTTGTAAGCTGATGATCAATTTTTCAGTGGCACAGTCAATATCCGTGGTATTATATACATCCGAGAAGTCAATCGATTGACATTCTTGCAGAATACCGTCATAATCTATTTTTGGTCTAAACCTGTTAATTTTGGACGGATTTGAACTACATTGTTCCAAACAAAAAAGTACTGCATTGTGGTCCGTTACAGTAGAGTCTAGCACCAGGGACATTGATACTGCCTTAGACCTAAGTATAACGTGGTCGATACAGTTGCCAGCACGAGTTGGAAGATCATAAGCAGGCAAAAGACCGTGATAAGCAAGGCTTTCTATATAATTTGTCGTGGTGGGTGAAGCCGGATCTAACAGATTAATATTTATATCCCCCACCACTATGACATTTTTGAAAGATGAAAATTTGGATATTAGTGATTGAAGAGAATTAATAAAATTATCTGTATTTTTGAAAAATGTTTTGTAAAGAGTAGTTGCGAACTCGAATCACGTTTTTACATAGCCTGCTCAGAATTTTAAGTGATTCTTACACGTTCTATCAATATAAGATCGAGTTAGATTACTTTTCTGTCATTGATGTTAAAATGCATTGAAAAAAAACTCTGTTTATTACCACAAGTCAACAAAACGCCAAATATTTTCATTTTTCTTTACACAGTACATAAAGCGAATTAATGATTTTAATTCCCAGTCGATATTAAAATCAACTATTAAATAAATATCCTCATCCTCATTCACAGAGTATTAAATAAATTATAAAATGTGAGTTTGCAATAGGATAAATTGCATGTAATTATTAAAAACAGGAAAATGCTGATATATCTACGCAATAAACTTGACGTTTGACTACGACTATCATGCATTATTAATTTGATACAATAACATACTAAATGGATGTCAACTTATATTTTTTATACACATCAATACCACTGTGATAAGAAAGAAAATGAATAAGTAAAATATGCATTTAAAACTCTTTTCCAGAAAGAGAACGGTTATACTTCGTAACTAACTTTTCTCTACTATGAGCATGATTATGATTGAATTGAACTTAAAGCCGAGTGACATTCTTTACCATTTAATCTTTAGGTCAAACAGAAAATTTGAGTAGGGCCATGGGCCTCAGACGAAATCCACTGGCATTTGCAAAAGTCGTTTGGAAACGATCGATCTTTAGCTGTTCTTATCTCTTATCTTTAATTACTTTTAAGTATCAACTTTAGAAATTGTAGGACTAGATAAATTCAATAAAATAGTTATCTACAATGCCAGTTATAGAACAATTAATTGTATCGAAACAAATGGTAAGGTACTTTCGTAGAACGTTATCCTCCTTTTCGTTACGTAACCCACCTTCCTAGTTACCTCACTAGCACCGTCGAGTACTTTCGTACTAGGTTAATTTAATGCACTCTACTACTATCATAGTGTTGGGTATGTAACAAGTCACAGGAACTCCTATGTCCACACTAGTATTTAACATAATTCTATTTGTCTATTATTATTTGTCTTGGATTGGGACAGAATTTAAAAATTATTTAAAAATTAATAGTTTTCAAGTTCAAATTCTTTATTGATTAATTTGTACTAAGAAAGTCAAATTCTAGTTATTTTCCTTGGTTTAACTAAAACCCTTTTAATGTTATTTCGAATGTCTTTGGTGTACCTTTCTTTATAAATAAAGTTTTTTCAGTATGAAAACTCTTTGTCTGATCAATTTGGTATAATAATTTATTCAATTTAAATTATTATGCATCTTGCGATATTTACAACTATGTCCCTCTACCTATTAGATAAGCTACTCAACAATAATACCTAATTCATTGCTAATTTAATTCAATTATGTTTTTTACAGTCGTGGGAAAATTCATACTAATATCGTATTTCATTTGTTATCTGCCCATCACTGCTGATCTGTTAAACTCGGCTCAATGGAGCAGTTACGTGATATTAATCACAGCTCCGTATCACGTGACGAGCATTCATACAAATATCGTATTTAATTTATTATCTCCCCATCACTGCTGATCTGTTGAACTGTATCAATGGAGCAGTCACGTGATATAATCACAGCTCCGTATCACGTGACGGGCAGCGGCGCATTAGATCAGAATGCATCGGGTTGCTTTCACTCGTCGCGTGCGGTTGCAGTCATCACATGACTGCTAGTGTTGCTCGAGTTGATATACCATCGATAATTACGTTTGTTATGTTACGAGCCGGAAGACGTAGCGTGGGCAGGCCTCCCACTAGGTGGACCGACGATCTGGTGAAGGTCGCGGGAGGTGCCTGGATGCGAGCGGCGCAGGACCAGTCTTTGTGGAAATCCTTGGGGGAGGCCTTTGTCCAGCAGTGGACGTCTTTCGGCTGAAACGAACGAATTATGTTTGTTTGGTATCCTGTATTGGATGAGTCATACTGACTGACCCATTGTGTCACTTATAAAAACTAATATTAGTGTCTGATTATGGTCTAATCGGCTTAATTTGTGCTCTCGGAGCACGGAACCATATTTTTCCGGAAAAGCCTAAAATGTAAACCCGTAAAACCCCTTTTTTGCAAGTAGGCTTTTAAAAAGCACTTTTACACGTCCCAGTATTTACCCTGCCACTGTTTTGGGACAGTAAATGGGCCAGTGGGCCATGTCCTAAACAAACTAGAAAATAAATATTTAAACATAAGAAAATAGGCTGAAAATCGGACCTAAAACTCTTAAAAACGAACGCCTCCATGGGTATAATGATAATAAATTGTTTCAGTAATCGAGAAAAATTGAGTGACGGGAAATAGCGATTTAGGTTCTGTTTTAGTGGGAACCTACAGGTCCCTTCATATTATACCTATAAATATATCATGGTACAGACGTCATGTTAAGCTAAACACTATGGCAGCTAAAGTGATGTAATTTTGCGTAGTTTGATGCACTGTCAACTGTACATCGTGCACGTGATTCAATTTGACAGATAATAACCGTTTTCCGCTTACACTAAGTACTCAGCCACGAGCCAATGATATCCATTGATGCCAGTAGACTCGTTTTATTGTTGAAACCAGTAATTAGTATACAATTACACGCCCGGAGAAGTTTTTGATGACATTTCCGCAACGTACCTACAAATTGATAAACCAATTCTTGGTAAATTAAACGCATACCTAGCGTGACTCGGGAAATACGCAGTCTAAAAAAATGCATCACTGTATTCACTGTTCTGAGAAAAGATATTGGTGATGATTGTTCAAAATAGTCAATTGTTAGGGGCAAGGACAAATACCCCGGGATACGTGACGCTAGACATGTAACTAGCCAGATGTTTTGTTACGTCATCTTTTTCATAAAATATTGACATCTCTAGTTGACGCCGTTCCATTGACATTGTTCGGGTTAATTCCCAGTGGAGGCAGATTATTTTCTGTTTTGTTTAGTTAGTGATAGGGTTTGTCCTAAGTCCGCCTGGCTAGCTACCACCATCTTACTTAAGTCTCACTCACTTACCATCAGGTGATCCATCTGGTCGTTTGCCTCCTGTCACATAAAAAAAACAACAACAATGTTAATAGCATTGTTGTGTTCCGGCTGTTTATTTATTTATTTATTTATTACGGTATACCAACAACATTACATACAAAGTTATTACATGAAAATCTTACATATAGAAGTTTAGTGTGTATGCATGCTGTTAGAGGTAAGATAGCCAGTTCCTCTGTGGTCGAGCATTGGTAACGCTCGCTTCTACCTTCAGACTGATCATCACTTACCATCGGGTGAAATGCAGGCCAAGAGCTTTCTCGTTGTGGAAAAAAATGAAATGAAAAATTTGATAGATGAAATAATGTCATGTTACATACATCATAATGTGACATCGATACATCTTGCTTAAAAATTGTTAACCTCTCTAGTTTGCAAAGGTATACGATTTTACAACTGCATTGTCCAGCTGCACTCATTGACTGTCAGCTGACCTTTCATTGCCGAATGAGTAATCAATGACCTTCCGATAAAATACCGGTTGAGATCACATGATGATGTGTAATGGACACGCGCTTATTAATAGGAAACCCGCCATACTATGCGTATTATAAATTACGTAAGTATCTAGTTTTTCTTTGTGGTTAATTAATCACCTGATTATGAAGTAATGTTCGTATGGATTAAGGAACTGTTTTATATTTTAAAGGGCAGATTGCACACTCTTATTTAAATGTAAAGTGGTACCTAAATAGTTGATTTTTAATCCACGCTTGTGCTTTGGTGACTAGGTTAGTTAGGTAATGGATAAAATAACTACATAAATAGATTTCTAGAATGATTATTATAATCGTCATAAACGTTCATGACTTTGTTCATATCTTTGACATTTAACATTGGTTGCTGACGAGTTTTACCTCTTAAAATACCCTCAATCTGAACCATAATTGTACATACAATAGCTCCAGTTTGTAGGTCTTTTGCTTGATTTGCCGTCAACTGAAATACATTAGACAATTGAAAACATCCTTCAGTATCAGCCTTCCGCTTTGTTATGTACCTACATAATAAATTACCCTAATTACTAAAATTAAACCACAACGGAACCCATATTTCATAGCCATCGAAACAATACCCCGCCACGTTAGATCACGCGATTCGCTACAGTATAGTGTGGTATAGTATGCTAATGATCCATGGATCACAATGATCATGATTGATGTCACATGACGAGGAAACTATGACATTGTCTAGTTAAGTAGTTGATGAGTTGCTTCTCATCAACGATGATGATGCGGTTCCGCTTGTTTAGATGATGTTTGTTGCAGATATTTTCGAATAGGTACGAAAAGTAAAAAACATATACCTATGTATGTTTGGTAATTAGGCTTTGAAACGAAGCATTGTTCGGACTTATTGATGTTGCCACTTTTCGCCATCGATCTACCCGACAGCACTTTCATCACCATCACTTAGATGGTTGGCAGTCCACAACAGTACTTTTCTCTAGAAACTTCCTGTCGTCTGCGGTGTTTCCGGACCGATACGACCTGTAAGCTTTCAAAAAGAGAGCGTATCTTCACCTTAAAGGCCGGCACCGCACCTGTAACGCCCCTGGGACTGCGGGAGTCTATGGGCGACGGTAATCACTTACCATCAGGTAATCCGTCTCCTCGTTTGCCTCCTGTCACATAAAAAACGGCACTTTAGCGCGTAATTCATATTAATCTTATAGGAGGGTTTGCTGCCATAACAATACGCCAATTGAAGTTTACGTAATTAATTTTTTACCGAAAGAACAATGTTTTTTTTGTCATCACAATACCTATTTCAACTAATGAGTAACTTTTTAGAATGCAGTAAACGTATATAGAACAAGAAATATTAAGTATCAGAGAGGCATCTAAAACATAATTAGACAGTCTTAAATTCCACAACACTAAGTCCTTGCCATAAAGTAGTTTATTGCCTTAGAAAGTGGTTTTCTGACATGTTATTGTCATAAAAGAAAAGTACAGACATTAACTTTGGAGTGTAGTATACAATCGACTTGCCACTTCAACCAAAAATTGCAAAAATAAAAACCGAGAAGCGAACGGGCATACAATAAAATGAGATCACCTTTTATGGGAGGTTAGTGTTACTTCTCAATGCACTCCTTTGAAATTATTCAAAGACTGCACGAGGTCTCGAAATAACAATGTAGGTAGTCTTGCAAATTTCTATAGAAGTGACATAAAGTGGCGTGTAACGGTTGCTAGCTTTTCAGTATATTTTTGTTTTGTGAGTAGTATTGAATTGCCCGCAGATTCACGTCGTGTTTTGTTCATCTATTCTAAAACTTTTGTTCGCTAATAAAAGGAGTAGTTTACAGGTTTGCTAGTCCAACTTTACAAGAACTCTGGAACGATTAAACCAATTTAGAAAAAACATAACCCTCCTTCTGGCGCAGTTGGGTAATTATATCACCTGTTTGTTATAAAGCTAAATTATAAAAAAAAACCTTGGACATTTTACACTGCGCTTCTAGTCCCAAACTAAGCAAACCTTGTACTATGGGTACTAGACAACGGATATAAAAATATTTAATTTTTTTTTGTAAATACATACATATTATACGCAACCTCCGGAATAGTAGTCCGTTTCGAACCACTACACCAAACGGCCGACTTATTATGAGTAACATAGGATAATATTTGACGAAGACTAAGAAGAAGCTTGGTCCAAAGTTTTTATTTAACAGCATCTGGAGCCAAAACAAACCGCAGACACACAGTTACCTACCTAATATAATAACAATTAATAAAATCCATTAATTGTTACCGCTATAAAGTCGCTGTATTAATTACTATTATGCAGCTATCAAAGTTGGTCGTTAAGTGCATGCCAGCCTTAACATGAACACTTAAGTATCTTATAAGTTTGTCATAAATGCCATTTTTCAATAATAATGTGTATTCTGTAATGTGTACTAGCTACATTAGTTCATAATCTATTTTAAATGCAACTAAACATTGTAATGGAACCTCAAGCCCTGGTTGCGATCAAGATATCCATTACTTGAGGCTCATTAGACGTCATTATCTCTGGCTGATCTACTCCAATTAATGCTAACTGTATGGCACGCTGGTTCTCAAACTTTAGTATGAAAGCACCACTTTGGAAATAGGTATAAAGGCTCGCTTTTGGCACAGAGCCGGCGTAGCTGACTTATCTAGCGCGATGTTTAATCGTACTAGGTGCATCTTACTGCGTACCACTTTCATTTTGTAATATTGTTGTTTTACTAATTTAATGTGTTCTAAATTATTAATAAAATGGTTTTCCTGTTAAATAAACTTTAAAAATTATAGTAGATAAAATGATATTTTTTGTAAAACAACTTGGTGGTGAATGAATTAGGTAGGTACATTAAAATCTACGGTCTGTATCCAGTTTGAAATCCTAAAAAGAATTAAAAATGATCTATTAAATAATTTTGGGTGAATCTATGCTACAGTTTGAGAATCGGTACATTGTCTCATTAGCTAGTTCCAACTTATCATGCGATATTGACCTCTATTTCCAAGTCCACAAGTTATAGTAGATCCACTTTTTTGCTTAGTTAACTTTAAGCTAAGTACCTACGCTAACTATTTATTTAAAAGTAAGCATGCGCTTAGGAATAACTAATAAATAATATTAAACACGACCAAGAATACGGTAAGATTATATTTACAGGGTTTTGTATACGAATAAAATAAGTAATTGAAGTTTATCCTTATAAAATATATAAAAATCGGAATTTTTCTCGCCGTATAAACCATCCTTGAACTTCAAAGAACATTTACGAAAAAGAATTGGTAAAATTGGTCCAGGCGTTGTTGAGTAATGCGCTTACCAACACATTTTGCGATTAATTTTTATATTAAAGATTTTATTACCACAAAAATAGATGTAACATTATACACATTTTTACTTCGTGTTACAAGTATTCGGTCATTTTAAATGTAATATCCAAAAATAGTAGGTATTTTATATCACTTCAGAATCTTGAGTCCTACACAGCCCTAACAAATCAAATGCTCATTATTGATACACAGATAATTTATTAGTTAACTTACTATAACGATTGCTGCTAAGGACCATGTCAGTAATGACCCGTCAAAGAAAAATTATGGCCTACGTAATATATGGGCCATAATTGGGTCAACAGAAATAATGCAGTTTTTGCTGCCAATAGAGCCTGTTAGAAAAATAATGATCAATATATTTACCGATGGCAGCTCGTAGATAATAAGATACTCCAAGGCTGCTCTATTATATTCGTTCGTCTTGATTGACTGGTCGCATCAATCAATGGACATCATCACACTGAACAAAAAACTGTGGCATTAAATTACAACAAAAATTTAAGAGAAAAAAAAAGATAGAAGAAGAAAACTATTTTATTTGGCACTAAAGACACACTCCATTTAACAATAATAAAGAAAATTATGCGAAAGGCAAACAGGAGAATATCCTGGATGATATAAGTACCTTAGTCATAATTGCTGCATTTGTACATTTAAAATGTATGAAAGCTGGTATTTTATATCAGAATTTTTGGTTAGTAAAGGGACGAAAAAAAAGCTTAATGTTTTTAAATTCTTTGCTTAAAGGATAAGGTAGTGTAAATACATAAAAAAAACTCCTTCGGCCAAAATACATTAGTACATTTTTGTTTAACCTTCAAGCGGGCGCGCGGTCTTTTGTAACGGCAGCGGTCGCGCGTAAACGAAAAGACCTATAGGGTCTAGCAGAGAAATAAAGCACTTATTTTCCAATAATCAATTATTATTTTGTACGCAGATATATTATGATTGTATTAAAGTCATAAGTAATTTGAATTAAGTTAAAGAAACTGTAGTAACGGGATCGAATAGGTGAATGAAAGATGTTGTCTCAATGATAGTCGTGTAATAAATTGGATTCAAAAGTGCATTACAAAATATTATATTCTAACTTAAACTACGTCACACGCTGAGGTCGCGTATGTCATCGACCTAGATACGCTCATGCGGTGTACACTAAACTATGATATTAAAATATTCTTATAATTACTTACATACTATACTACATAACCCCCTTAGAAAAAGAAAAAAAAAATATCTATTTTTTTTTTGTTCAATAATAACTAATTATTTAAAAGGAAATATAATTATACACATAATTTTAAATGATTATTGTAAAAAATGATTACAAATAATACATAAGCATGACTTAACTAATTAAAAAACAATTTTGTATTATTTTTATGAGTAACATATTCTTTACCATTTCTCAATATCTTAACATTTGGGGAAATATCTTCCACTACTGGGTAAGGTCCATGATAAATACAATCTAGTTTATCTCCTGTCTGATTTTTCAAAAGTACAAGATCATCTCTCTGATATACAATAGGATTTAACTTAGTGTCATACAATACTTTTCTATGTAACTTATTGTTAATCAAATTATTTCTTGCATCTGCCTGAGCTCTTTGTAACCTATATTTAAGTTCTTTAGGATAGCTGTCGTAGTTATAAAGTGGATCAATCACACTACTTTGTAAGTTACTTGGCAAAGTGCAATTTTTTCCAAAAACTAATTCAAATGGGCTGTATTTCGTCTCAGAATGAACCGTAGTATTGAAAGAAAAACACCAGTAGGGTAGCCAACTACTCCAGTTTGACCTGTTTTCCTGACATTGTATTCTAAGAAAATCACCTAATGATTTATGTGTATTTTCTAGAGAACCAAGCGTTTCATGGTGGTACGCTGTTGAATGTAACTTTTTGATTTTTAATAATTTACATACTTCGGTTAAGACTGAAGAAAGAAATTCTGTACCTCGGTCCGTCAAGATTTCACTTGGAATTCCATATCTCAGGAGAAAATTATTTACAAAACTTTGAGATACCGTTACAGCATCTTTAGATGACAAAGGATAAGCCTCTACGAACTTACTTAAATTACACTGCAATGTTAATACGTACTTATTGTTATAATCATCTACATCTAATGGTCCCATAATATCTAAACTAATTTTATCAAAAGCCGAGGTGGCCGTGCTGGTTATCACCATTGGCTCTTTTATTTTCCTGTTGGTATGTTTGTAAACTTGACATTGTTTACACTTCTTTACGAAATCTATGACGTCATTACTTATTCCTGGCCAGTAAAAATATTTTTTAATGTTGTTAAACATTCTATTAGCGCCTGCGTGTCCACTTGTGGGCAACAAGTGAAAATCGTTCAGTAAAACTCTTATTTCATCTCGATCCGTAATTTTTCTTACATTCTTTGTAATAAGAAAGCGCGGGAAATCAACTTTTAATCTTTTCTTTTCACTTATAAGATGTTTTATTTTATTTAAAACATGATTTGATTTCACTATTAATAGTTCTGCGATACTCAACCTAATACACAAGGCTTCTAAGTCCCTCGCTAACACCTCTGGGGTCGATAACGATCGGGAACATAGATAGATCGCGGCCTTCGACGGCACATATACACAATAACCCGCTTTGGAAACAATATTTTCGCAATATTTAAGACTATTTATGTCACATGTCAGTAATAATTCTACCACATCTTTGGGTTTTTTGAGTACTTCTACAACTGCAGGTTGGTCAGCCGGCCCGCGGTTGATAGAGTTCTCAGAAGAGTTAGGCAAGTTGGGAGAATGACTATTAACTTTTCTACTCTGTGCGCGTGTTAATACTGAAACTACTTGTTCTTGTATAGATTTTAAATCAGTACACGTCATAGGCAATCGACTCAATGCGTCTGCTGGTGCATTGTCTCGACCCGGGACGTATTCGACTTCAAAATCGTATTCTTCTAAATATAGTCTAAATTTAGTAAGTCGGCTAGAGGGATCTTTCAGACTAAATAGATAAATAAGAGGTTTATGGTCAGTGATGATTTTGAACTTCCTGCCATATAAATATGGTCGAAAATGCCGTACTCCCCAAACAATTGCTAAAAGTTCTAACTCAATAATAGGATATCTAGTTTCTGCAGGTTTTAAATTACGACTAGCATAAGCGATAACCTGGCCGTTCTGGTTTGATAAAACTGCGCCTATACCTGTTTTACTAGCATCTGTTTGTAATCTGAAGATGTTTTCTTCCGAGAAATCGGGATACTGTAAAATTGGAGGGTTCATCAAGGCTGATTTTAATGTTTGAAAAGCTGACTCGTGCTCATTGGTCCATGCAAATTGTATATTTTTCTTACATAGTTTATTTAATGGAAAAACAATATTAGCAAAATTCGGTATGAATCGTCTGTAATAATTAGCAAACGCGACAAAACGTTTGACGTCATCGCAATTTGCTGGTGGCGGATAATTCTGCAACGTCTTTATTTTACTGTCGTCAGGTAAAATACCTTCGGATGTTATTTTGTGTCCTAAATAAACTATCTCTGTGCGTAAAAACTCACATTTTAAGGGATTTAGCTTTAGATTAACTTTTCTTAAGCGTTCTAATACACTTATCAGATTTTTATTGTGGTTTTCCTTTGACTTTCCTAAAACGATACAATCATCTAAGTAAATAAAAGCCTGATTATAATTAATGCCTGACATAGCTATAGTCATTAAACGTGAGAAAACACTTGGTGAAGTTTTTAATCCCATCGGACAGCGTTTCATTTGATACATTTTAGTATTCGCTGTAAATGCAGTTACTTTACGTGAGTCCTGATCTAAAGAAAGTTGATACATTTTATCAACGCTANAAAAAAAAAGCAAATAAGACAGAGGTGACATAAAACATACAATAAATGAATGAATAAACTAAGCAGTGCCACCCTGTCGCACAGCGATGCCCATCGCAATGGGACCTCACTCAGCATATGCCGTGGCCCCCGGTGAGGGAAGCCACGACGCTGGTTTTCAGTGTGCCCCATGCCGAGTGAGAGTCACGGACACTAACCTATACTGCATAAAATATACATACATAAATAATAATAATAGTGCGCGTATAAATTTTAAATGTATATACAGACGTAGTAGAAAATAATAATATACGATATAGACGAAGTAGAAAAGATGTGATAAGATATTTATAAATAAAAAGATAATATTTAAAAAACAAAACTGTGTGTGTGTACATAATAATAATAATAAATTGTAATGTATTAAAGTGCGTTTGTGTATACTGTGATTGTGTGTGTCTCGGCGTCCGCAAAACAGTCTCGATCGATCGAACCATTCTGCGTGGTTGTGGCTATTCATAGCATCAGTTAAATCAGTTTGGCCCATAATCTTGAGCGCTTTAGTCGCATACCCACAATACAAAAATAATAAATAAACAAAATAAAATACATCAGTGTCAGATCAAATTAATTATATAAAATTCATTTACGCATATTTAAAAATATAATCATGTCAGGTAGTTGTTATTACGATGTCAATTAATTGTATACAATCATAGTGGTGCTTAAATGCTATGTCGAGAGGAGAGAGTCAGTTCTATGAGAAGTCAAATCAAGTCAAGCTACTACTTTCCTAAATACGATGATCGGTGACCTACCTACCCCCGTGATCGTTTGTCTGGAAATATAATATATGTGTAATTAAGAATATAAAAACTTTTATCCTCAACTTTAGGTACGAAAAAACTCATCTAATAAGTCATCCTTCTCATCAGTGGCCGGTGTGTCTTCTACTATCTCTTCGTGGTCGTGGTCAACGGTCGCATGTTGAACATGGTGGAAACCCCGTTTACCGCGATATTGGCCGCGCCCGCCGCGACCCCTATTCACGTGACTTTGGTTACCTTCTGACCGTGTCGGTGTCGGTCTCGTGTTATTTTGATTATGCCACGATGAGTAATATGGCCTAGAGTAATTGCCGCGAATATTACTACGATTGTAGTTATTTTTAAAATTAGTTATCCCTGGGAAAATTCGAACGTTGTGGGAATGGTCGCGTAAACGACATGACATGGTTATCAGTGGACATTGAATGTTCGTCCATGGCAGTTCTGATAGCTTCTGAAAGTGAGTCAAATTGGCGAGATGCAATGATAGTGCTGAGACGTGGGTCAGATAACCCATCGGCAAAACGCTTAATAGCGACCTTCTCGTTAATAGGGCGCAAAATATCGTACTTTGTACTGTCACCGTCCGATTGGCTTAATGTCAAATTAACAAAAAGGTCTTCCAACTCTGACCCGAAAGCCTCAATAGAACGACCGCCTTGTTTGCAAATTTTTAATTTCGATTGCATAGCAACTGGTGACTTTTTAGGCAAGATATATTTCGACGGGTCCGTAGAACATATAGTTTATAGTTTTTTGATCAAATGTAATAAGTATCACAGTAGCTATATATATGTGTAATTATTTTTTAAATATCATTTTTACTTTATGAAATAACTAATTGAACATCACCTTATCTGAAATATATTCCGACGAACAATCTCGTAACATCAGACACGAGTTTGTACTCCGCAGTGACGGTCGATTTTGGAGGTTAAAACTATTTCTTTATTCTGAGTCATATTAATGATAAAAAGTGTAAATTCAGTGTCACAGTATATGTTTTACGATGTCTGCATCATCAAGAAAGAAAATAATTTTAGATTTACCGCTACAAATGGATAAAAATGTTTGTTGTGATACTACTTCAAACGAAAATAACAATAAAGCAAATAATAATCTGGGCAAGTACTTGCATAATATTTTCAAGTCAGACGCTTTTTAAAGATAGGCTAGGTGCTCAGCTTCTCCATTTTCTACAGACTTGTGGATATGGCGTCTTTGAGCGTCTCTACACATAGTATTGCAGCGATTTCGCAGATTTTTATATTTTTCACGGTTAGNAAAATAAAGAATAAATTGCGTGGTCAGAGATTTTCATCACCTGAAAAAGCTGTGGAAGCCTACAAAACGGCCATTTTGGAGACCCAAACTTCCGAATGCAATGGTTGCTTCAATGATTGGTTTCGTGTATGGAAAAATGTGTCAAATTTCGCGGAGAATACTTTAAAAAGCAATAAATACATTTTTAAATGGAAATGTTGTTTCACTTCCTTGATTCCCGAAATTTTCAGTGCCGCCCTCGTAAATATGGTCGAAAATGCCGTACTCCGCAAACAATTGCTAAAAGTTCTAACTCAATAATAGGATATCTAGTTTCTGCAGGTTTTAAATTACGACTAGCATAAGCAATAACCTGGCCGTTCTGGTTTGATAAAACTACGCCTATGCATGTTTTACTAGCATCTGTTTGTAATCTGAAGATGTTTTCTTCCGAGAAATCGGGATACTGTAAAATTGGAGGGTTCATCAAGGCTGATTTTAATGTTTGAAAAGCTGACTCGTGCTCATTGGTCCATGTAAATTGTATATTTTTCTTACATAGTTTATTTAATGGAAAAACAATATTAGCAAAATTCGGTATGAATCGTCTGTAATAATTAGCAAACGCGACAAAACGTTTGACGTCATCGCAATTTGCTGGTGGCGGATAATTCTGCAACGTCTTTATTTTACTGTCGTCAGGTAAAATACCTTCGGATGTTATTTTGTGTCCTAAATAAACTATCTCTGTGCGTAAAAACTCACATTTTAAGGGATTTAGCTTTAGATGAACTTTTCTTAAGCGTTCTAATACACTTATCAGATTTTTATTGTGGTTTTCCTTTGACTTTCCTAAAACGATACAATCATCTAAGTAAATAAAAGCCTGATTATAATTAATGCCTGACATAGCTATAGTCATTAAACGTGAGAAAACACTTGGTGAAGTTTTTAATCCCATCGGACAGCGTTTCATTTGATACATTTTAGTATTCGCTGTAAATGCAGTTACTTTACGTGAGTCCTGATCTAAAGAAAGTTGATATATTTTATCAACGCTAAATGCAGTATATTTCCTAGAATTTTCATCTAAATTGAGCTGATAATAACTTTGTGTAAGGTCTAATTTTGAAAAATAAATGCTGCCAGAAAGAGAATCTAAAATATCTGTGATATTAGGTAACGGGAATTTATCATCTTGAATGCGATTATTTAACTGTCGATAATCTATAACTCGTCGGCGTCGTCGAACAACGACGTATCTGCAAAATGTTAAGTTTCCAGGAGAGCGTTTTGAAGTTTTGGAACCGGTTTTTTGTGTCTACAAAAAAAACTACTTGGCTGATCGGTTTCAAATTTCGGGATGTTANCTGTCACCGTCCGATTGGCTTAATGTCAAATTAACAAAAAGGTCTTCCAACTCTGACCCGAAAGCCTCAATAGAACGACTGCCTTGTTTGCAAATTTGTAATTTCGATTGCATAGCAACTGGTGACTTTTTAGGCAAGATATATTTATTTAGGTCAGACAATAAACTATCTACGCTATCATACGTGGTTTTTAGCCTTAACTTCGCGCTTGATGAGAGTCTAGTTTTAAGGACAAAATTAATAAGTTGTGGGTGCGTATCAGTCGCAATCATACTACTATATAACTCAATACCATCGATTAAACTCTTGGAGACGTGTTCTTGTCCCGTCATCACGGGTAACAAGGAAATGGCCGTTTTTAAGTCAAATTTTTCAGTTGCCATTTTGGAGGTTTTTTCTAAGTTAATTGAACTTGGATACGATAAGGTTATAATTTTATTATATATGCTATGAATTTGACTGACTAAGTTGTTAATTTTTGTTAAGTCGCTGGTGCTTACTTCTGAGTTCTCAATACAACCTTTCAAGTGAGACAAAATACAGTCCAATTTCTCGTATTCTAAATGAGCTTCCCTAAATTTTCTAATTCCTAGATCGGTCTGTCTTCTTTCTGGTCCTAATTTACGAATATATTCCCATATTGAAAGAAGTTTGTTATTTAATTCTGTTAATTTTGTAACAGGTTCCATAACATATTCAAAATTAGTCTACACAATAGACTGAAGGTCTTTGTTGGATGCAGCTTGAAGAGCTATGGCATTCAATTCTCGTCTGAGTGTCTTAATGTTGTTTTTCCTATATTTCTTTACAATATAGTAGCAGATACAACCTAACAAAATCAAAACGATAGTAACTAATAAAATTTCTGATGTACTAAGCCCCTGAGAAATTTTTTGGGTTGCTTGTGCATCACCTGACGCTGTTTGAGCGATTATAGTGTCCTCTTTAGTGTTTGTAGTACCCATGATTAACTAATTGTTCTAAATTAATAACTAATAAAATTATTATTGTTAAACTAATTGGCTTTAAATTATCTATATATCAATAAATGAGAAATTATATAGCACTACTAAAAATACTTAATATTAAAGAAAGTTAGTTTTTAAATAAAAAGGATATATACAGCATCGTGGCAGCGAAGATGATGACGACTGCTGCAACTGCGACGAGTAGTCCGGCTTGCATTCTGGACTCCGACTTCATTTTTCTTCTTCGCGAACTCTTCTTGGGCCGGGATATCCCTGGACACCTCTGGAACTGGGCCGGGCTATACCCTGGACTCCATCCTTGCTCCCGTACGCTTCTGTCTTCTTTTATAATAACTTCGTCTTTTGTTGANAAAAAATACCCTTATTTATTTATTGATGTACCTACTGATCTCTACTTACCACGTATAATTTATTAGTTATTAAATTATTGTAAAAACATAAACACCAGTCACTAAATTTTAAAATAAACCAAAGCAAGAAATCACTTTCGTGGCCTAAAATCACCTTCGTGTATAAAACACCACGAAGGTGATGCCACGAAGGTGACGAAAATTTTAGTTTTTTATGAATTATCCTTAAATTTGAATTTAACGGTTCAAGTCGAATACTACACAAATAAGTCTAACATGTTAAGTTTTCAATGGCAAAGTTTCAATTAAATTGATTAAATTTTAGAGGTAGAAATTATTGTTCAAGCAAGCGACGGTATGTTTAAGGATAATCACAAAAAGTTACGTATTTTTTTCGCGGAGCGACGATCGACCTGTCTCACCTCCCCAATGGTCGAAGCGCGACTGACGTTAACCGAATAGAACGCTGTGATTGGTTGCTGATGTTCGGTTTAACGACAATCTTGTATTATTACTCAAAATTTTAGGTACCTAAAATCGTGTGACCAACGTATTTCGCTTTCTCAATTCAAAATAATTATAAGAAGATATTTTTTTGACTATTATGTGGAAAGTATATTTAATTACGATGATTTTAGTATATGCTACACACAAATTGAATGAAAATTGTGAATGCAGTAACCAAATGTTTCATTGCAACCGAAGGTGTGACACGATGAGAACGCGAAAAATCACCCCGTTTTTTATCGTTTCATGTGATTTTTTCATATTATTTTTGCTTCTATTACGATAAAATTTATTTTATATGTAGCTAAATAGATATTTTATTATCTGATTTCAAAGTTATTGTTCTAAGTTATACCGTTTATGAACTATTATTGTGTGACCATCAAATTTGAGTGTAAATGAGAAGTACCCATTAATGTGAAGATAGTCACAATAGTTCACGTTTACAATTTGAATGTTAATTACTTTTTGAGCTGTGGAGGACCTGTCGCAACTTGACTGCATCGCACAAGACGTGGGCGTATTTTCAAAGGCAATTCTTTTAAAGCTTATTCTTAATACACACGAACGAACAAAGCAGTAATACTGTGCTATATCTAACATATTTAACAAATTATAAGCCTGTATATGTTTTGTACAATGCAGAACGGCTATATTTTATAAAATATACAACAGTTTAAATGATAATTTATATTCCATTGTTATTCATTGATGTTATTATATGTATATTTCGCCATTGTTTCAAATCAGAGCATATTTCATGCATTTAATGTTTAAGGTCTTGTTCCACTGTGCGTGACAATATTAATATTCTTGCTTTATTTTTTGGACATTCGAGTGTTTGTGTCGGCATACGAGAGGCATATTGGATATTTAAAATCAAGAAATTCCAACGTGTTTGGAGCAAGTAGTGAAGTAGATGAACATTCTGACGAGCATAGCTGTGAGCCATTTAAGGTTGGGCTAGAAAAGAAGATACAAGTGATGTGCACTATCTAGAAAATATCACCGATGTAGTAGCTTCTTAGCAAACTGCCTCAAGACTCTACATACTTTACCCAAATACCGCTCTGCTCAGGTAAACGTGTGAACGTGCAATATCTACCGTGGCACTTGCATCTACACGTACACGTGACTAGAAGGGTGCCTCTACCCTGACTTCCAAGAAACGGGGAAATGTATGTACGCAAATCGTGCAGCTGCACTACAGATGGTAAACAGTTGCATATGACGTGCATTATAGAATTCATAACGGGACAATATTTCATTGCCGTTATTGAGATTCATTTCCAGACCAGCGCGCGCCATCACAAAGTCAAATGTCAATTTGACTTTTATATTGACATTGACCACATTTATATTTGCAATTCGCGATTCATTTATTTTAATATTTCATGCATTATGATCATGAAAACGTGCGCAACCCGTATGCTAAAACTTTTCCTTGTAAGGTGCGGGTGTTTGCAATGAAAATTTCAATTTAATAATTTGTTGCGAAATAGCACCTATATCAAATTTCATTTGATGTCCCTGTATTTATTTTGATATGCTGTAGTCTCTATTTGAAAAATAATCGTATTTTTACAAAAAATACAATCTACTCTACAAGCACGCTAACATTATTAAACGCACATCCTTACTACTTATATCAATGGCAGGCATGTAGTGGTTAACATAAAAAGAGAAATTATGCTAAAATAATCAATCATTTAAAATTAATAAGCCACAATAGCATTATAAGTTTAAATAAAAAACGTAATAACCCGACGACTCTATTATAAGTTATTTAAAGCAAATACCGCGCGGTGTGCAGTACCCACGACGGCTTATTATAATATTGATTTATTTTAAAATAAGTTTATGTTGTCATCATGTCAATTATCGGCAAATTATATTATTAAGACGTCGTTGGTTGAACATTTATTTGCAATAATCGTATTGGCATATTATGACTCGGTCGTTAATTTATTCATTAATATTTGTTAAAAAATATTACGTATAGTAGGTACTAATAACTTAATATTCTGTACAAGCTTTTTGATATTGAACGATATTGAAATCTTCCCCTTGTTTTTTACTATAAAAAAGAACATGTCCATAATTTTTTATTTAGTATCCAAGGATACTCTAAAAAATACTCTCTTGTTTGATCATGTGGTTAAAATAATAAATATAATATAATAGTACCTCATAGTTTTTCAGTTTGATTACATAAATTGGTAGAGAAGAGGTAGAGAGAATCAGTTTATAATTTGTCGAACCTTTGTGATTGTTTGTTTTTTTGAAATGGTTTGGTATCAGAAACTTTTATTAATGTATTGATAATATTTCATAATTATTTAATTAAATAATAGTATTTTCATCATGCCTTTTTTATATCCAACAATCTTCATAGCTGCCAGTGTAGCGTGACCCTAAACTTCGAGTATTGTTTCGTTTGCTTGCAAATGTAATTCGTGGTACAGTAGCGAGTAAAAAAATCAACTTTAAACCAAAGCAGCAAGGTTCAAATTGACTACATGTTTTGCTACTGACTGTGCGGCGACGCGTGCGCATTCAGCCACCGCCGTTATTTATATTTGAATTGTATTTATGAGGAAACCCAATATTTGACAGGTAATTAATTTTTATTTTTACTTGTGCGCTCTAAGGCGCATTTCTCTTTGGACTAGAATCAGCCTGTAGTTTTTGTACGTCATTGCTTTCATGTCAGTTTGAAGTTGACAAAAGACAATGCAAAACATGAATTGGGATTCTTCAATCCCAACGTTCTTTTATTCATTTCTTCACTCCTCCTAAATGTGCATGTTCTTTTTGCAGTGTCCGAGTGATTTACTGCTTAATTAATCTGCTTCGTATTAATCATGTACCTATCTATTGTATTGGCATGATCTAGGTTCACAGTTTGAGTGTTAGCCTACTGGTAAGCAATGGACAGGCACACCTTATATAATAAATTCAGATAGGTCTGATCTAAGAGTAGGCGCACAGCGTTGATTTTTAGTTGGCCGATAGTTGTGCCCAATTTTAAATTGTATGAAGAATCGGCCAAACCAAATCGGCGTAGTGTGCGCACTCCCATACATGCCCATACTGATCAACTGCCCGATTAAACTATCGGCCGACGAAAAATCAACGGTGTGCGCTTACTCTAAATTTTAACGAGGTGTCGATATGAAACTGACATTTGGCCGCGGAGCGTACATAGGAATATTATTTTATTATGTCCACACCGACCTACTTTTAGGCAGATAATCGAATGCACCATGATGAAACTAACGAAACAATGTGTTTTAGATTAAATCGTTCATAGAAACCTTCCAACAAAACGAGCCATTGTTCAATAAAACATATTTACCGATACAATGAAAATGAAGCAATTGAAATATAAAAAGTGTTTTTCAACCGCAACTTATAATTAGTGACTTAAACGGTCAAAGGTGTCCAGCATATGTCGGAAATTACATAATTGGTTTATTTTCATACGAGGTTTTACTCTTTTTATTAATCGATAGAACGTTGTTGTGGTAATAAACTCGATGGTTAAAATTTAAAACACTGAGTGAGTTAGGCACTTTATAAAATTCATGACAATGATTCAAAGTAATAAAACAGCTTGTAATACGTTCAAGTACGAGTATGTTTTATGACACACTGCTTAAATACCTTTTACGTTACCAAACTAAACTCTCTAGGCATCAGGCTTCTTTTAGTCATAACTAGCTTTCCGCCCGCGGCTTCGCCCACGTGGAATTTTGTCTGTCACAGAAAAACTTTATCGCGCGCGTCCCTGTTTCAAAAACCGGGATAAAAACTATCCTATGTTCTTTCCCGGGACTCAAACTATCTCTATGCCAAATTTCATCAAAATCGGTTGCGAGGTTTAAGCGGGAAAGCGTAACAGACAGACAGACAGACAGACAGACAGACAGACAGACAGACAGACAGGCAGACAGAGTTACTTTCGCATTTATAATATTAGTTGGGACTAGTTGGGATTAATTAAAGTGTGATTTCAAAGTGACCGCTGTCGCTAACCGCAAATCGCAGTGTCGTCACCGCAACCGCCCAGCCACTGCAGACCAGTCTATGTATTTGTACAAAAGACTCACTTCCGGTGGAACACTGTCCCTTGACCGAGCTTGTGGCTGGGCGGGAACACCTTCAGTCGCCTAAGAATAGACAAACCCACATGAACCTAGTATCTTATGCCGTTAATATAGCTGCTATTTTGCAATGAATGTGTTCACTGATGTGCCGCCAACTTTAAAGACAGCGTCAAATAGTTAGTGACACCCAAAGCTGCCGAAAAGTTCGCAACACGTCTTTGTTACAATTGGAATCAGGTTGTGCTCTCAACTTTTTGGCCACTTTGGCTATCATTAGCTATTTGACGCCAACTGTACACACGTCTCTACCAAAATAACGGGAAACAAACACCCACCGAGTACCTAAATCTGCGAACGCAAACTAAATAAAAATTTCTCCGTATATTTAGCAACAGGAAATGAAACAATAAAAAGGAGTTAACAATAAGAAACGAAACAAGCAATAAATTAATACTTACGTATCAAACGGAGCTGTATTAAGGGAGCTATTGGGTTACGTCGAAAAAAATGTTTATATGTAAATACGGGTATTGTTAGAGTAACGAGTGTTGCTAAATCACAATATGAGGTTGATTTATATCTTAACGCTCGGCTTGCCCTCCCGGGGGGTCATAAAAACACTACCAAAAGGAACGTACGTGATACAGGGTGTGTGATTTTTGAACCAATTAAAATGGCGCCGATAAATCGACAGGTTTGTGAGTTAGGGACTTTCCGCATAGATGTATTTTTTGTTAAGAATTTACGCTTAGATTTTACTTCTACGTTTTAAAGTTAAGACTAACTTAGATTTAACTATCAAGACTTTTAATTACTTTGCCCTCAAAGTCTGAAGATGCTATCAAAGCAGTTTATCTCACAGCCAAAGTAAAATACAACTTAAATCCCATAAAACTGATACGATTGAGTGGTATCTAAAACAAAACCGATCTTTGTAGAGCAAACGAATTAAGAACACGAAGGGCATTTAAAACGCGCTTTTTCCACATAGAATCGCCTTTTTACCTGCAATCTGTGAAAATAACCCACGAGCAAAAAGTACTCCTGAATATGTTTCACTGAAATAAAATTCTCATTTCATGTATTTACGCGGCAGACCACTTGCTGGAAGACAGGGTTGGCACACGTATGGGAACGATACGCAATATTACGGGCAGTTCTTTTAATAAACAGTTGTATTATTAATGTTTCAATATTGAAGAGTAAAGATCATCATTGATTGTTGTAATGGACAATTTGTATAGTGGATTCAAAATAAACTTGGGTTTTTTGATTTCAAATAAAATGCAATAAAGCTTGGATATCTGTTTACTACTAGAATCAATAGACACCAACAAAAACATACTACAACACTAGTATCGAATAGAGTAAATGTAGTATTAATAGTTGCCCAACAAAACACCGAGTTGTTCGGACAATGCCTGATTATCGTGTCTTTTGTAAAATAATTGGGTATTTCTTGTTAAGATTTCTTACAATTCCCGGCAGGTTTGTCTAATCAGTTCAACGCTTCCAGGTTTTATTCTTAGTTGAGACAATTAAATGACTGAACTTCCCTAATTGGACCGTGTCTGGCTTCTTTGAGAGACGTTTATTCGATTTCAGCTCCTCATGAGTACTGTGAATCGTTTACACAGAGAAGACACTAGCTACTGAGAATTGATGGTTCGGAAGCTTTATATCTATTTACGATATTATATTTGTTATTGTTAAATCTATAAACATTTCGAATTGAAATTGGGAAACTTGTAATAATATTTTTAGGTCTCTTAGTGTTGATAGGTGTGCTCTCTGAATTTGTTAGAATAAAGATAAATTCTTCTGCTCCAGATTACTTCAAGCAAACTTAGTTCGCGACAACCCTGCCTGTAAAGTGTGAATGTGAGATTTAAATGAAGCGCCAAGTTGAGCTCACATTAGCCAAGGACATGCCACTTTTCACCCTATTTGTGGAATGAGCTCTTAATATTTTATTTTTGCCAAGTTTTTGCCGTTTCCGCACTCAAACGGCACGGCTTGTTGCAAGGCGTTTTAACGCTTGAGATTCATACTGATGGCTTATTAGACAAACTTTTCAGCGATTTCTTCATGTTTTCGTACGTATTTGGTTGGATGTTTGTGCTTTCAGTGCCATTCACTTACTTAATTTCATCACGTTGCTCTTTTATTCTTATTATAGCCTTCTTTAAGTTTTTTCTCCATATAAGAAAGTTATGTAGATGATGATGCTGTTTTCTTTTTGTGCTGTTGGTTTACTTTTTTTATTTTTTTGCCTGATATTTGTCATCTTGAAACAGTCTTAAGAAAAGATTCAGAGTTCATTATCTCAGAATGAGGTTTAACTCCTATAGTGAACCAGAAAATATACAATTTTAATCAGGCAGGCTAAAATTCCCAATTCTTGAACTAGCAGCTAATTTTCATTCCCCACTCTCTATAATAAATTAAGCTTAAAAGAGTTCGAAACAAAAATCGTGTCGAGAATTTTAAACTTCCTAAAATGAGTTCTGCGTTCCGATTCCTGAAATATGTCATTGAATTTAACGTAAGTTAGCTAGGAATTCTCTTAGTGCATTTTGGAAATGTATGAAAGAATTCAGTTTAAGTTAATTGATTAAGAGGTCTTTAATGAAAGTCATTTATGTTTAGGAACAACCAATCATGGTCTATAAATAACTGAAAACAAAAGATTGCTTTTTCACTGGCTTCTATCTTGAATACTGCATTGTGTAGAGAATCAACTGAGTGTGCATTGCGTGAAACACCCTGTATGTAGTGAGCAAACGCTTAATTGGTACTTTACAATGGCACCGGGCAAAGAGAAATTCTTGAAATCCTACCGCAAATCGGGACGATTAACTCTTTTGAAAAATTTCAAAATGAAACTTGGACGCGAATTACCCTCATTGTTTTATGTGACGTCGTCCGTAATAGCTCGGTGAAAAGGTTAAGTGGATTTTCAAGACGAATTCAATGAGAATTACTGGACTGGGGTCAAAGAAATGCTAATCATAGACACGAATTGGTTATGGATATGATCTGACAAGGAAGAAAGTGGAAATAAGTATTCTCTTTTTTGTCTTTTTTAATATGAGTACTGTTAAGTTCTTAGATTTTAGGCCCAGTGTACCTACCATGAGTTTACGTTAGGTGAGCTCGCTAGCGAATACATCAAAAAAATCTATGAAGATTCATTTCTTAAAAGTAGCCGCTAGGGGCGCTGCACAATATGTCATACATTTAAATGTCATTTTTTTACGCATTCGCTAGCGAGCACACCCAACGTAAACTCATGGTAGGCACACAGAACAGACGGTGAAACGCAACTGCAACTTTTGGACGGTGGTCTCTCAACGGGCGCTATGGCAGAAACTTAGATGCAACTCCAAAGTAACTAGCAGTTGCAGTTTCGTTGCAGTTGCGTTTCACCGTCTGTTCTGGGCCTTAGAGATCGCTGCAATAGATCAAAGGTCATAACAGACTCATCAACTCGGAAAGGGATCAACACACCAGGCTGTCATCGCCTTTCACGCGCTGTCAACCGCGAGGCGAGGCGTTTACGTTACGGTGCGGTTAAGTGTGCGTTGCAGTATGGAGTTTCATACAAAGAATACTGACCGCCTCGAGTTGATACGGTTACGATCCCTTCTACGATCCATTCTGTAGTGCCAGTAGCTATCTCACCACACGTTTTTATATTTTAGTTCACGCTCACGCGGAGTTTTACGCGGGCGTGAAACAGGACGCTGTTGTGACGGACGAAATCACCCGTCAATCATGGCGCTCATGGATAGGTGGTTTTACACGTGTTACTTGTTTTCAGGAGGATCTATGCACTTGTAAAGTGTGTATCGAGTGTAATAGCCGAAATAACCATCAACGATTTTTTTTACACTTTTTTATAATATGCTTTTTGTATAATTTGTATGCCCATGACATGACATGTCATAATATTATGTCAATGTCACCCCTCCCGTATTGCTCTCATACCTCAAGCCCTGGCTTAGTTAAGCGCTAGGCTAGACCAATAGTAGCTTAAGCTTTACTGAAGGATTTATTTCCATTTCTTCAGATATATTGTCCATTTTTAGCGTAACTAAGCAACATATTGCAAAATGCGTGTGGAAATCATAATTACGTCCTTCTTTGATCCTGTTTGCATCGATCTGACCTAAGAAACTAGTGTTACTGACGATTTATTGTGCACAAAATGATCAGGGTTTTTCTATTCCCCGTGAGCAAACGCGGCCACAAATGCAGCTCTTTTAAATCCTGTAATCAGTGTACACAAACTGCTGGCAATTAATTAACGCTGCAAGCGGATTGACCTGTAGAGCTGGATCAGGGCAATATCGACAGAGAGCTAGGTATTTGAAATGCTATTAATAATGATATAAAAGCACTTCTGCTTGATTGAAATTAAAAAAAAAACAACATAGTGATACCGACTACTACTTACTAACACCTGCAATATGTAATTTACCTATGTTCCACGAATAAACGAATTTTGAATTTCTGAATTTTTTTGAAACATAGCAACGAAATGAGCCATAATTTAAAAGTTCATTTCAACAATTAATATTACATATTAGCTGACCTGACAGACTTCGTGCGCGTATGTTCATCAGAAAGAATGTAGGATTCTAATAGTGAAAGAATTTTTGAAATCGGTCCAGTAGTTTTCGAGTCTGTTCAATATTATAATCAAACTAACAATTAAATCCTTCGACTTGATACAACTGGTATTTATGTAGATTTAGCTGAATATGTTATTCTTGGTTTAGGCCCGATTCGACCAAACTTTTATCCGAGAATAACTCCTGGTATAACTGGCACATTGACCGTTTCAGTAATATGTCAAAATTTCGAATAACTGTCGATTTATTCTGAGATTGATATTTACTCTTGTTCGGTCGAATCCACCCTTAGTGGCTAGGCTCTGTTATCTTTATCATGAAGTTGATGCCTCCGACTATCAGCATAAAAAACACCACAGACAAAGCCGCCAATTGGAAAATCAATCGCGACCATCATACTCGTACATCAGCGCGGACAAATCACAAAATTGTCGATAGTCCGCCGCTGACCGCGACCGCATGATCTTTGCTCCCCTCGCAATAGGTATTTTTTGTCCACCTGTTGGACCACTCAATCAGCCCGCAGGTGTCAGCCTATTGTTACACCATTTCACTATATTTTGCAACTGTTACGGGAATATTGGGAAACATTCGATTTGGGTGTTTAAATTGCCAGATTTTATTGTTGAAAAGTTACGCGCGATGATAAGGGTAGTGATAGGGCTCGACGGATGAAAGTGGGATGTGTGTGTGGATGTGATTTCTTTAAGTTTGCGTTTGTATTATTATGGTAATGTACAATTGTTTTTCAAAAGGTTCTCGCTAATACTAGAAGTGAAAAAATGAAGTCGAAATGATCAAGTCAAAATACGGAATACTTTTCGAATAGTTTTGTAGTACAATAAGTTCAAGTTTCTTTAATACTTTTGGGCAATTTAGTCTTATTCCAAGACGAAAAAATATTTGTTTAAAAATATTTTCAAAGTTTAACTTACTCGTGCTTAATACCAAAAATCTGCGTAAGTACTAAGTTTAGAACCTAAGTATGTAGTATAAGTTTAGAATGCGGCAACGCGGTCGCCGCCCGCGCACCAAGCGCCCGGCGAACAGACGTTAAATCACATTACCGCCTAATCAACTGCCGGTAACCGGAAATGTGTTAATCTCCTGTATAACCTGACCGGTGGGCGAAAAAGTAGACGCACTGGCCCATCGGGATAACCGAATTGGAGCCGTCTGCAGGGGGATTAGTTTTATTGAAAACTTAGAGGTGGCTCAGAGAAGTAGATGGAATGTACTTTGTAGTACACCATACTAAAGAGACACACATAAAAACACCAAAATGGAAACGGCAAAAATTACTTGCGATCTTAGTAAATTTTATATGGGCACATGTAATATGGAACTTCAATAGTTCAATCAATCAAACTAAGAATTCTGTCTTCACATTGTAAGTGTCAAATATCTCAAATATTTGGAACTATTTATATCGTAGGCAGACAGTAATTATGTAGGTACTTTGAATAAAATATGAAGTGAAAATAGAGTACAATGTGCTGTCAAATTGTGTAATTCATAAACCATCAATAACATACCAACCTACACACTGCGGCAAATTATGTATCAAATCAAAATTATTTATTTGCACAATATCACAGAATAAGTAATAGTGCCTACCACAATATGTAGTAGGCAAATAAGTGCGATTCCAAAACGAAATTCTACGTCAGCTTGCGACTTTACCTTAACCCTTTGTCTCAAGTTTTATTAAGAATCACGTGATGGTCTGAAGTTGAAATCAGGCAGTGTACAGGTGACAAAGTAGAAGTTGAATTTGACCCACTTCCAAAGGCGGAATGAACTCAGTCTGAATGAAATGTGCTTATGTAATCCAGACGATAGTCTGGGTAACTTTACTTGATTGTTGCTAAGAAAAGTGTTCAGACTTCAATGGGTTTCAGGTCGTGAACGAGTTAAGCAACAGGAATAGCAATATCAGGGTTACGCACCTTTACTCGTGGAAAGAGGGATTCTTGCAAATCGATATTCGACGCGGCTTCGATATAGTTAAGTTAATAAAACATATATTTTCTAGTACCTACAGTCTTGCAAGAACGAGTACATATTTATCTTATGTATATTAATATTCTTTATCTAGTCACTAAGGTATAATTTCTGTGTTATTTAGAAGTATTTATCATTGATTCAGGTTGAGAAAAATGTATGCAACACCTACCTACTCTTAAAAAATCCGTTATGTTCTGCTCAAAGAACTACATAATTAACCACGCCCATAAAATAGGCCTGCCTTATTCCACTAATGTGTCACATTTTCCATATGAAAATACCGCAATAATTTCTCTCACTCATATACTCGTAAATAACACATCTATCGTTACATAATTATGTGAAACAGACAAATATCCAACTGACAAAGGCGATTTTTTGCGCGCTGTGAAAACCGCGGTACAATATAGCGAGGCATTTAACATAGGTATGGTTGTTAATGATCACATTTGCATACAAAGTGGCCGGTTGTATCGAGCTGTAAGATAATAATTAACTCGGTTACACGCTACCACCCACATCTTGGACTAGATAACGGACCATTTCGATTTAAATATATATTTTTGGATATCATACACAACAACGAATTATTCAACTCTGCTTTCATACATTTCACGGTTGCAAACTCTAAGGCGGCTGACATACAGCCGGCGTCTGTGCGGTAGATTGAATTGACAGTCGTGTAGTGTGAAAGACGACTGTCAAATTATATGGGAACGAATTGCCGCGATCACGTGCTTAACGCCTCACAGCAAAGTACTGATTCATATTAAGATTCTAAAAAATATTAATTCAAAAAGTTTTAATATTACCTAACTGTACATATCATGCATAAAGAGAAACATAAAAACACTAAACAACATCACAACGGCTAGTTTGCCATTAGCACTTTTCACACACAACTGCATATACTAGTAGATATACCTCGTTAAACTATAAGTTTATTACTAAAACTACTACTTAAACGTACCATTAGGTATTCCGTTTCCTACCATTAACATTTAAAAAGACAAAGTTTAACGTCATCCGACCTCATTTCAGGATTTAAAAATTCAATTTCACAAGTCTATAATCATCTACAATGCAGCCATTTTAGGTCATAATAAACTTGGTTAACTGTGACGTAATATTCTATCCTGGCTTTACCTAGTGTTAAAATAACAATGACTCAAACAGCTTTGATATTAGACCAGCGGTTATCTTATTAACGGTGATACTAAATGTGTTTTCATGAAATCCAAAGCAAATTTCAGTCCATTTGTATCTAACTCCAGAGCGGATTTCCTATTCCAAATGTCTAAGTTATCGCTGCAGGTGAGAGTTAACAAATTTCGCACCCCATAGCATCAGCGTAGTGCGTTATAGTTATTATCCATATATAAAATATTAGTCGTAGGTCGGGGTGTGAGCGGTCGATAGCCGGCGGGCGGCAGGCACTCCGACACGCTCCATGCCTTTAATGAACTTTACGGCAGTGTCCCCGAATGAGTACACTTTTCTTTGCCATCGTGTGTTAGAACAAAGCCATGTGTGAAGTATTTCGAAAGGGGCAAACGCGACTGTTTGTGATTTTGCTGCGTCAAACGCTGTTTTGGTGATGTTTCGCTTGGGTGTTTTTTGCTTTTTTTGTCGCGAGAAATGCCCATGGGTGGTTGTGACTCGCCGGTTCTGTTGGTTTTTAACCGAATACCCTGTTGAGATAGCGATGTTGAACGTTCCTCCTCATAACGTGTCCAATATACCCAGTTCTCTGCACCAGGAAAAGTTAGCCCTCTCATGACAACATGGGAAACGTTCGGTAATCCAATAACAAAATCGTTTTGCTGGGTAAATCCCCTCGTCTGGCAATATTAATATTTTGACTACACTAAGTCTAACGCAACTAGTGCGGCTATCAGGACCTGAAATTGAAAATCGGTTTACACGTGATTTTAAATATTGATTTTTTAAACGTCCGGAAGTAAAATAGAAGTAAAGTTTGATGCGAAAAATGACTAAGTTCAATCGCTAGTTACAGTGCGAGGTTCTCTCTAACCGTCTGATGTTACAGTTCAAGAATAGACAAAGACTACAATCGATTGACTGAAATTGGGAGTCGTTGGACAAAGTTTCTAAAAGGGCAAACCATTTGCAACAGCAAAAGCAGCTTTAACTTCACTTCTTCTTACTTACATACTTCCAAAGAGTGCTATTATTTCCGTCTCCGTGATCGAGTGGAAGCGCAAGTAATGAAGAATTATTTTCATTTTAAATAAAAGGAAGAATGCAAAGCGAGTCGGTTTTACTTCATTATAAATAAATCCAAGACATGAACTCCCAAAGGCCTTCTATCGCAAGTGATTCCAATACGGCAAAACATTACCCCTTTCCGTATCGTGGGGCGGTTCATTAGGGTTGCCTCTGGCGTTGTAGGTGAAATTTTACACGTAAAGTTACTAATTTATAAGGCAAAGTTCGAACGCGGATGCGAGAAGCTTTTCCTATAATCACTTACTAAAAATACTTATTTAATATCCATACTCTCAATTGTAATCTGTATGGACTATTCCGCTCCTGTAGATCAGTTTTGACCTTAAAATCGTAATCAAAACCTTCATACACTATTAAGTTAATGGGTAACATATTACAATGGCTCATTTCCGTTTCGTGGAAATTCCAAAATCTAATCTAATCATGGCTAATATTTCGAATTTCGCTTTGAAAGCTCCACCACCTATATTAGTTTATCATACAAAACGCTATTACATTACATTATTGCAACAGCAATAGCTGGGGTCAAAGGAGACACCCCTGCGGGCGCCCGGCTATCGCACACTTGATGCTATCATAATGCTTATTAACATGTGAAGCCGGTGCCTGGCGCCGCCAACTCTACGCCCTAGATATTTTTGACATAAGTCTGTTATTTTATAATACTAGCAATTAGATCCTGTGGAAACACGGCGAAGTTCGATTAACTGTGGTTGTCTGTAAGTGGGCTCGAAATTGCTAGCATAGAATTTGTTGCACGGAAATGCTTCACACACGAAAACCTTCGGGTGTTGACGGTCGGTGTGTAAGTTTTGGTGCTCGGTCTAATGTAGATCGGGAGCGATGCGGGGCTTTAAATACATTAGGGTCCATTACCTGGCTCATGATTGGTTTATCTCTACAATGAAACTGTGCAATGATTCTGATCTGAGCGACAGTAGGTGTGAGAAAGCGGCGTAGGTTTGCCTTTTTAGACATTTTTCTTTGAAGAGACGCGCGCTTATTGTATCTTGATGAGCTTTTCCAGCTTCACCGGGCAGAGTGGCGAGTATAGAAGGTACTCTAGCCATTCGGCGATCGTTTGTGCGCGTGCCATGGGAAAGTTGCGTTTTATAAGTTAGAGACTATAGATGCTATTTGGGTATTTAATTGTATGACCTCATATTGCAGTCTACATTTCGGATTTAGTTTTTCTGTGCAATTTGCAAATTTTTATCGAAAAACTGTTGTTGTGAAATATTCTAAAATTATTTTCCGACAACAACTGGCTCTCAAATAATCCTCTCCTGCTCTATGAAATAATTGAAACATACAAATATCAATTTCATTTCCTAAAAACTAACCGCGGGTATGTTTGTCGATAACTCGTCAAACAGTTTTCATTCCATTAATAATTCAACATACAATCAACTAGAAATATAAAACCCGGTTCTTAACCCACTAGGCTAAGAGCTAGCGAACTNTACTACAATTACGATGATGGCGTTCTACATTTTTGCTTCCTTACTCAAGGACTGTTTTATGCTAAAGTAAATGTACCTAAAATATTATGATGGTGTTTTGGAAAATACGGCCTTGATCGATCACCTGTGGAGTGGCTATGGTAGTGCGTTTTGATCGCCTCAAATGCCACAAAAGTTGCTTGATTTTTGTAAAATTCCTTTGATTTTTCTTCGTTTTTGATGTTCGATTATTTCTATGGTACTAGGAGACCATAATTTAGCAGGAGATTTATTTATTCACCTTTTAAGTCAAATACTTATAAGACTACTTACCCCCTTAAACATGCGGACCGAAAGAGACGGGGTACTAAGATCATAACCCGTCTTGCTCTTTTTCTTATAGTGATGTACCCTCATAAAGATTGCGGAGGAATGAGACGGCATATAAATATTATACATGTCTTTATCTAACATATACTATTGCCACACCCACACAGACCGTCTTTGTATGTTGTCCTGGTACTTTGAGCGGACATTCAACTATTGTTCTCTTTTTTCTTAGTGACATTTGTGTATTTTTATCCCATTCTAGGCCTATCCCATGTGAGGGAATGAGATAAACAAAGGAGGACAAACAGTGTTACATACTTACGACGTCCTTTAATAATTGTCACATTTAAAAACGACAAATACCCCCTTTTATTTATGTGCTCCTGGTACTTCGAGTAGAATTTGGTCGTCTTTTATGACGTCGCATGGCCCAAATGTACTCAAATTTTATAGTCTAAGATCCCGCTATACAACGACCTTCACCGAGATGCTTATTTGATTAAACATATTTTATATTCAATTTAACATGTCAATAATTATATTGCTTAAGGGTTGCCTAATAAATTTCAGTCCAGGATATGATTAATTAATCATTAAAAAAAGTTTTATTTTTNAAAGCATGTAAACCTTTGAAAAAGAGGCTGACAATAGTGACTGAGTTTCTTGCGCTGCTTCTTCTCAGCACTGGCCCATTTATTGTCCTGAAGCAGTGGTAGGGTTAAGACTGGACGTGTAAAAGTGCTTTTTTTAAGCCTATTTACAGAAATAAATGAGTTTTAATGAGTTTTTTTAATGAGTTTTAGCTTGGAGTTACGTCGTTAAAAAAGGCACTCGATGGTTTATACGACCCATTAAATTGGACCTAAAAATAACTCTTTACGTCGTATTTGAATTTTTAGTAAACATGAGACTGGAATTGACAGCTTAAAGACCATTAGATGTAATTTTTTTGGTTTATATACCCATTGATAAAGTGATTTATTCAAATGTATTACTAAAACTATGTATGTAAATAATGTATTGTTTACTATTTCCAGGCTTTTGTTGTTTAGAGAATGTGCACAAAGATATTTAACAGTGTAAAAACTATATTTGGTTGAGGTAGAAATAATAAAATTGCTTGTATACGAAAAATAACAATTTTATTGTTTTATTTTCACAATTTTGTAGCAAAACAAATAAGATTTCTAATAATTCTAAACAAAACTAATCACCATAAATTTTAAACAAAAAAAATACAATTACAGCAAAATATTATGACAGCTTCCCTGGTTCTCTGCTGACGCAACCTTATTATCTTTAAAATTAGAAACACAACAAGTAAGTTAATCAACTTAATTAAACTTTATAATTAAGAAACAGATATTCTGGTTTAAGTATGCCAGATATAATATTTTCTATGGCACGTAATAATTAAGTTTAAATAAAAAAATGACCTTCTAAAGAATATGAAGAAGAACGGATTGACTAGTCACTTGTATCTTCCTCATCTTCTTCATCTGTTAGCGTGAGAGTATCAGCCACACAACTTTCGTGTGGTAACTGTAAGAAATCATTGTGATACCTCTTAGGTATTACTCCATTGTCGCAGAGATTTTTTAAATCCCTATATTTGGCACTAGATATTTGCAGTTTGTTCGTGTACAGTTTAGCTGGGGACATACTCAACACCTTCTCGTGAGCATATTCACTTATAGTTTGTTCAGATACTACTGAACGGCTTCTTGATTTTCCTTTACCCTTGCCCTTTCCTTTCTTAGTAGGTTTTTGAAACAATGTTATCTTAACAGCTGGTGTGTTATCTTTCATAGAATGTTTAATATAAATCTCATTAGGATTTTTTTTCTTCATAACTAGTAACAATTCGCACATTTCGTATTTTCAGACCTTTACATGTTTCGTTTGTGAAAGTTTCAGCAGTTATCTCATCCCAGTTAAGGAAATCTGAATGCTCCATTACACTAACGTTATATGGCTTAGGATTTTTTCTCGCTGCCTCAATATAGGATGGCCATTGTGTGGGACTCCATACAGTAAGTTTCTTAACTTCACGTTCGATAGTTGCGTGGACCGAATCCACGGGCATGTACGTGTGCCCAGGCAATAAATAATTTATCTGAATTACTTCTAAATGCGTAGACTTCATCAGGAAGTAATTGAGGACAGCAAGGATAGTCTTATTTTTGTTCTGCCCTGGGCAAGAGTCGCAATATAATAGAAGGTTTTTTATACCTCTATCGTCTACAGATTTCAAGTACGAATATAACAATGTGGCAATTTCATTTGCTCCACGTTTGGCATCGCACTCCCCCCACACATAGCAAAATACTTCTTGTGTAATACTTTCGTATAAAGTGAAATTAAATATCGGATACTTTCTTGAGTAATAGAGTACCACGCTATTGCCATAAGGAGTATTCAAAATTTTTTGCAAATCAAAAGTACACACGACAGTATCTTTTTTTGTGACAGGCAAATGTTGATGCTGTTTAAATCTCTTGTAGGTAGCCTTTTTTTCATTTAAATGTTCTTGAAGAGAATCCTTCTCATTTTCATCAAGACATTCATTATTCTCGGCTTTAACACATATAATGCATATGCATTTATCTTTTTTAGGCGTGTGAAATGATATATTGTACTCATTTTGAAATATGCCTCTGAAGGTGGATTCACCAACATATTCAATATTTGAGCTACGACACTCTTTGACATACAATCTGTAAATATTAGATATATTCTTTAACTCTTGAGGTAGATAGACTTTATTTGTTTTTTGCCTATTATAGTGAGACGGTACGGCCGGCAATTTTTCAATGAACTCTCTAACTTTAGTTTTAGTAATATCTGAATACTTGTTTGAAGTGTTACACTTTCGCTGATCATTTTGAGCTACTTCGTCTTTACAGTTATTTAATGTATATTACAAAAATTTTTGTGATATATCTAATGTGCATAATAAAAACTTTTGACATACTTTTTGGTGGCCTTCACCATTTTTCACATAATAGTCATAAGTAACGTTTCTTCTACTAATTGGCGTAACAGTTCTTTTTCTTGCGCAATTTATTATGTGTGAATTTCGGATCAACCAATCCTTTCTACGTTGTGCCTCTAAACTCCAAAAGAAATTGAATATTGAAGTCCGTCTTTCTTCTGTAATATCGTAACACCCCCTTTTACATTTGTTGGGAAGACAAGGGTTTTCCTGCATCTTCTTCTCTGGCATACACTTTCCTGTTTTTGTTTCGTATTCTTTACCCTCTTCCTTGCTTTTTTTTCCTAATTTTCTTTTGTTGATTTTCTTAATTTTTTTTCTATTTAAATTTTCATCGGGTTTTTCAATCTTTTTAGTTTTCTTTTTTTTTTTTGCAACTGACAAAGTTTCATCTTCACTAGACTCAGAATCGTTTTCCACAGTCCAGTAGTCAGAACTCCCTGCAGAATAGTCACCAATATCATCATCAGACAAAAAATCTAAAAAGTGATTATTCACGATTCGTGCAGGACGCTTTTTAGCTTTTATAGATTTAGTAACTTTGTTTGATGTAGAAGCTGATACATCAGCATTGTCGCTATTCATGGAGGGAATCTTAGGGTCGAGGTCAGTATCAACATCATCTTGAGCAGGTAACACCGAATCTGCAACATCGTCGTTGTTAATCGAAAGAGTTTTCATGGTGGTGCCTGTACCTATATTATCATTTGGAGCAGTTAACGCCGGATTTGCAGCATCATCAACGTTGGATAAAACAGGATACTTAGTGTTAGTGTTGAGGTCCGTATCGATGTCATCTTGAGCAGGTAACACAGAATCAACAGCGTCGTCGTTATCAATTGGTTTGGTGTTCATATCAGTATCTATCACATCTAGAGCAGGTAATATCAGATTCGCAGCATCGTTGACTTTGGTTATTTGAGGAGATTTATCCTGTGTGCTATGATCAGTGTCTACATCATTAACGGCAGGTGACTTAGAGTATAAAGCATGTTCGTTGTTTATCAACGAAGGTGATACTTGACATTCATCTCTGTAATTAGGAGCATTAATCACAATGCATTCGTCGACTTGTCCTGACAAACTTGGATCTCCAGTAATGGCGTCATCTATTGAGTAAGCCGTAATATTAGGATCAATATCTACATGTTCTGGTGTCGATAAACTAGAATTTGCAACATGGGAATCATTCTTTGAAAAAAATACAGTGTTCAAGTCAGTATCTGGTAAACGTGCTGGCTGTTCCGAACCTGGTTCATTAGTACATATGTTACAGGAAATGTATGAATTCTAGGAATTGTATACTATTCCTAGGAAATGTAAACAATTCCGAAGCTATTTAGGAAATGTATAAAATATTGCTTCAGAGATTTTTTAATACGCACATATCCTAGGAAATGTATACTTTTCCTAGGAATTTTATAGAATTCCAATATTGTATTAGGAAATGTATAAAATTAATCGGCATAAGCGCGGTCGTGTGATCGGGTGCCCCTCGGTACGCCTAAAATTTCATTTGGCCAAACCACATTGGCCGATAGGTACTATCGAGGACTCGGACGCCTTGACACCTTAAGGGCCTAAATTGTTTGCACACACACGCTCGATTAAGCTACGCCCCCATTCATTCATCTTTCGGGCACAAAATATAACAGAAGGTAAACTCATGTATGTAGGCTCGCTTTGCATACCTCTCTCGCTCGCACGCTCGGCCGTCGCGCTAGGGACGCTAGGGTTGTCTTGTCATGTGTTGCGTTTATTTCGTTATGATAGAAAAATGTTATTCTTAATACTATGCAAGAAAGACAATAACAGATATCCACGTATACTTATTTATATTCATAGCTGGGCATTAACTCGTTAATCCGTTAATCGTTAATTAACGAAGTTAACATTTCTATTAACGGATTAACTTTTAAGTTAACTTTAAAAAATGTTAACGGACTCGTTAACTTCCGTTAAATTATCCTAAGTCCGTTAATCGTTAAGCCAGTACCTATTATTTACCAAAAAGACACAGCAGGCACGCTGAAAAACGCTAGAAAAACGCGTTCTGACAAGTACGTTCGGGCTTCCAGAACTTCCAGAACCCAAAACAACAGTTTTTGTAACCAGATCACTAACGACACTTACCTACTTGTTAGTATGTGTGGGACCACTCTTACAACTGAATTTAAGACCAGTTTTCCTGAACCGATTGAGCTGAAATTTGGTATAGCTACTTATGTAAATACGATGACAATGAAATGTTATGGTACCATTGAGCTGGTCTGATGATGGAGTCATGAGGTGGCCATAGGAACTCCTAAATGAAACGGCGGCATCGCATCGAATTTGGGTTCGTTGGATTTGTCTTTTCGAGCACTTTAGTACTAGATGATGTCCAGGGTCCTGATTAGAGATGTAAATTGACTGAATCTGACCGGTCACGATGGTCAAATGGTATTTGACCATCAAAAACGGTGAAATTCAGTCAATTTAACTCAATATTACTGTACTGTACTGCCACATAATAATTTATTTATTTAGGTATCCAATTTATATGCAATTTAAAATTAAGGAACGTTATTTTGTATATCTAAGAAAACTTAAAAAAGTAGTTAACTATTACTGAAATCAAATTGACCTAAATTGACCGTTTTTGACAGTTTCACTTGTTTTTGACCAATTTGACCGTTAATGACGGTCAGTCAAATTCAGCCGCTTTGGTCATTTTCAACACTAGTCCTGATAATGGAGTCAGGAGGTGGCCATAGAAATTCATAAACGAAATGGTGGAAACTTATCGAGTTTGGGTTTGCTGGATTTGTCTTTTCGAGAACTTTGGTGCTAAATTGTATTGTAATTGAACCAAGGCTCTGAGATTGAGATAGTACCAAAAAGTGTAAAATAAAATTATAATAATTAAAAAACTTTTTTAAAACAAGCTTTTATTCTGAAATGTACTAAAACGAAATAATTTATAGCGCAAACATAAAAGAGGAATAAATTCCATGCACGATACAAGCTTTCGAAATTATTTGGACCTTGCATACAATTATTTTTTTCGTTTTATTATCATGTGTTAGTAACGTTAATCGTTAATCCGTTAGATTAAAGATTAACGTTAACTTGCGTTAAATCATGTGAAATGTAACGTTTTAACGTTTAACGAAGTTAATTTTTTTATTAACGGTTTAACGATTAACGAAGTTAACTATTTGATTAACGGTGCCCAGCTATGTTTATATTATATTTATTACGTTATTATAGTAATAGTTTGCAAACAAATACACGAGAAGGAAGTAGTATTTAGTTGAGTGGNAATCGGGGTCATTTTTCGCGTTCTCATCGTGTCACACCTTCGATTGCAATGAAACATTTGTTTACTGTGCAACGGGGCGTCTTAGCTAACTCAGTCTGACACCCCGCTGTTTAGTACTAAGTCCCAGTTCGCTTTCTGCGATGAGGGATGTGTACCTATCCAGGATGCCTACAGGGATATTCGACCAAGGAAACGCACAATTAATAACACAATGGCACTTTGTAATTCAGGTTCCACAATAGTTTACTTATTCTAGTTTCACTGACTCTAAATCAGTGTCGCAGCGTAGCCCGTTTCGGTCGCACGTTCGCTACTGTCTAATACCGTGTTACGTTCTCGCGATAAGAAACCGGTTTGCCGCTCGGCGCGGCGAGCTTGCTATACGCAGCTCGGGCCGGTGTTTACTTATGAATGATAATGGTCTAATTCAAGACGCAGATGGAGTGTATGTTAACTTAATGATTGATGGAGTGGAAGATTTAGGAGAAAGAGAGATTGAGGACCGCACACAAGATATTAGGAGTACGGAATACCAGACACAATTGAGAAATCGGGGAATTAGTGAGGACAACATGGAATGTACGGAAGATAGCTTATTACGAGCGGAAAAAAGAATGCGCACTGTAGATGAAGAAGAGATTTGGACACAAGTTACTAGAAGTGGTAAGAGACGAGTACGGGAATTGAGAGGCACAATGAGAGAAGCGGTGGAGAATAAAATAGAGATTTGTGTAACAAGTAAGGAAGCCTTGCCTAAACAATTCGCATTGGCACGATTACTCAAATCTGAAAATATTAAAGACATATCCAAAGTTAAATATGTTAACCCGTTTAAAGTCTTGATTACTTTCGATAACGACACTAGTGCAAGTCAACTTTGTCTTAATAAAACCTTTTTGGATAAGGGCTGGAAATGCCAAAAGACGCTTGAAGTGGGATTGTCGTATGGGGTACTGAGGGACTGTGAGGTGGAGTTAGATGAGAAAGAGATTTTGGAAAGTTTGTCATCACCTATAGCGGATATTATATCAGTTAAGAGGCTCAACTACCGCGACATAGATGGAAAGTGGACACCAAGTGGCTGTGTGCGAATATGTTTTCAAGGATCATCACTGCCAGCTTTTGTCTTTATTCATGGTATCAAAACCAAAGTAGACCAATTCAAATTTCCAGTGACCCAATGTTCTAAGTGTTGGCGCTTTGGTCACTCAGGTAAACTGTGCCCTTCTCGAAAACT
This sequence comes from Ostrinia furnacalis, assembly GCF_004193835.3. Classification (NCBI taxonomy): domain Eukaryota; kingdom Metazoa; phylum Arthropoda; class Insecta; order Lepidoptera; family Crambidae; genus Ostrinia; species Ostrinia furnacalis. Next base: position 5,591 of record NW_021130758.1, on the reverse strand, counting down.
AACGTGTCCTAAATGCAGTAACAATCATGCAAATTGCGAAACCCGAATTTTTAAATGCCCTAATTGTGGAGGCCAGCACATGGCCATGTTCAAAGGCTGCCCAGAATACTTAAAAGAAAAGAAAATAAGGGATATCATGGCGGAATTCAATTGCACTTATAAAATGGCAATAAATATGTACGTTCCAACATCACCACGGTCTTCGCCAAGAACTTCACCACAGACTTCACCAGTAAGAAACAATCTAGACACACTCCTGTCTCCTAATGAGAGAGTGGACCAGACCCCTTCTGTGAATAGCTCTTTTCCAGACGAGACTGAGAAAATTCCAATTAGTAATAAAAACACTCAAAATAAAAGAAAACAAACCGGAAAAAAACAAAATACACAAAAAAACAAAGAGCAAACTCAATCTGACTGGGAGGCTATGACTTCAACAATGGAATCAACAACTTCAAATATTGCTCCGAACAATGATGACCAGGAAACAAAGGAAGTGAGGCACGAACCAGAGTTACTTCAACGATTAAAGGAAATTATATTTATGAAGAAATATGACTTGAAAACTAAAGTTAAAATGACAGTGCAAGTAGTTGGAGAGTGGATTTTATCATATTTAATAAATAATATCAAATATGTGTCACTTTTAAAAAACATATTTGATGGTTAGGACAACTAAACACTTAAAATTAAATATAGCACAGTGGAATGCACAAAGTTTAAGACCTAAGTTAGTAGAATTCGAACAATTACTGTGTCAAGAAAATATACACATAGCTGCAATAAGTGAAACTTGGTTAGAGCCTGATAGCAGTTTGCGAGTGAATGGTTACAATATTTATAGAAAAGATAGGGATGACTCGTACGGAGGAGTTGCAATAATGATTCACTATTCAATTCAATCGCAAATAGGCCAAGTGCAATATTGTACGGGCGGGATGGAGGTTATCAGTGTGAGGGTGTTCAACTGTGATCAAATAGAGAACATAATTGCGGTTTATTGTCCATCATACGTACAAACTAGTCAGCGGGATTGGGATCTGATATTTAGCTCAGGTACGCGTAAAACCCTGGTACTAGGAGATTTTAATGCCCATCATTCAAATTGGTCTTATAAAACCGATGTAAGAGGTGTACAAATTTTTGACTCGCTTATAGATAATAACTTAATAACACTAAACGATGGCAACCCTACTCGTATAAAACTCGTAAATGGTTTAGTGCAAAAATCATCACCTGATATCTCAATGGCTTCCTCTGATCTGGCAACTAAATTATTATGGTATGTTACATGTGAATCCCTTGGAAGTGACCATCTGATTATTAAATTAACAACAAATATTGAACCTACTTGGTCGCCTCTTATAAAAAGAAACTTTAAAAATGCCGATTGGACTTCTTACACAAAAGACATTCAGGAAAATCTCGTTAATTTACCACTCCCCCATGATAATCAAGAAGCATATGACATGCTTGTAAATATTATAAATCAATCAGCAGACAAATATATTCCTATAGTTAAAATTAACATGAACCCAGCTAATAAGTTTTCCCCCAAACCATATTGGAATACAAACCTCTCCAAAGCGGTCGCTGAACGCCGTCTTGCACTCACAAAATTCAGACGTAATCCCTGTCCTAGGAACTACGACGAGCTTAAATTAAAAATCAGGGAAGCTCAGAAACTAATCCGTAACGCTAAAAACGAGAGCTGGCGCAACTTCTGCAGTTCTACGGATGAAGTAATGTCTGCTGGGGATCTATGGCGAAAAATGAAATGGTTAAAAGGATACAAAACCCGCGGTAGTTATGTGGACATGGATAAAGCAAGTGCCCTGCTTCACAGTTTAACACCTGACTACGTACCTCCATGTCCGCCTAGGTGTATTTCTAGGAATGAGGTATTGGAAGATTGCATCACACTTCATGAACTCGAGAGCTGTATTAAATCAAAGGACACTGCCCCAGGGATGGATGGTATTTCCTATTCAATGATCAAAAAGCTCCCTTATGTATGTAAACACATTGTATTAGATTTATTTAATAGATTTTTAGATACTTGTTTTGTCCCTGAACAATGGCGTAACATATCGGTGATACCAATCCCAAAGGCTGGCCGGGATCCTAACTCATTGTCATCCCTACGTCCTATTTCATTAATTTCCTGTCTATGTAAAATCTTTCACCATATCTTAAACAGAAGGCTCGAGTGGTTTATAGAGAAAAACTGTTGGTTATCTGATAAAACAGTAGGTTTTCGAAAACAAAGGTCCTGTATAGATAGTCTTAGTCGATTGGTGTCAGCTATACAGATTGGTTTTTGTAAAAAACAAGTTACCGTTGGATGCTTCCTAGATATTAATAATGCGTATAACAATGTCAATGTGACGTCTCTTATTAGTAAATTAGATAGTCTTAATGTAGGTGCTAAAATCTGTCAATATCTCTGGAATTTTTTAAGTAATCGATGTCTACAAATTAAAATTGAAAATACTGTGTTAAGTAGAACCACTGGCCGAGGTCTAGCACAAGGCGACCCGTTATCCCCCTTACTATTTAACATTATTACAATAGAAGTGTGTGCCATTTTGACTAATATCGATATCTCCCAATATGCGGATGACTTTGTCTTGTACAGCTCGGTGACCAACGCCCTGGAGGCCAAAACTGCATTACAGGCAGCTTTAGATAGTTTTACAATTATTTTAAATGAAATTGGGTTGGAATTTTCTCCAGAAAAGTGTAAAGTATGCATATTTACAAAAAAATCAAAAAGAATATCAATTAACCTAAATATAAATAATCAGCCTTTACAGACGGTAGATAACGTGAAGTACTTGGGAATGTGGTTGGACAGGTCATTAAGATGGACTAAACATGTAAATGAACTTATTGTTAACGTTTTAAAATATATCAATATTTTTAAGGTCTTAGCAGGTTCAGGCTGGGGAGTTCATCCTAAACATCTAAGGAAGCTATACATATCTACTATCAGAAGCCGGATAGACTATGGTAGTTTTCTTTACGATACGTGTTGTAAGACTCATTTAGGGAAATTAGATAAAATTCAAAATCAAGCTTTACGCGTCATAGGCGGTTTCATCAGGAGTACTCCAATCCACGTTATGGAGAGTGAACTATGCCTCCAACCTTTAGAACTACGTAGATGGTATCTAGGTGCTAAATTTTGCTTAAAATCAAAATCTTTTTCTGATAACCCCACTTCATGTCTATTAGAAACTTTATGTGGTCTTTGTGAGGCTAATTTATGGAAAAGGAAAATACCGGTATTGACCATACTTCATAAATATATAAAATCTAAACCTGTCAGCAATATTAAACAATTGGAAATGTTCTCCTTAGACACTTGGGTAAATAATATATGTTTGGATAAGATTGTAATCCACAGTATTACATCGATGGAAAAGGCCAAGCAAAAATATAATGTAGTCATATTAAGAAAATTGTGCACAGAATACCTCAATACTAAATATTCAGACTCTTGGCCGATTTATACAGATGGCTCAAAACAAACTCATGGTATAGGAGCTGCATTCTTAGATACTAACACTGGTAGCTCAATTAAATTAAAGATAGATGCGAATATTTCAATCATGCACGCGGAACTAATCGCTATTGCTGAAGCATTGTCATACATTACCACACTAGATTATGACAAGTTTGTTATCCTAACAGACTCAAAAAGCTCGCTACAGCATTTGGCTCGATGCACCTCGGTAATACGAGGGCTACCGATTGCCTATGACATTTTGAAATCAATTCGCTCTCTATTGATGCAAAATAAATTGATTACACTTCAGTGGATACCGTCTCACATTGGGCTCTCAGGTAATGATGAAGTAGATACATTGGCCAAGCTAGCCTGTCTGGATGGTGAACAATTTTCTGTAGTTCCATTTCACACTGAACATATTTCCTCTATTAAAATAAGGTGCAATGAATTGTGGCAAGAATACTTTGATAAAAGGTCGACAGAGAAAGGTATATGGTATAGAACTGTTCAGCCGCATCCTTTGAGTTCTCCATGGATTGATTGTGCTCTTAGTCGAAATTACATAACGATGCTGTTAAGACTCCGTTCCGGTCACATACCACTGAATAAGTTTGCTTTCATGATGAGAAAGGTTTCATCTCCTAATTGTAGTCAGTGCAACGTCCCTGAAGATGCATATCACGTTATGGTGGAATGTGTCCGGGGGCAGATATTGAGACATATTTATTTCGGAAGTAGACTTAATGTCTTGGGTGCCTGTAATGAAGTTTTGTCTTCCCCTCTATCCAAAGATGCTATGTATTTATGTAAAATTGTTAAAGAGTGTTCAGATAAAAGAAATATCTAGTGTAAGATTTTTTGTGAATGCTATTGAGCGACATGTTCACTCAGTGAACAAGCTCAAAAAAATAAAATTAAAAAAAAAAAAAAAAAAAAAAACTGACTCTAAATTACTATCGTTTAAAAATGAGAAAGTTAAAAAATACTTTAAAAGTTATATCACAATATACTAATCTATTACAACGGGAGGAATAGCGACGCGCCCGGTTCGCGTCCCGAGACTAGTTTACGTATCCGCGAGAGGGGCGGCGCCCTGTGCGAGGTTTAGCGAGTGTTAGTTTGGATACTTATAACTAGGGGGGTAGGACGTGGTTCAATAGCTCGAGCCAGAGACCAAAGTCCTCTGATGAGTATGATACCACTGGGAAAGGGCGTCGGACCTACGTGGCGAGGGGGTATGAAGTTCAGGAAGGGTGGCAGCGGGATTGCTACCGCAGGTCGGGAATGAGTATCACATGCACTACTCGGTAAGGACGAGAACCGAAAGGCTATCAACGATAGAACGTCTCGAATCGACAATTAGATCACCTGACCGAGTTAACGAGGTATCGAATCAAGCCAGAGTCGAACAGTTAGGGTTAGTGGGAACAGTGNGGTCGGGAATGAGTATCACATGCACTACTCGGTAAGGACGAGAACCGAAAGGCTATCAACGATAGAACGTCTCGAATCGACAATTAGATCACCTGACCGAGTTAACGAGGTATCGAATCAAGCCAGAGTCGAACAGTTAGGGTTAGTGGGAACAGTGTGGATAGCTATTCGCTAGGGACTCTGTGCAATGCAGTCGAGGGAACAATAGACGCGCGCGCGAACGTCTGACTGTTGCAATGGCTCCCGAGCGAATGCTAGGCGCCCGCGGTCGCCGCCGTCTCATATATTAGCTCGGTCCGTGCGGCGTGCGGCCGCGCAGCCGTAGGGTTGTCAAAATCTCTGTGCTCGGTGCTAGGGCTGTCGATGCGTCGCGGGGCGCGTCACATCCTCCCTTGATTTGGAGATTTTTACCTGGAAAAATCACAAGTCTGGTACATAAAGGTTCTTCAAGAACAACTAAAAGTCATGTCAATAATAAGCTATTTTTGGGTAACTTCATAACGAGTGGAAAATAACAATGTAAAACATGACTGAATTTGTATTTAATCATTAGCCCAATAATAACTCTTTATTTAGAACATGACAGTACATTCATTTACTTATGACAATATCAGTTAACTTAGTTTTGAAACAATGTTATTAA